>NW_027187368.1:13199307-13387680 GCF_028583685.1 Petaurus breviceps papuanus | reverse complement strand
ACGGTGCATACAGAGGGTACCGTAATGTAGCGTGTAGCACAGGGGATCACCTTCACTACAGTAGCAATCTCAATAGGGCTTATTTTCAGGGGAGGGCTTATTTTAGAGGAATCTTACACAGTAAGGGGAGGGCTTATTTTCAGGATAGGTCTTATTATCGGGGAAACATGGTAGCTGTCCTAGTAGGAACTTAATAAATGCTTTTTGTATAACCGAGTATTGTATGGTCAATGTATCACCAAGTGTAGTGGCAACCACACTGGCATGCCCAGGATGGTTGCTAGGACAGGTTTTTAGATCTGCTTTACTAGGAAAGATAGCTGTTTAAGGGATCAACAATCTTTTTTGATTATATTCAGTAGTTTGGGGGGAAAAGTCAGCACCCTGAACTTCAGAGAAAATACAAACAAAATATAGAGAAAATACAAGCAGAGAAATAAAGACCAGCAGTCAGGGATCTGATTGCTTGAATCAACTATACACTTTACTTACATACATCCCTAGATTGAGAGAGCCTTTACATTTGAGCAGGCAGGGAGCTCTGAACATAGGGCTGTTCAGAATCTTGACCAGAGAAACATAAGAACCTTCTCATAAGCGAGCCCCCCAAACAAAATACGAACTCGGAGTATATATACACTTCTAAGAGCCAGAGGCATCACAACCCTCCTGACTCAGTGCCTAATTAGAAATTAGCAAAAGGTGTGAAAGCCTTCCTACAAGTATGTGTCCCCAAAGCCAGCTTCCCTTAATGGGTTCCATGGTGAGGCCTATTAATGGGCAGGGAAGACCTTAAATCCCATTAACCTTACACTGAGGGCAAGTGATCTCTCTGAGCTTTGTTTCCTTACTCTTTAAAATGGAGCTAAGAGTTATTGTGAGGAAGTTCTTTGTAAATTGTAAAGTTTAACACACTTTTTAGGAAAGGGAATTACATCTACGCTCTTCTTTCCAGGTTAGACGCTGGGGGGGGATGTAGAATACATATTGTTGGCATCCAGGAGTTTAAGATTCACAGAACCACAGTGTACAGATGGAAGGGAAGGCCCACTCTTTCAAAGTTCTCATTTAACAGAGGAGAAAACTGCAGACTGGGGTTAAGTGACTTGTTCAAGGTCACAGAGGTAGTAAACATCTGAGGCAGGATGTGAGCCCACATCTAACTCCAGAAACAGTGCTCTTTTCACTAAGCTACACTGACCCCTTCTAGGCTGGGAAACTTAGCATCACAATCTTCTTCTTCCCACTCCCCCTCCTACATCCCAACACCTACACTGGGAAATGTCTGGTTCTCTCCCACTACATACTTTCTGGCTCTCTTAGGCTGTCTGAGTGCCAAGAAGTCAAGTCTGAAAGAATCAGTCCCTACTAAGGCCCCCACCTCCCTGCAATTCCCCCTCCCTTTCCTTCCTTCCTCCTTCCTTGCCTCCCTCCCTTTCTCTTCCCTCTTTTCCTTCCTTCCTTCCTTCCTTCCTTCCTTCCTTCTTTCCTTCCTTCCTTCCTTCCTTCCTTCCTTCCTTCCTCTCCTCAGGTATGGAAAGGGTAAGGAGCCCCAAGCCTGGCTCCATTCTTCCCTTTATAGCCACCCTCAGGCTTTCCTAAAGCCCTCTCAGGTGTAGTTTTTGGGAAAGAGGGAAAGACTGGTTTAGTAGAAAGAGTGCTAGTTTTGGAGTTAGAGAACCTGAGTGGAGTCAGGAAGATCTGAGTCTGAATCTCACTTTAGATACTAACTGTGTGACTTTGGGCCTTGGTTTCCTCATCTATAAAATGAATGGGTTGGATTAGAGGACCCCTAAGTAAGTTTGTGATCTTAGTATGTACAAGCTGCCCAGGTGATAATAACTCATTTCTTCTAGTGATTTAAGCTTTACAAAATGATTTCCTCACAAAGTAAGGAAAGCTATGAAAGGGTCCTTATCCCCATCACAGAGAGCAGAGCCAGGATTTAAACCCATGGGGTAGCTAGGTGTTGTAGTGGATCTTCCTGAGTTCAAATCTGGCCTCAGACACGTACCGGCTGTGTGATCCCAGACAAGTTCCTTAACCTTGTTTGCCTCAGTTTCCTCATCTGTAAAATGAGCTGGAGAAGCAAACAACAAATTCCTTCTGTATTTTTGCCAAGAAAACCCCAAATGATGTCACGGGGAGTCAGACAGGATTGAAAAATGACTGGGAGTCACCAGCAGCAGCATCTTTCTCCTCCACCTGCACTATACTGTCTATACCTTGAGCAATGCAGTTCAGTTAAGAGGGAGCTTGTGATGGACATGAACAGGGAACCTGGAGTCAAAAGATATGGTGTCGAATCCCAGCTCAGATAATTTGCTATCTGAGTCTCCCTGTTCCAGATGTCCTTGGCTCCCTCTCTGAGTCCTTCCAGAGATTTCCAGGCCCATCAGTAAACCCTATAGGGGAAGAAGCTGTGGCATCTTAGACAAAGAGATGATCTTGGAGAGAGAAGACCCACTGTTAAGTGAGAATCTTGACCCTGCCACTCCATAGTGTAAGCTTGGCTGAGTTGCATCTCCCTGAGCTGGGTCTCTTCCTCTTTTTAGGGAAGGGGGTTGGATGGGATGATCAACAGCATTCTTTCTGGCTATGATGTTCTGTGATTCAGCACATCTCACTCACTCTGAAGTGGGGCCAAGGTTCTACCATCTCAGGCTACCTTTTATTTGCCTTCTCTTTTAGAAATCTGTCAAATTTGATGGCTCTAAAATTTGAGGTCTCAGGGGTGGCTAGGTGGTGCAGTGAATAGAGCACTGGCCCTGGAGTCAGGAGGACCTGAGTTCAAATATGGCCTCAGATACTTAACACAAAACCTAGCTGTGTGACCCTGGGCAAGTCACTTAACCCCAATTGCCCTACTTTCCCCTCTCCAAAAAAAAAAGTAAAATTTGAGGTCTCACTCCTGGACCCAAAACAAATTTGTTGAACCCTCACTTCAGGTCTCTGAGCCTCAGTTTTCTCAGCTATAAAATGGTGTAAATAAGCTCTGGACCAATGAGGTCAGAGTGTGTGAGAGAGAACTGTAAGTGTGCCATGGGTGAACATTACCACTCATGACTATCACTGTCCTTCTTGTCTCCCACCCAATTCCCCCTACAGGACTAGGCATGGAAAGTGATGGATGCTCTGAAAATATTTTTGAAGCAACTGAATTATAAACCAAGATCTGGCAGAATCTAAGCTCTCTGAAGGCAGGGGCCTGATGGTTTGATTTTGGTCTTTGCAGCTCTAGGGCTTGGCACAGCACCTGACCAAAATAGAAACCCCTTGATATAGACTTACTGAAATTGAATTGAAGCTCAGTGTGGGAGACTTGGGTTCTAGACTCAGACTTAGGACTTAGTGTGAGATCTTGGGCAAATCTCTTCTCCTCTTTAAGCTCAGTTTCTTTTTCTGTAAAATGAGTGAATTGGTCTTTATGATCTCCAAGGTGCAGGTCCATGATTTCATTCTATGTTCACCCTATGCCTTGGTGCTGAGGAATAATTATAGGCTGACAGGGTTCTAATGTCAAAAGAAGGTTGGACCTCCCTCCCTTCTTTGCAGAGCTGGGAGGCTATGGGTGTGGAATTCTGCACCTACTATCAGGTAGGACCAATGTATTGGTTAGTTTATTGAACTCCATTTCTTTTATTGTTTGCTTCACAGAATGGATCCCTTCTTAAAGTAGAGAAGAAGGTTATGTTCAGAAATAAAGATGCTGTAAAAACAAAATGTACCAATAAAAAAATTTTTAATGAGGGGGTGAATAAAAGACTGGGCTTTGAGTCAGGAGGGACATGGATTGAAATCTCAACTTTAATACTTACCAATTTTGTGACCTGGGATCATCCAACTTGGCATTACTTGGCTCACAAGGTTGATGGAAGGAAGGAAAGTGTTTTGTAAATATTAAAGCCCTAGAGAAATGTGAGTTAGAATGATTAGATCAGCCTCAGGACATTTTTAGTGGGGTTAGTTTCTCTCTTGTCTGCAGCCAACCCCTTCCTGTCACTCCCAGCAACCAGAAGGGCAGGACCCTGGACAATACCTGGACAGAACAGTGCCTTCATCTCCCCTCACTGGGCACTGGGCACCAGGAGCCAAACTGGGAAAGTCCTCTTTAGGGAAAGATGATATCTATGGTTATGAGATGAACAAGCTCCAGGAACCTGGAAGCATCCCAGGTAGTAGTAAAAGGCTGTGACTAGGATTCAGGAGACTTGGGTTCTAATCTAGGCTCTGCCACTGAAGCTGTATGACCTTAGGAAATCACTCACCATCTCTGGATCTTAGTTTCTTTCTCTGCAAGGTGAGAGGGTTGAACTTAACCACTTCTAAGGCCCTTTCTATCTCTAACCCTCTATAAGACACAGCTTTTGTCCTCTAGAATAACAGGATTTAGAGCCGTGCTTGAAGAGGCCATCTCATCCACTCCCCTCTGAGAAAAGTGACTTGCTGAAGTGACAGTTAAGTAGCAGAGTTGTTTGCCTCTCAGCCTCAGTTTCCTCCTCTGAAAAATCAGGGGTGAGGGGTCATAGGACTGAACTGAATAGCCTCTAGGATTCCTTTTGGTTGTGATGTCCTCTGAGACCATAATTCTTTCTTAGATAGAGAAATCATTAGATGAGGTGAGCTGAAGGACATAGCTGGGCAGGAGAAGAAAACAGTCTAGGGTTTAGAAGTATCCTAAGGGGAACAAAACAAGCTTGTGGGGACAGGAGGTAACAAAGAAAGAGCAAAGGTCATAAGCTTTCTGACACTTTGCCCCAAGGCCTGGCATTCTGGGCCCTTGCCCAGCAGTAACCTTGTTTGCCAGAGAAGCACTTTCTCTGGTTACCGGGATGTTGCATCAGGAGGGTAACTGACTGCTCTGTCATCCCTGCCTGCCCTGCTTCTGGGTGGGGTCCAGACTTGGCTCTTCTCCCTCTTGAAACCTCTCTGAATGGCTCAGCTGGGGCTGGCACTTATACTACTCTGCTTGACTCCAAGCTTGACCAGGTCATCTGAGGTTTTCTAAGTCTTCTCATAGAACCCTAAAAATCCAGAGTGCTAGAAAGGGAAGAAAATTTAGGTGAGTGTCACATACATACCCTACCCTGCTGGAGTTCAAAATCTAATAGTCCAAATATATAATTTTAAGAATCAGAAGACTCGGGTTTGTGTCCTAAGCTTGATATTTATTTACCAACCACGTAAATGAATATCATAGCTGAAAGTTAGGTAGTCCAGCCTCTATGCCAAGTATGAATTCTCTCTACCACAACCCTGCCAAATGGTCATGCAGGCTTTTCTTGCAGACCTGCACTGATGGGAGGGGAAGACCTTCAAGGTTGCTGGTTGAAAGAGAAAAAAATTACTATTTACATGAACCATGAGGGCCCTCAAAATAACCATTAAGTAATGCTTAGACAGAGACCTATTGTTGGCCAGTAAACGAGAGCCATAGAGAATTGGGTTTCAGGCATGGTCTTTAAGAAAGAGTTCTAGCCAGTAAACCCCAAGATAACTAGGTAGGTTTTAGCCATCAAAATTTACCTTCCTTGGGCAGAACACCCTCAGGTAAGGAGGGCATGATACCCCATTTGGGGATAGAGAGGAGAAGAGTGGAAAGAAGAGAAGGACAAGCCTAGTTGCCCAACCAGAACTGGCCAGCTGGGTCCCCATTGGGGCAGCACAGACTACTCACAGGTTGTAGCTTATCCTTCCTTCTTGAAGAGAACCATGACATCAGGAAGATGATGACATGACTTGCAATTGAATTGCCATCCCTTGATTCACTTCTTAAACAGGCCTAATCATTTAAATGGACATTATCTCACTCAAAGTAAGAACTCAGAAAGACCTTAGCTTAAAAAGTTCAAGGTCTGTGGCAGCCAGGTGGCTCAGTGAGTAAGAGTGCCAGCCCCGGAGTCGAGAGACCTGGGATCGGTTCCGGCCTCAGATACTTAGCACCTACACAAAATAACTGGCTGTGTAACCTTGAGCAAGTTACTTAACCCCAATTGCTTTAAAAAAAAAAAGTTCAAAGTCTGCCACTGCATCCTGGGCCATCTCCAATCATCCTGATCTATATCTGGCCACTGGACCCAGTTGGCTCTGGAGGAAAAAGTGAGGCTGGTGACTACACAGCGCTCTCTCACTCAAATCCAGTTCAATTGCAAGTTATGGCATCATCTTCCTGATGTCATGGTCCTCTTCTGGAGGAAAGAACAAACCACAACCCTTCTAGGTCCTCAAGTACAGCCTTTAGACTATTTACAGAACAAATCCTTTTATTAAGGGAATCCACTTAATATGTTCTATGAAGTTGCATTCAGTCAAAGGGCCACACTTGAGGACCTAGAGGGCCACATATGGTCTTGAGGCTACAGGTTCCCCACCCCTGGCTAGAGTTTTGTTTTGTTTTTTAATATTAAGCTTAAATCCGCCTTTTTGCAGCATCTGCTCCCTCTTTCTAGTTCCTCCCTTGGAAGGCAAGCAGAACAAATCTAATACCATTTCTCACAGGATTATAAGATTTAGCTCTGGAAGGGAATTTGAGATCATCTAGTCCAACACCTTCATTTTACAGAAGAATAAACTCAGGCCAGAGAGGCTTAATCATTTATCCAAGGTCACACAGGCAGGAAGTAGGAGAGCCAAGATGGAAAATCAGGTGCTATTATTCCTAATCTAGTGTCCCTAACACTATGTTGCTTCTCATATCCCTGCTAAGTTTCTTCTTCCCCAGGCTAACTGTACTACCTCCCTTGTTGTTCCTTCAACAGGTCTTCCTATAGCCTGCTTTCCAGTCCTCTCCCCATGCAGGTAGCCATCCTCTATGTACATTGTACTCTTGTACTCTTGAAGTCTTGGTTAACATGTCTTTACCTCTCCTCTCTGCCTTTCCAAACATTCCCCATTCTTTAAGACCCCCTTCCAGTTCCAGTCTAATTTTACCAGGTGAACATGGTTGACCTGAGATTGTCTGTTCTGTTTCCCTAAATGGGTCTTCCTTCAATTCAACAAATATTAAGAACCTGTTCCATGTTAAACACATAAAAATGATATTTTCCCTGCCATTAAGGAGCTACCATTCCACTCCCCAACTATATTGTGAGATATCTGGAGATAGGGTTAGACTGTATTCTTTTCCAGTGCCTTCCTGAGCCAGGAGCACAGGGCTAGGCATGAAAGTGAGCTCAGAAAATGTGAGCTGATTGACAGGGGACCCATAGTGTAGGAGTCCTGACCAGGCTGAGAGTCAGCCCCACTTTTCTCCTTTCAGAGAGCTCTCTAGTCAGAGAAAGTCCTTTGGGGGTGTGGGGATGCTGTTAAACTGAGCAGTACCTTTGAAAATAACACTGTTTATAAAATGTTTATAAAAATGTTTATAAAAACATTTGAAGGTTCACTTAGTGCCAAAGGTAAGGACCTCTCCAGAGAATACAACATACTGTAAGGTGTGGTTATATCCCCATACACCCCACTTCTCCAGTAGACTGTATGTTCACTCTAGAGGAAGAACCACAGCATTTTAAAAAAAATCCTTATAACTTCAATGCCATCTGTACAGAGTAGGCACATAATAAGGGTTTGTTGACTTGAATTGGCTTAATCTAAAATACTCTCATTTCTCTAGCTCCTTAAGGTTTATTTTGGGAGGTAGGCGGCGCAAGGATCCTTCTTGCTATTTTCCAGATGAGGAAACTAAAGCTAAGAAAGGGTGGTTCCATCCAGCCAGTAAACATCAGAGCCAGAATTTGAGACCATGTTTCCTACCCAGTAAGTCCAAGCTCCCTGCATTATTCCATGTTACTTCTATGTGGGATTCTCACTATCCTCTGCTTTCCTGGCTGGTTGGGAAGCTGACCTTGATCTGGTTTGAGATGGAGTTAAGATTCAGTAGCATGTGAGATTCTAACTTCGGTCCTGAGCCTCCTAAGCAGATTATGCCCCAGGAAACCCTGTCTGGACTCAGACTTTTGATGCTTCTCTGCCCCCAGCATCCCATGAGCCAGTGCTTCTTCAGGGGCACTGGCTCCAACATCTCTCCTGATGAAGGATGTCTGCAAAGCACAGAGGAGCAGATTGGCTGACAACACCTGACCCTCAGGGGACAGGAAAAAGACTGGAGGAATGAATGGCCTCCAAGTTGGAATCCCAGCATGTCAGAGCCTAAAGAAAACTAAGAAACCTTCTGATCCAGTTCTCTCTTTTTACAGAGAAGTCAACTAAGACCAGTAGAGAAGAAGAGGGGTGGGGGCTTGCCCAAGAGTGTTTAGTGGCAGAGATGGATCTAGATTATGAAATGACTGAGGGTCTTTGAACTTAATTTTTGTTATAACTACATTTCAGTATAATTGGTTTTCTTTGTAATCTTGTGTGTTTGGTTAAAGACATTACTCTGAGAGGGATACACAGACTGTAACAGATTGCCAAAGGAGTTCTGACCTCAAAATGGTTAAGAATCTCTAGTACAACCAAGTTGTCTTGACTCTTAGCTCACAGAATAATGGCAAGGACACTAGATTTGGAGACATGAGACTTGGGTCTGAATTCTAATTCTACTACTAACTTGCTAAAATGAACCTGGGAAAATTGCTTCCTCTTTTTGGGTCTCAGTTTCCTCATTTGTAAAATAAGAGAGTTGGACTCCATGAAGTCAAATGCCCCCCCTGCCTCTAACAATCTAGAAGCAAAATGAAAAAAAAAAAACCTTTAAAAAACGAAGGAATGAGAAAGGTTATGGCTCCTCTATGCCTATTATGAGGCAGCCAGATGGTTCAGTGGATAGAGCTCTGGGCCTGGAGTCAGGAAGATCAAATATGACCTTAGACACCTATTAGCTGTGTGATCCTGGGTAAGTCACTTAATCTGGATTTACCTTAATCCAATGGAGAAGAAAATGGCAAATCTTTCCAGTATCCTTGGCAAGAAACTCCCCTGGACTATATAAGCATGCTGTGGTCAGACATGACTGAACAACAACGTGCATATTATACATTGCCATCTGGATAGATGGCATCTGGAACATTTTAATCTCTTCTGGTGCCACATTGATAAACTGTAGGGCATGCAAGGCTCTACAAGTGTCTGGGCTGCAGGACTCACTCCAGGATGACCCCAGGGTGACCTCAAGATCTGCTTATTCAGACATTGGTTGAGAGAATTAGAAATTATTTTAGATAAATGATTTTAGATAAAAAATAATCTAGAAATGATTGATGGACTTCAAGTATTTGAAAAGCTATCCTTGTGGAAGAGAGGTTCAATTTGTTATGCTTGGTCACAGAGAGTAGAAGTAGGGGAAACTGATGGAAATTTTAGAGACCCAGATTTTAGGCTTGAGGTGGTGAAAAACTTCTTTAAAATTAAATTTATGAGGAGGCTAGGTGGCACAGTGAATAGAGCACTGGCCCTGGAGTCAGGAGGACCTGAGTTCAAATGCAGCCTCAGAAACTCAACACACAAAAAACTAGCCGTGTGACCTTGGGCAAGTCACTTAACCCCAATTGTCCTCCAAAAAGCTAAAAATAAAAAATAAAAGTTAGATTTATTCAGAAGTGAAACGGGCTGTCTAGTCTGGAGGTAGTGAGTTCCCTCCTCTCTGAAGAGCTCCAAGAGGCCCGGTGACCTCTTAGGTTTGGTGTAGAGGAAATTCTTACCCATGATAGATTGGACTAAATGATTTCTAAGTTTTGCCGTACTGGTATACCATTGTGACAAAGAAGCAAGATTTGAAGCTTCCGAAGCTCACTGATGAAAGCCCATCTTTCCTTTCCTTCTATATGAGCACTGCTCAAAATAGTAGCCCCCACACCCCAAACTTCTCCCCTCCCAGTGTCTGTTCGTCAGAATCCAAGTGTGGGATTCATAGCCAAGTCAGAGCTTCGGGGGCCTTTAGAATGTAGAATGTTACAGCCGGAAGGGACCTTAGTCAAATTCCTTCAAGAGACAGAGTTGGAAATGGAGGCTCTGAAAAGAGGAGTGATCTCGCCAAGGTCTTACAGCAGTGAGAGGACTTAGACCAGGTCTCTTGCCTCCTATCCCAGTGCACCTGCTGCCTCGTAAGGCTAGTCTTAGGAGAGTTGGGGACTTCTCCTGCTGGCCCCAGGAGGGCTCAGGGTTGGGGTAGGCTGGACCCCCAGGACAGCAAATCTTCACTTTCAGACTCTTGGGTGCCGACAGGCGCTGCTGCAGTGTGGATGGCTGTGAGGGGTCGCGAGGTTGCTCTCACCGCCTGCGGATGTGAGCCCTGGGCCCGACGGGCGGGGCTCTCGGGATGTTGCAATCAAGAGGCGGGGCGGGATGCGTCCGGCGCCGCGGGGGGCGGGGGGGGGGGGCCCAGATTAGCTCAGCTTTACATCACCCCAGGCCGGTGGCTGGGCCGGCTATCTGCCGGGACAGCCCAGACACTTGTGGAGCCAGCTGCAAAGGCTCGGTACTGACGGGGCAGCGGCGCAAACATGCAGTGGCGGTGGGCTCTCTGAGCCCCTCCTCAGCCCCCAGCCCCAGCCAGCCGGACCCAAGCAGATGAGTCCCCTGATCTCGAGAGCGAGGTAGCCCCTTGGCGTAGAGGGCGACCGGCGCCGGACGGAGGGAGGTCGGGGGTGGCCGAGTGCCTGAGTCTCTCAGAAGTACGGGATGGGGAAGAGTGGCTTGGGCTGTGTGTCCGTGTGGGGCAGAGGCTGGGGAGTTGTGAGTCTGTTGTGTGTTGTGTATGTAACTAGCATCTAGCGGAGCAGCCTGAGGGAATTTTGTAGGGGACAGTGGCCGAGAGTTAGGGTTTGGAGTCCGGGCGGTGGGGAAGACCATTGCCGAAGTTCTTTGTTCGCCTTTTGTTTGTGTTACGAGAGGGAGCCTCGGAGAGGAGGCTGTGTGTGTGTTTGCTTGGAGGACAGGCAAGGAAGTTGTAGTGGTCAGGTTGTATCCTTCGTATGGGGACAGAGGTGAGAATGTCACCAAAGAGGAGTGTGTGCGTGTGTGTCCATCAATGTGTCAGCCTTTGGATCACCGGCACTCGGGTGTGTCAGGGCCGGGGTAGAAGTTGTGTCAGTGGGTGATGAAGTCTGGGTGGGTGCCTGGCACCGATGCCTCAGGGCTCTGGTGCCTGAGATGTGGCATCATCCCTGTGACGTGTGTCAGCAGAAGTGTGGTGAGGTTATATGTGTTTCCTGTGTAGGCTGGGTATGAGGGCCGATTTGCTTCTAAACTGCAGCTAGTCATAAACTGAGCTGAGAAGAACCCCAGAAGTCACCTAATGGCAATCATCTCGATTTAGAGAGATGAAGTGACTTTCCTTACAAGTACACGAACTGGGATTTGAACCCTGGTCCTATCCAGTATCCATGCCTCCAGCCTGTCATGTTCTCTGTGCCCTATTATGCTTCAAATTAAGAACAACAGCTTACACTCCCCAGTGCTCTATGGTTTAAAAAACCTTTTCCTTGATAAAACCCTGAGAGGCAGTTAGCTACTGCTAGGATTTTGTCTCCATTATATAGGGGTAACTGAAGCACAGAGAGGAAAAGTGTCTTGTCTAAATTTAAGCTAGCAAATTTCAAGATCAAGCTAGGAACCCAGGTCCTTTGAATTCAGATAAGTGTTTTTTCCACCACAATAGTCAACTCCCTCTCTGCTGAGGGGCTTGGTTTATTGTATCCATCCAACACTAATAACTTTTCATAGGGGTATGAGGGGTGGGCACGGGCCCTTAGGGGATTTCAGAGCAGGCCTTCTGAAGCTGATCCTACCCTTGTGATGCCAGCTGTCCTTACTGTTTTCAAGCTATAGTAGGCCACTCCCACCCTTGGCACATGCCCCAAGGGCACATAGCTTCCGGTCTCACCGGAGGACTGGCTGCCTGTTGCCAGGGAGATATCGTCTCCCCCTCCCCCACCCCCAAGCCAGGTTCCTGGGTATGACTGTCTGAAGTATGGGCCTTTGGGGGATTGAATTTGTTTGTCCTAGCTCCTCCTCTGTTCATCCATGGTATGTATGTGTAGGTGTAAATATGTTTTGTCTTTCCAATGTGTCAGACTACTATACCCTAGCTTTCCTGTCCATGTATATTAAATATATTGGGGGAGGAAGTGATTCTGCCTGGTGTATCTATCAGTCTTCTTGCATATTCAGGGTATCATAATTATCAGGTCTTGAACTAATTAAAGATCATTTAGTTCCATCCCCTTATTTTACAGATGAAAAAACTGAGACCCAGAGACTTTACGTGACATTCTAAAGATCATGTAGGTGTTTTGTGGGGAGCATGTGCATCTTGAAAGTTTTCAATGAAAGGAATAAAATAAGCATAAACATTTATTAATTGCACTGTCCTAAGTACTTTGAAAATAACTACTGCATTTGATCCTCATAACAACCCTGGGAAGTAGGTGCTATTCTTACCCTCATTTTACAGTTGAGGAAACTGAAGCAGACAGCATTTATGACTTTCACAAGGTCACACAATTAGGGAAAAAGTGTCTGAAACTAGATTTGAACTCTAGTCTTCCTGATTACAGACCCAGCACTCTTTCCAGTGTATCATCTAAGGGAAAGGGTCATTTGAGTGTGTGCATGGGGTCCATTTGCTGGGGTGGGGAGGGAAGAGGAAGGAGGAATTCACGTGTTGGGTCATGCTGTGTAAGTCGTGTTGTATGTTTATTGATCCCCAGGGCTCTAAAACAGAGTACCTGACATTGACTTACAGCAGGAAGGGGAAAGGCTGGCTAAGAGAATAGGAGAGGATGTCAAGAGAGATAGGGTGGCTTCCTGGAAGCCATCTTGGACCAAAGAAAAAATAGGGCTCTTCCTGAGAGCCACCTGGCATTGATCTCTGTCCAGGCTAAGATCTCTGTCCATATGCACCCTGAGGCCTGTGAGCAGCATGAAAGGGCTAAGGGTTCAGCCACCTAGCCAGTGTCTAGCACTAACTTGCTATGTGACTTGGCTGAGTCATTTCCCTTTTCTCTGTGTAACTGTCTCCACCTGTCAACTGGAGAATGATGTGTATCTCGTCTCCCTCAGAGAGCTGAGGATCCTGTGAGACTGGGATGGTTACATTTAGAGAACAAGCCTCGTCTTTGACACGCACCTGGAAAGGGTGCTGAATTTGGAATCAGGGGGACCTAGGTTTGCTTCCTGCCTCTGTCACTCATTCCTATGTAACCTTGGGCAAATTACTTCAACTCCCTGGGCTTGAGTGTGCTCATCTGTTAAATGAGAGGATTGGGGTCATTGACCCCTGAGGTACCCTGGGACTCTACAGCCCAGAGAGAGAGGTTTAAATCCAAGACCCCCCCACCATGGACCCTCACTCAGCCAGGCCCCTGAACATGCTGAGTTCTCACCTGTCTGCCTGCCTTTGTTTAGTGGTACCTTGATGGAATCACATTTGGACCCCACCTTGACTGAGAAGAGGTCTGTGGAAACTCCCTCCACCAATGAAAATCAGCAAATCCTCTGTTTCTTATTGTCTCAGAGAGAACTGCCCCTCCACTGGAAAGTGAAGTGACTTACTTCCCCAGGCTCATACAGTTACTATGACCCAGGACTTGAAACTAGGTCTTTCTGACTCCAGGGCTAGCCCATCCACTCTATCCAGCTTTCTGTTCAACTTTTTGTGACTCTGTGGGCCCTAGCACACCAATACTGTTCTTGGAGTTTTCTTGGCAAAGATACTGGAGTGGTTTCCCATTCCCTTCTCCAGTGGATTGGGGCAAATTGAGCTTAAGTGACTTGCTGTGGGTCACACAGCTACTAACAGTCCCGGGCTGGATTTGAACTCAAGTCTTCCTGAATTCAAACCCAGTGCTCTAGCCACCTTTCCCGAGATGGAAATAATATTTAAAAGGGCTACCTCAGAGTTGTGAAGTTTTAGTCTTGATTTTTGCTAATTTGCTGGGTGCTCTTTGCACAAATCTCTTTCTCTCTGAACCTCAGTTTTCTCCTCTGTAAAATGGCCCTTTCCAGCGTTAGCATTCTGGTTTAAGCTCCACTCCACCTCTGACATTCCATGATCTATGTCCTAAGATCTCTTCCAATACTGATTATTTTCTGTTCCATTCCAAAATGTCACATAATGTCTGTTTATAGGTATATCTTAGGATTGAAAGTTGGAAGGGATTGTACAGATGAGGAAACTGAGACCTGACGTGTGTAGGACCGTGGAGGTAGTAAATAAGAGAGCCGAGATTTGAAGTCAGATCCCCTGACTCTAAATCCAGGAACTCCATAGGTGCAGTCTAAGATGCCCTGGGGATCCCTAGGAACTCTCACTTACAATGCCCTTTTTAAATCTCTTTACCTTCTTGTCCCTAGATGAACCTTATTCCAATGACACTCTCTATGGATTCTCCCCGGAGGAAAAAACAGCTGGAATTTGATGACAATAAGGATGGCGACTCAGTTCCAGAGCAGCCCCCCCTGAAGCGAGCTCATCGAGACCCTCAGCTTTGCCCAACTCCCTGCCAGCAGCCCCTCATCAGACCCCCAGAGCCCACCTCTGATGCTCCTGCTGCCTTTTCCAGGCTGGGACCCTATGTACTCCTAGAGGCCCAGGAAGGGGGCAGGGCCTACCGGGCAGTGCACTGCCCCACAAACACGGAGTGCATGTGTAAGGTATGAACCACTTTTTCCTAAACCCTCAGTCCTTCCACAGCATTGGAGGGCAGGGGTGGAGAATGGCCTTTTGGAGAGGTCAGCTTGTGGGACGGGGTTTGTGGGGGACAGGAGGTAGCAGTGCAAGGGTCATGGTGCACCACAACAAAGGTTCTGGTCCAACTTCTAGCCTGTTGCCTGCTGGCCCTTAGATTGCCCTTAAGGTAGGAAGTGGAAGTTGGAGGAACCCAAAGGATTTCAGGAATGGCAGGAAGACAGAGAGCTGTGTCTGGACATTCCCATCTTCAGATCCTAGAATTTGGCTCATTAGAATATAGAACAAGGGGCGGCCAGGTAGCACAGCGAGTAAGAACACCGGCTCCAGTGTCGGGATGACCTGGAGATTGAATCCCGGGCTCAGACACTTAGCACCCACCCAGAAACACCTGGCCATGTAACCTTGAGCAAGTTACTTAACCCCTGATTGCTTTAAAAAAATATATATAGAACAGATAGTGTTGCTGGGCATACTCTTAGAACACCCTTAGAGGCAGCTGGTGGCACAGTGGTTAGGGTGCTGGGCCTAGAGTCAGAGAGACCTAAGATCAACTCTGACCTCAGACAGACGTGTCTGACTCTGGGCAAATCATTTAACTGCTGTCTGCCTCAGTTTCTTCAACTATGAGATGGAGATAATAAGAACACCTATTTCTGCTTCTACTCCACCATCTTGACTCCGCCCCAAGAACACCTATTTCACAGGGTTATTGAGGATAAAATGAAATCGTTGTAAAAGGGCAGCTAGGGGGCTCAGTGATGGAGCACTGGGGCCTAGGAGGACCTGAGTTCAAATCCCACCGCAGACACTTACTAGCTGTGTGACCCTGGGCAAATCACTTACTCCTGTTTGCCTCAGTTTCCTTATTTGTAAAATGAGCTGCAGAAGTAAATCGCAACCAGTATCTTTGCTGAGAAAAACCCAAATTGTGTCATGCCTGAAATGAAAGAATAGCAACATGGTACCTGACAGCTAGTAGGCCTGATAGAAATGTTCATTCCCTTCCCTCCTAGTTAGGACACAAAATGTCAGAGCTCTCAAGGACCTTACATGGATCATAGATTCTCTGATTTAGAAGGGACGTCAGAGATCATCTAGTCCAACCTGTACACACCCTCAATACACACACTACAGTACCCTCAATAAGGCATCATCTACTTTCCACTCTGAAGATCTTAGACCCTAGTATGTCAGGGCTTCAATGGACTTTAGAACACAGAACATTAATGTTTCTATGTGTAGGTCTCAGGCTCCACTAAGGTTCAGACGATGTAGTGCTGAAAAGGGTCTCAGAAATTATCTGGTCCAGGGATTCTTAACATGGGCTCCATGAACTTTAAAAAGACTTTTTTAATAATGGTATAATTCAATATAATTGGTATAATTGGGTTTCCTTTATACATCCTAGGTGTTTTTATTTTATGGATCTAAATTATCCTTCTGAGAAGGGATTCTTCAGCTTCATCAGACTACTAAAGGGGTTCATGACACAAAATAGGCTAAGAAATTCTACTCTAGTCAAACATGCTCCTTTTTTTTTTTTGCCTTTTGGAGGGCAATTGGGGTTAAGTAACTTGCCCAGGGTTACATGGCTAGTTTTTTTTGTGTGGGTGTTAAGTGTCTGAGGCCAGAACAGAACTTGGGTCCTCCTGACTCCGGGGCCGGAGCTTTACTCATTGTGCCACCTAGCTCAACATGCTCCTTTTACAAAGGAGAGAACAGAGGTCCAAAGGGCCTGGCTAATGGCTGCCCTTAGAGGTACCCAGCTTGTACCTATCAGAGGCCCCCTCCAAGGTCATTCAGCCAGTCTTGCCCAGACTGGAAGATGGCACTCCATTATGGCTGTTGTTTTTTAGATCAAAGGTTCTTAGCTTGGTATGAGATAGATTTCAGGAGATCGGTAAATTTGGATGGGGAAAAAAAAACATATCTATATCTGTATTTATTATACCACTAACCTTTAACTGAAATTTAGCATTTTCTTCAGTTATGATGAATAAACCCCACCATTATTTTGAGTAGGGGTCCACAGACTTTATCAGACTGCCAAAGGGGTTGGTGACACAAAGATACCTGTTTTAAAAGATAATCTGCTGTTTGGGTTCATCTTGCCCCTGCTCATTGACATATTAGACCCAATTCTGATGCTGGCTGCTAGTGTGACCTTGGACAAGTCAATTATCTCTGGGCAACAATTTTCCCCTATGTAAAAGAGTTTGGGGTAGGTGACTTCCTAGGGTCCCTTCCAATCCCTATAGTCTAGGATTCTGTTTCCCTAAGCCTCTTAATGCCAAACTTGGATAGTACCTGCTTGGTTTTGCTGGTGGGTGCTGGCCCCTGGTGGACATTATTAGAATTGCGACTAATCCCAACTTTTCTTTTTTAGGTCTATCCCGCCCGTTCCTATCAAGAATTTCTGTCTCCCTATGCCCACCTACCCCTACACCCTCATGTCGCTCCTGTGTCTGAGGCAGTCTTGGGCAAGCATCATGTCTATGTGTTCTTCCCAAGAGCATATGGGGACATGCACAGCTATGTGAGGGAGCGAAGACGGGTCCCCGAGCGGGAGGCAGCCTCACTCTTCCTCCAGATGGCCCAAGCTGTGGCCCATTGTCACCAGCACAATCTGGTCTTGCGAGACCTCAAGCTGAGGAAGTTTGTCTTTGTCAACCAAGAGAGGTGAGAGCTTGAAAGCAAGCATCCCCACCCTGAACACTCCCTACTCCTCCCCACACACCCATTGAATAACCCATACTTCCCCCCACCCCAAACACCCCCTACTCCCTCCCCCACCCCACCTCCATCCTGCCAAAGAAACCTGGGTTCATAATCATTCAGCCTCAGGTTTGGCTTATAGCTCTCAACAATCTCAACTTGATGATTGTTCATTAAGGACCTACTATGTGCCAGGTGCTGGGAATACAATATAATGAATGAAACAGTCCCTCCTGGCAAAGAGTTTGCACCCAGGTTATAGTGATGGCCACAGTAGCCTCACTCCCCTCATTCCCCTTGCAGCTGGGAATCATAGAACACAAGATGTTAGCCTATAATAAATGTGTGTTGGAACGAAGGAACCATAGAACACAGATTGTCAAAGCTGAAGGGAAACTTAGAGACCAACCAGTCAGTCAACAGACATTTATTTACCTCTTATTATGTGCCAGGCACCGTGCCAGGTTCTGGGGGTATAACAAAAGGCAAAAGCAGGCTTCCTGCCCTCAAGGAGTTTATATTCTAATGGGGAGACAACATGCAAATAATTCAGAGCAGAAGATCCATATAGAATAGATGATAATAATAATAACTACATTGTGCCACGCACAGGCTAAGTGCTTTACAATTATTGTCTAATTTGATCTTCATGGTAGCTCTAGGAGGTATGTGCTTTACAGGTGAAGAAACTGAGGGAAGCATGTTAAATGATGTCACAGCCAGGCCTTGCCTGAGCCCAGGTTTGAATTCAGGTTTTCCTGACTCCAGGCCCAGTGCTCTATCTTCTGTACTATCTAACTGCCCCCCAAAATGGACAGTATGGAAAATGGAAAGATAACGGAATCTTAGAGGGGAAGTAAGCTTCTTATTGTGATGAGCCAAGACCCAGAAGGAAGGGAACCATTACTAACCTGGCCTTCTCTTCTTCTCTCTCCCTTGCCCTAGGACAAAGCTGGCTTTGGAGAATCTAGAGGACTCGTGTCTGCTAACAGGGCCGGATGACTCCCTGTGGGATAAGCACGGCTGCCCAGCCTACGTGGGGCCTGAGATCCTCACCTCCCGGGACTCCTATTCAGGCAAAGCAGCCGATGTGTGGAGCCTGGGTGTGGCACTTTACACCATGTTGGCTGGTCGATACCCATTCCAGGACACAGCCCCTGCCCTGCTCTTTGGCAAGATCCGCAGGGGTGCTTTTGCCCTCCCGGAGGGCCTCTCCACCCGTGCCCGATGCCTTGTCCGCTGCCTGCTCAGGCGGGAGCCCAGTGAAAGGCTCACTGCCCAGGGCATTTTGCTGCACCCCTGGTTACAGGGAGGGGGGAACCCCTCTGAGGAGTCTAGGGTATGGGTGGCAGAGCAGGTGGTGCCAGACAGTCATGACTCCAGGGAGGAGGAGACCAGGCAGGAAACTGAGGAGGAGCTGTATAGTTAGGCCAGGAGGGCATCTCCTCTGTTGTGCCCGAACCCTAACTGGCCCCACTGGCTGGGGGCAGCTCAAGCCTCATGGAAACTCCCCTCCTTCCTCTTTGAATCAAGCCAAACCCCACTCAAGTGCCTTAACGGTGGAAAAGAAGGGAGGTATGTGTGTGTACATGATTCTTACCTGCTGTGCACACTTCACACACACACTCACACACATATACACACACATGCTAGTGTGTGCACACACTAGTATACATGGGGTTTGGTACCCATATGTGGCAAACCCAGGCTGAACATATCCTGACCCACACACATGGTGGTGCCATATTTTTATATGAACATAGCTAGTGCTATACAAACACCCAGAAGTCATGGCCTTAGTTTCTTGATCTGAGTGGCCAGAAGGCCCCCTCAGGGCCCTTCCCCTGGGGACTCTGAGTGTTGGGGAAGGATGCTGGAGGGAGAGCTGGGCCATCAGCCAGCCAATAAGAAAATAGTAGGAGAGGCCTAAATCGGGGTGGGGAGACTGGGAAGAAGGTATCATCCTGGGCAGACTGGAAGGTCTATGTTTGAGGGAGGGGGGGAGCCAGTGAGAAGGCAATCATCTCAGGTATCAAACAAAGCCTCCAGTGCTTGGTTCCAGAGCTCCAGGGCATATAAGGAATTATAGGCCCAGGCCTCTGATGGTGGACCAGGGAAGGGTAGTATGAAGGACTTCTCAGGCCCCAAGAGAGGCCCTCAGCTTACTTACTCTGGGAACTGTGTTTTCTCTTCCCTCTCCCCAAACACCAATTCAACATTCCTTCAGGCTGTGTGATTTCAGAGCCAGTCAAAGGGTTCAGTCTGAGAACCAGGGCCTCTCCCCAGAGGCCTGCTCCCGTGCCTGGACACCTGCTCTCTCATTTCCCCTGGGACCTCCAATTGACTCTGTGGGGCAAGGACATGATATGCAGCATCTATTTTTGTCTTTTGACTAATAAAGGACATTTTAAAAATACTTCCAATTCTCCATATGGTTTCCTTGGCCCACCTCACCTCACCCCTTTTTCCCTGGCTTGAAACTAGTTCCTCAGAGAAAGGTCATGTTCCCTAAATCTCAGGGGGGGTATGAGGAGGCTAGGGTGCCTTGGAATTGCATCTACGTGGGGGAGGCCTAACTAGAGCCTCATGAATAATGAATAATGACTGGAGCCTCATGAATAATAATGACAACATCTACCGATCTAGCCCTTTAAGGCTTAACAACCACTCCATGAGGTCTGCTATGCAAGTATTATTAGAAGAACCAATACATTCTCCTTTGATGAGACCTGGGAACTTCCTGAGAGCAAACTCCCTCTCCCATTGTAGACTGGCACCTTTTCTGCAGCTTATAGTCTTGTGGAGTTTCCTGGGGGCACTGAGAGACTGTGACTTGCCCAGAGTCACCCAGGCAGGATGTGGCAGAGGAGGGACCCTGAAATCACTTCTCATATTTACTGCACCTTTCTAATTCCTGAATAAAATCCATTCCTGGCTTGCCTTAAGGACAATTTCGTTATTCAGAAACTGATGAAAGTCACAAAGGGAGCTGTTTTCATGGATGATGTCACTTCCTGGGGGAAGTGACTGTTCCACCTCAGTACTCCTAAAGAGGAGAAGAAAGCTTGGCACAGGCTAGCATCAAGATTTGTTGCTTTTTTAAAAAATTTTTATTTTCAGTTCTAAATTCTCTCCCTCCCTCTACCACTTTCCCCCACCTATCGAGAAGACCTGAAATAGAATACCCATCATACATATTATTATTTAAAACATTTTCACATTAGCCATAGCAGGTTCAGAGAAAGGATGTGTGGTAACCCACAGACTAGAGGCCTTTAGGTGAAGTCAGCCTAGGAGGTATGTGGAGTTCTCAAGAATGGAATTCAGAAGACAAAGAGAAGAGATTTGAATAAGAAAAATGAGAGTTGTCTAGGGAGATCAGTGTAGCTGCAGAGGGAACACCATGACCGATTTTTTGATTCCATTTCATTTTTTAAAAATGTTTTATTGATGCAATTTTCTTTTTTAATATCATTTCCTTTTAACTTCCCCAGTGGAGCCCTCCCTTGTAAACAAATAACAGCAACAACAACAGTAAGCTGTCATTTTTATATGGCTTTAACATTTACAGAGCACTTTACACACACTGTTTTATTTGAGCTACACAAGAACCCTGTGAGATAGGTACTATTATCCTCATTTTACAGGCTCGGAGAGATCAGAATTGCTCACAGTCACATAGGTACCTAAATGCAGGTTTCAAATCTAGGTCTTTCTGACTCTAAGTTCAGCTCTCTGTCCACTTTGCCAGGCTGTCACTCTAAATTAGTATATTCAAGCAAAACAAAACATCTTGGTCCTTTAGTCTTCTAAAATCATTACTGGGGGCGGCTAGGTGGAGCAGTGAATAGATCACCGGCCCTGGAGTCAGAAGGACCTGAGGTCAAATGAGGCCTTAGACACGTAACACAAAAACTAGCCGTGTGACCTTGGGCAAGTCACTTAACCCCAATTGTCCTGCCCTCCCCTTCTCCAAAAAAAAAAGGCAAATTTAAAATCTAAAATCATTACTGGTCACTGCTGCATATGGGCATTCTGAACTCTTCAGTGTTGTTTTTCTCTATACTATTACAGCCATGCAATATGCTCTCCTGGTCCTGCTTATTTTACTCTTCCTCTGTTAATTAAGTCTTCGGAGGTTTCTCTGAACCTTTCATTTTAATAATTTCTTACGCTCCAATAGTATTGCGTTATGTGTCAGTGCCACAGTTTGTTCAGCCATTCCCTGACTGGTGGGCAGTCACTGTTCTAGTTCTTTGCTGCTTGAAAAAATGCCTGCTATAAATGTTTTTGTATATACAGGACCTTTTCTTCTGTGGCTTACCTCTTTGGTGTATATCCTTCTAACTTGGAGTTTAAAAAGACAGGTAGAGAGGACCTATCTCACACCTATAAGGGATAGGAAGTGACAAGATTGTATAGTGGAAAGAGCATGGGTCCTAGAGTCAGGGGCCCGGGTTCGAATCCTGCCTCTGTCATTTCCTACCTCTTCCATTTGGAGCAAACTGTCATCCCTCCAACAGGCCTCAGTTTCCTCATCTGTAAAAGGAAGGGGTTGGATTAGGTACTGAGATTCCCTTGTAGTAGCAGATCTAAAATGTCTGGACTCTATATTGCATATCATTTAAGACTCCCCAAAAGTATTTATTCTCCCATTTAATGCCTGAAACTCCTGCCTCCTCATTATCCCCTATCTCTGGGGGCTCTCCCTCCCTCTGATTAGAGAGGGTAGAGAATAAACAAGATCCTTTGAAGGATGTCACAAAACAGACCTATCTTTATTCAGTTACCAAGTCAGTAGATATTTATGAAGCATCTGCTATGTGCTAGTTGTTGGGGTTTTTTCACTCATATCTGACTATTTATGACCCTATTTAGGGTTTTCTTGACAAAGATACTGGAGTGGTTTGCCATTTCCTTCGCCAGCTCATTTTACAGATGAGGAAACTGAGGCAAACAGGGGTGAAGTGACTTGCCCAGGGTCACACAGTTTATAAGTCTCTGAGGTCAGATTTGAACTCAGGAAGATGAGTCTACCTGATTCCAGGCCTGGTGGTCTATCCACTGCATCACCTAGCTACCCCATATCTGTGTGTCAGGCACTTTGCTTAAGTGTTAGTTATACAAAGAAAGGCAAAAGATCATTCTTGGAGAACTCCTCCCAGATCCTCCATTTAAGGAGGGGGCATATGTAGCCAACTCATCATTTCTCACTTGTCTTCACTCCTCTAACTTTGCTAAAAACCCTGAGCTGGGTTATCCTTCCTCTCCCTTTCAATTTCTTTATTTCTTTATTTTTTTCAGTTTTGGTTATCTGATTTGTTTTATAATCCCAAGTATACACATAACATACATAGACACATAACAGGCAGTTCAATTTTAACATAAACTGTTTCTTAATTTTTTTCCCTTCATTTTTATTTTCAGTTTCAAATAATCTCCTTCAACCCTTTTTCCCACCCACTGAGAAGGCAAGAAATACACTACCCATATACATATAAAGACATGTAAAACATTTCCACATAGCCATGTCTGGGCCTGGGGGGGATGGAGGGAAGGGAAGCAAGGAAAATAAAATATGCTTCAATCTGCACTCAGACTTCACCTTTCTCTGGAGGTGGATAGCACTTTTCATTATGAGTCTTTCAGAATTGTCTTGGATCCTTGTTTTGATCAAAGTAGCTGTCTTTCACAACTGAATTAAAATATTGTTGATACTAAGTATAATGTTCTCCTGTTTCTGCTCACTTCACTTTGTACCATAAGTCTGTCATTTGATCCTCCCAACAACTTTGGGTGGTACTGTCCTAGTAAGGTGGAATTTGAACTCAGATCTCCCTGACTCCATGCCCAGCACACCATCCACTGGGCCACTTAACTTCCTACAAAATATGATGAATAT
This sequence comes from Petaurus breviceps papuanus, assembly GCF_028583685.1. NCBI lineage: Eukaryota > Metazoa > Chordata > Mammalia > Diprotodontia > Petauridae > Petaurus > Petaurus breviceps. The sequence continues at coordinate 13,364,434 of NW_027187368.1, read as the reverse complement.
AATAAATACAGAAAAGGGTGGAAAGATTAGAGGTAGCTAGGTGGTACAGTTGGTAGAGTGCCAGCCCCAGAGTCAGGAAGACTCATCTTCCTGAGCTCAAATCTGGCCTCAGACATTTACTAGCTGTGTGACCTTGGGCAAGTCATTCAACCCTGTTTGCCTCAGTTTCCTCATCTGTAAAATGAGCTGGAGAAGTAAATGGTAAGCCATTCCAGTTTCCTTGCCAAGAAAACCCCAAGAGGAGGATATGACTGAAAAATCACTGAACAACAAATAAATGATGGCTGATTTTAGAAAAACATGGAAAGATTTGCATGAAATAATGAAGAGTGAAATGAGCAGAATCACGAAAACATTGTAGACAAGTAACGGCAATGTTATTCTAAGAACTAAGTCATTTTGAGTATTACAAATTCAAATCAGCAACAAAGGATCTATGAAGGAAGATGCTATCCACATCCAGAGAAAGAACTGATAAATAGAAGTATACATAGCATGGTTTTACAAACATATACATATTTGTGTCTCTAATGGTGACCTTCTCTAGGGTGGGGTGGGGAGAGAAGGGGAAAAAAAGTACACAGAAGAGAACAAAAGAAAATTTAGAAGGAAGCACAGAAAAGCAGTGTAGCCTTGAAAACAAGCTATAGAATTTATTACATGGTTTAAAAAAAAGTAAATGGTATAAATTTTTTTTATTTTAAAAAAGTAAATGGTGTAAAATGGAAATTCATGGTTTTATAGTTAATGTTCTTTTTATGTTGTGCTGTGTACATAAAAATGTTCTCTTTTTTTTGTCTTTTTGCATTTAAGTTCAAAATGAATAAAATAATTTAAAATACCCAACAAATGGAAAGACATGAACTAATGAAGAGTTAAGCAGAGCAAGAAAAACAATATATCCAACAACCACAACAATGTAAAGAGAAAGAATAACCACCAGAAAACAATTGAATATTCATGTCGTGAAAGCATAAAAAACTAGTCTTGACACAAAGCAAAGATACGAGAAGACATCTCCCCTTGTCAAGGAGCAAGGAAGGAAGGGGAGAAGGGGAATGTCCATGCCAAGGAGCAAGGAAGGGGGGAAAAGGAGTATTCATGGATATAAAATGCTACATGTACCATTGGATTTTTTTTTTTTGAAGTTTTGCTCAGTTTTGCTGCATTAAAATGTTTTTCTTAAAAAAAATTCCTTTGTAAATAAGGAATGACTTTCTGGGACAGAATGGTTACAAGGGAAAATCTAGGTGGCATGGTAAAGAAAGAAGATATCGACACAAATCTATCATTACAAAATAAAAATAAATTTTTAAAAAGAATAATGTTTACCTGTTATCAAAGTCCAGGGACAAATGCTAAGGAAAAGGAAAAGGGTAGTAGGGTTGTTTTTTTTTAAGTTACTTTGGGAAAAGAGGAGGTACAAAGTGTGCAGCCCTGAGTTAGCCCCTCAACTCTTATTTTCCTGTTGTTTTTTTCTGCCAAGGAGAATGGTTTTTGGTTTGGAAAAGGTAGTACCAAAGTTGTGAATAAAAAGTTGATTTACAAGATCCCAAAAGAAAAATTTCAAAACCTTCTATATTTATGTTAGGAGTCTATTATTTCCTCAAGGTCACATCACTACACCACGCCTGATTCTCTGCCTAACTCTGTGGGTTTGGAGAAGTTGTTTCCTCTGACTGGACCTGTTTTCTAATCTATAAACTGGGAACACGGATTAGATGGGTTCTAAGGCTATTATCTATACACCTTTTGCTTGGGCAGTTAGGTCGCGCAGGGGAGCTCCAGGACCTGGAATCAGGAGAACCTGAGCTCAGATTCACTCTCTGTCACTAGCTGTGTGATCCTGGACAAGTCACTTAACCCCGTTTACCTCAGTTCCTCATCGGTAAAATGTGTTGGAAAAGGAAATGGGAAACCACCATTATCTGTGCCCCAAAACAAAACAAAACCCAAATCGGGTCATGGAGAATTGGACACGACTGAAAAACGACTGAACAACAACTAAACGAGATAGTTTATAAAGTGCTTAAGAGCTATAGAAATGGTATTATTATCACGATATAGTTATAATTTTGAGAGGGAGCAGCCCTAATCTTTAGTATCCTTTCTCAGCATCTCTAGGTCTACATGCTCCCGCCCCCATACTCTCTCTTTGTCAATTTCTCGGATTCCTCTCCCACCCAATGAGGTTTCTCCGATTCCTGACTCCGCCTCCCACAGCCCCGCCCCCGCCGGGACCTGGACGTAGCCAATTCCCCGCCCCTCCGCCTCTGCCCCTGCTTGGGGCTGGCCCTTCCTACTCCTTCCTCCTTTTTCTCCTCCTTCCTCCTGCTGCAGCCAAGCCGGGGCCGGATCCGGCGGTGAGTGGAGCCTACGAGGGCCGGGGAGGTTGCCCAGAACGCCGCCGCCCGCTGGGGGCCGAGAGGAATCGGACCCCGCGACCCCCGCCAGGGGAAACCCTGGTAGCCTGCGCCCAGCATCGCGACCTGGCCCCAACCAGGTCAGCGCCTCCGCCTCCCCAGGTGTCTGTCTCCCTTCCCCCGCCTTCCCAGCCCCCCTTCCACGGCTGAAAGTTTCTATTCCCTCTTCCCCTCGCTGGCCCTTCTTCCTCATTTCCTGGCCCCGGGTCACTTTCGGGTTTCTATTCTCAAGCCCCTCCCCTTCCCAAGCTTAGGGGCCCCAGAAAACGATAGGCCCGACGATTACTCTCTTTGGGCCTGTTTCCCCACTGTAAAGTAAGGGAACTGAACTCTAGGTTCTTGAGGCCCCCTTCCAGCCCAGACATTTTTTATGCTAAGGTCCCTTCCAGTTCTGACATTTTATCTCCGGAGAGCTCTGAAATTCTACGTTCCAAGGACTCCTCCAACCTTGACATTATGTATCCTAAGATTCCTTCCAGCCCAGACATTATGTGTCCTAAGATTCTTTCCAGCCTAGACGTTCTGTAGTCTAAGGTTTCATCCAGCTCTAACGTTCTAAGATTCTTTTCAGCTCTGATCATGTCCTGTGTTCCAAGATCTCTTCCAGCCCTGACATTATGTGTTTATTCTAAGTTCTCCAGCTCTGACATTCTGTGTTCTAAGGCTCCTTCTAGCCCTGAAATTATATATTCCAAGGTCTCCTCCAGTTCTGACATCCTGTGTTTTAAGATTGTTTTCAGCTCTGACATTCTGTGTCCCAAAGTTCCTTTCAGCTCTCACATTTTATGTTATGGATTCCTTTCTAACTCCAAATCCTGTGTTTCTGTGATAGATTTGGGTTCCCTGTGTCCCTCTAACCTCCCTGCCCCCCCCCATCCCTTTTCAGATTCACTGGTGTTATTGTCACTACCACCCATTAATTCTCTTATTCAAGGACTTGCTTTGTAACTGCCTATTGTTAGCTTTTCTCCCCTCAACACTGGCATGCCAATGGCACAGAAGAGATAAACTTATTTTAATACCAGTCAGCATACAGTAGAATTAAAATGGTCAATCTGCCGCCAAAAAAACTCAGAACTCATCATCCGGATGAAAACTGCAAAGATTTGTTAAACACCAAACAAGTGCAGAGTCGATGTGTTAGAGATTTAAGGGATACACTCTGATCTGTGCTAAGGGATATACAGCTTAGGGAGCTGGTAGGCAGATACTGGGGCACAATTAACTCCTGAACTGAGATAGGTGACAGATGGTAACTGTTCCAAGCAGAGGTGAAAGTTTGAGTCAAGGTTAGGAGTCCAGAGAGAGCGGAATCACCCAGGATTGGGGAGGAAGCCAGTTTGGGTGGAAGGTAGAAAAGTGAATTTGTGAAGGCAGTAAGACTGATTTTGCTCACAATGGGGAGCTTAATAAATGTTTGATAACTAAAACAGTGAAGCAGGTCTAGAGAGGGCCCTGAGTATCATCTGTCTATATTTGTACATCATATTTTAGTAGACATATTAAGATACAGATCTGGGTTTTTCTCAGATGATTGCTGCGTTTGTCCTTTGTTCTTGAAGAGGACCATGACATCAGGGAGAAGATGACATGACTTGCAGTTGACTTTGATCTGAGTGAGGGGGGGCTGTGCAAGGTCACCAGCCTCACTTTCTCCCCCAGAGCCATCTGGGTCCAGTGGCTAGATATTCATCAGGATGACTAGAGATGGCCCAGGATTCAGTGGGACACCCTGGCCCTTTTAGGCTAAGGCCTTTTCACGTTCTCACTTTGAGTGAGATAACCCCCATTCAGTGAATAGGCCTCTTTAAGAAGTGAGTAAAGGAATGGTCCCCTTTATATATATAATCTCAAACTGGGAAGAGAAGAACCTCAGGGTTGCTGACAAAAAGAGAAACAGTTACTATTTACCTTCACTTTTAGCCAGGAGGGTCCAAAAAATAGCCATTAAGTGGTGCTTGGGCAGAGACCTATTATCCAGTCTCCAGAGTGAAATGGGTTTAAGGTTTGGTCTTTGAGAAAGAAATCCAGCCAGTAAACCCCAAGTTAAATAGGCTGCTTTAAGCCATCAACATTTACCTTCCTTTGGGGAGGAGTGGGAGAGGGAAAAGGAGAGGATGAGGATGAGGGAGAGGACGAGCTGAGTTACCCAACTGGCTGGGTCCCCTTTCAGTCAAGGGAACCATGAAAGGTCTCGGAGCTGGAAGGTAGTTGGAGCTGTATGTTAGAAAGATTTTTGACCAAGTATAGTGGCTAAAATACCCATTTGGAGGTTTTTTTATAAAAGTCCAATGAGGCTTGATAGGGCTTGCCTAGAGGAAGATAGCTGGGAAAGAGACTGAGGACATACAATTGAAAGTACTTGGGAGAACTTGCAGTTCAATCATCAATACAATCTGGTATTGGCTAAGAAATAGAGTGGTAGATTAGGGGAATAGATTAGGTACACAATACACTGTAGTAAATGACCATGCTAATCTAGCATTTGATAAACCCAAAGATCCAGACTTTTGGGACAAGGACTCACTATTTGACAAAAACTGCTGGGAAGGGGCGGCCAGGTAGCACAGCGAGTAAGAGCACCGGCTCCAGTGTCTGAACGACCTGGAGATCGAATCCCGGGCTCAGACACTTAGCACCCACCCAGAAACACCTGGCCGTGTAACCTTGAGCAAGTTACTTAACCCTGATTGCTTAAAAAAAAAAACTGCTGGGAAAACTGGAAAGCAGTTAGGCAGAAACTAGGTATAGACCAATATCTCACACCATATACCAGGATAAGGTCAAAATGGGTACATGATTTAGACATAAAGGGTAATACCATAAGCAAATTAGGAGAGCATGGAATAGTTTACTTGTCAGATCTACAGATAAGGGAAGAATTTATGACCAAACAAGAGACATATGATGAAACGCAAAATAAATAATTTTGTTTACATTAAATGAAAAAGAATTTGCACAAACCAAACCAATGCAGCCAAGATTGGGGTAAAGCAGAAAACTGGAGGGTTGGGAGGGGGGTGGAAGGTATAGCAAGTTTCTCTTATAAAGGCCTCATTTCTCAAATACATAGAGAACTGAGTCAAGTTTCTAAGAATACAAGTCACTCTCCACTTGGTAAATGGTGAAAGGATATGAATGGGCAGTTTTTAGATGAAGAAATCAAAGCTATCTATAGTCATATTAAAAAAATGCTTTAAATCACTATTGATTAAAGAAATGCAAATTAAAATAATTCTGAGGTACCACCTCACGCCTATCAGATTGGCTAATATAACAGAAAAGGAAAATTACAAATGTTTGGGGGGATGTGGGAAAACTGGGACACTAATGCACTATTGGTAGAGTTATGAACTGATTCAGCCATTCTGGAGAGCAATTTAGAACTATGCCCAAAGGGCTATAAAACTGTGCATTTTCCAATTCAGCAATATCACTGCTAGGTCTATAGTATCCCAAAGAGATTAAAAAGGAAAAAAGAAAAAGGACCTATATATATATATATATAAAACATTTATAGCAGCCCTTTTTATGGTAGCAAAGAATTGGAAATTGAGGGGATACCAGTGGGGAATGGCTAAATAAGTTGTCATACATGATTGTGATGGAATACTGTTATGCTATAGGAAATGATAAACAGGATACTTTCATAAAAACCAGGAAAGACTCATACAAACTGATGCAAAGTGCAGTGAGCAGAACCAGGAGAGCAGTGCATACAGTGACAGCAATAACCATATGATAACCAACTGTGAATAACTTAGCTATTCTCAGCAATTCCAAAGGATTTAGGATAAAAAATGCCATCCGCCTCCTGGAACAAAAACTGATAGAATCTGAATGTAGTATACTTAAAAAAAAAAAACAACTTCATTTTTCTTGGGGTTTTTTGTCTGTGTTTTCTTTAACAGTGTGGCTAATATGGAAATGTGTTTTGCATGACTGCCCATGTATCAACACACACACACATATATACATATATATAACATCAAATTATATGCCTTCTGAAAGAGTGGGAAAGGAAGGAGAGAATTTGTAATTCAAAATTTTAAAAAATGAATGTTAAGAAATTGTTTTTACCTGCAATTGGTAAAAAAAAATAAAATAGAAAGTACTTGGTTAAACGATTAGATGTGGGAAGAGAGGGAAAAGTAACAAATGAGAGGGACTTTTCAAAAGCAAAAATATTCTCAGACCAAAGAAAAATAACTTTTGAATTTTCCTGTTTGGGCATCATCCCCCTTCTCCTTCCTTATTTGCTTGGATTCTTCCATGGCTTCTAGGGTAAAGAAGGGCTCTGAATGGTCTCTCCACACAGACAGCCTGCTGATTGGATCTGAGTGGGATGGGCACAGTCCAGACTGATGGAAGAGAAGACCAAGAAAGGTAGAGCATTGGGTTGGAAGACCCGGGTTTAAGACCCAGTTTTGACACTACCTAGATATTTGTTGTTGTAGTCATTTTAGTCCTGTTGGACTCTTCCTGACCCCATTTGGGGTTTTCTTGGCAATGATACTAGGGTAGTTTGCCATTTCCTGCTCCAGTTCATTTTAGAGAAACTGAGGCAAACAGGGTTAAGTGACTAGCCCAGGGTCACACTGCTAGCAAGTATCTGAGGTGGGATTTGAACTCAGGTACTCCTGACTCCAGGACTCTATTCATTGCATTGGCTAGCTTCCCCATCCTAGAGTTATGACCTTGGGCAAATTATTTCCCTTCTTTGAATTTCATTTTCTTCTGCAAAATGAGGGTGATAATACCAACCCTTCCTACTTCCTAGTGTTGTTGGAAAGAAAATCCTGTTTATATGTAAAAGTAATGCAGAATTGGGCACTATTATTATTGGTGGTGGTGGTTATAAGTAAGATAATTATCTGGGAAGTAGGGGGTAGGTGGGGAGGGTTTAAAGCTTGGGAAAACTGAGGGGCTTTGGGTGGGTAACCTGGGGACCTGTTCAGGGTTTAGGTCTTCCATTTCTATTTCCCAGAACTGTGAGAGGTTTAAAGAAGTCAGGATTAACTTTTATTTCTCCCCTACCCCTTTGGAAATACCAAGTCTCCACCAAGCTTTAGATTTACCAGAACCAAGAACTGTCTGGAGATCTGTTCCTGCCCCTGAATAGAGAACAGAAGACCCTTTCCCCTACTTCCCTGCCCCAGATGAATACTTTGCCTTACACTCTCTCTTTCCCACATCCCTCACTCCCTTTGCAGTGGAGGAGATGGCCCTAAAGCTGGCTCGGGCTGTGGCTGGTGGGGATGAGAAGATGGCGGTGAGCTGTGCCACGTGGCTGGCAAAGCATCGGGCTCTACTGACGCTGCAGCTTAAATCGGAGGTTTATCCCAAACAGGAGATCAAGTAAGTGCTGGACAGTTGACTGGGCAGAAGGTGAGCTTATCAGATTGTCTGGGGGTGGTGGTGCATTGATCTCTGAGGAAGTTCTAATTACTGTCTCTCTAAACTTGAGCAAATGGCTGTACCTCTTGGGGCCTCCTCTAATGAGGGCTCTGGGTGAGGTGATTAGAAGTAGTCGCTAGGTGGTGCAGTGGTTAGAGGATGGATCTGGACTCAGGAAGACCTGAGTTCAAATTCAACCTCAGATACGTACTAGTGGTGTGACCCTGGGCAAGTCTGTTTGCCTCAGTTTCCTCATCTGTAAAATGAGGATAATCATAGCACTTACCTCCAAGGATTGTTGTGAGGCTAAAATGAGATAATATAAAGAAATCTGCAAACCTTAAAGAGCTATATAAGAATGCCATCTGGGGTGGCTAGGTGGCTCAGTGAATAGAGCACCAGCCCTGGAGTTAGGAGGACCTGAGTTCAAATCTGGACTCAGACACTTAACCCTTACTAGCCATGTGACCTTGGGCAAGTCACTTAAACCCAATTGCCCTGCCTTCCCCCTCCAACAAAATAAGTTAAAAAAAAAGGAATGCTAGCTGTTCTTATTGTTATTCTTATTATCACTGCATTTAAGGCCCCTTTCACTCCTAAGTTCTGACTTTCAGATAGGATGGACGGCAGGCAAGTATTAGAATAGGTTAAGCAGGGTTTTTAAAACATGGAGGACCGTGTGACCTTGGGCAAGTCACTTAACCCCAATTGCCCTCCAAAAAGCAAAAAAAAAAAATGGAGGAGAGCTTTTTATTCTGTACTTTGTTCCTAAGGGTGGGACCAATGTGGGACAAAACTTCAGGGAGAGTTTATCCCAAAAAGATGCTGAGCAGTAGGCTTGACTTTCGTTCAGGAGACAGGGAGAACTTCACAGTCCAAGCCCTGTAGTGCTGTCCCGGCTAGGGATGCCTGTGCTCACTCTCCCTGAAGGTTTTGAGTTCCCAAAGGGTAGAGACTCAGCTGCCTCTGCCTTTGTTCTAGCACAGCCACCAAGGACAGAGGCAGCCTAACTTAGCAGCTAGATTCCTTCTTAAATTGGGCCGTAGTGTAAGTGGTTCTGTCCTACACCTCTGCACTAGTCTCTTTAGGACCTCGGTACAAGCCCCTCTTCTGTCACCTGCTGGCTGTGTGACCCTGGTCAAGTCATTTAATCTCCTAGTGTCCCAGGCAACTTTCTGAAGAATATAACTTGCACAACAGGGGGTAACTCTGCATTGGTAGAGAAAGTTTCCTTGTTGGGGGTACCTTATACCAATAGAAATCAGAATTCTAGACCTTCACCCACCCAACCCCCCCCCTCCAACAAAAAGGGCACAGAGTTCAAAGCAAGATGATGGGGATAAGAGGGAACTGAAAATCAGGCCCTAGAGAGGAGAGTGACAGAGACAGAGAGACTATGAGAAAAGAGAGAAAAAGAGAGAGAATGAGAGACACATAGAGAAAGAATGAGAGACAGAGAGAAATCAGAGAAAAAGAGAGAGAATGAGACATACAGAGAAAGAATGAGAGACAGAGAGAAACCAGAGAAAAAGAGAGAGAGAGAATGAGAGATAAAGAGAATGGAAGACAGGAGAGTATATCTGTCAATCTTTCTATCTGTCTGCTGTGCTTGGAGTTGAGCACTCTTTTGGGATGAGGCCCAGGTGACTTTTAACAGCAATGATGCCTTTCTATAATACCGTACTTTTGTACACACCTTAGGTAAAGAATCAAATTCAGTCTTCCCAATAGCCCCATAAAGGAGGCAGCCTCAAGGAGGTTAAGAGAGGTGGGCTAACTTGTCCAAGGTCACACAATTAAAATGGGGCAGACGGAGGACTCATCCCTAGGACCCTCCCCCCCCAGCCCAGGGCTCTGCCCTAGGCAGCCAGCTGCTTGTACCTGTGGGATCTGTGACCCTGAGTGTCTTGAGTGCAAGTTTATTTGTTCCAAGAAAGGTAGGCTGTGACTTTGTGTGTGATAGAGGTGCAGGGGAGAGCAGATTATTTATTCTGTCTCTGAGTGGGTGGCCAAAGTTTCTTTTGCCAGTTGATGGCATTGTCTCCCCACAGGTTATGGGTGGGTGTGGAGGATGCCCAGATTCAGACCCTTCACATTTGGCTGATGGTGCGGCCCAACATGACGGTGGCGTCTCTGAAAGATATGGTATGAAGAGCTGGGGTTGGTGACCAGGGCTGGGGTTGGGTAGAATTGGTTTTCAGGGAACCAGAATGGGCTTGGTCACTGTAGCCAGAATGTATCACTTCCTCAATCTGAGGAAACTGGCCAGACCCACTCCCCAAGGGCACTGTGAGGTTAAGGATTGGGGGAGAAATGAAAGGGGTGGGGAGCTCTTCCTCTGCCATAGATACACTCAGTCCAGAGCTGTTTGACTTTAGAAAGAATATGACTTTTTCCCCATCTCCATCCCTCATCCTCCCTATTCTTAACACACAACTCCCCACTGACCTCTTCTCCCTTTTCCCATCTTCTTCCTTCCTTTCTCCTCCCCATCCCAATCTCCTTTTCTCTCTTCTCCCTCCCATCTCCTTCCCTCTCTTATCTTTCCTGTCCTCTTTTCCTCTCTCTTCCTTTCCTTCTTTTCCACTCTTCCCTTTTCCCCCTACTTCCTTTTTCTCCCAACTTCTCTCCATCCTCCCTTTTTCCTTCTCTCTTCTTCCTCCTTTCCTGCCTTCTTTCCCTCTCTTGTTTTGTCCCCTTCCCTCACTGGCCAGGTCTTTCTGGACTATGGCTTTCACCCAAGCCTGCAGAGGTGGGTAATTGGCCAGCGGCTGCCCCGTGACCAGGACACGCTGCATTCCTATGGGGTGAGACAAGATGGCGACAAGGCTTACCTCTACCTCCTGTCTGCCTACCACACCCAACTTAGCCAGCAGGAGCTACAGAGACAGCGACAGCTCCGGGTTCTAGAAGGTAACAATTCTGGGGGCCGGTCCTAGGCCCTGCGGCCGAGTCTGGGAACAACTAGCAGAGGACACGAGGATATCTTCCATTTTGTCCACATAATACATAGCTACAGTACCTAGCTTGGGAGCCAGGAAGCCCAGGTTTGGATTCTCTTTGGGCCATCCTATGACCTGGAGTAGGTAACTTCCACTCTCTGGTTCTCTATTTCCTTATTTGTAAAATGGAGGCAGTAATACCCAGGCCTTTTTTCAGGTACAGGGCAGGGGAATTGTAAAGATCCTATGAGCTGCTAGATGGATAAAGCACGGTGGGGATGGAGATGCAGATGAGGGTGCCTCTGATGCCTCTTGTCCTTTGCAGACTTGGGCTTCAGAGACCTTGCTCTCCAGTCTCGGGGTCCACAAGAGCCCCAAACCATGGAATCTCAAGAAAAAGCCCCTTCTGTGGATCCTGGAACTACTGCTCCCTCTACTGTGGAAGCAACCCCTGATCCCTCTGTGGTAAGGGATTAACTCTGCTGCCTGTCCTCTGGCCCTCATCACTGAAACCCTTACCAAGCCAACTCTCTTCCTGCCTCTTTGAGTCCCATTCATAGTACCAGTCAATCAAGCTTCTTTTTTCAGTGCCTGTCACACACCAGGTGCCGAAGATAAAAATACAAGGATTGAAACAATACCTACTTTTAGGGAGCTTAACATTCTAATAGGGGAGACAGTGAGGAAGCGTATGTGTATAATGCTTTATATACATACCGATTAAAGAGAATAAATACAAAGCAGTCTAATACAAGATATTTCTGGAGGGAGGGCACCAGCAGTAGGGGGACCAAGAAAGACTTCATGGAGAGGTGGTGCCTGAGCAGTGTCTTGAAGGAAGAATTCTATGGGACAGAAGTTTGGAAGAGGGGGCTTCCCTGGGGGGTGGGGTGGATAATGAATTCATTTTTGGACGGGTTGAGTTTGAAGTTTCTCCAGGACATCCAGTTTGAAATGCCTAGTAAGCAATTGGTGATTTGGTACTGAAGCTCAGAGACTAGGAGAGACTAGGGCTAGATGGATCTGGGAGTCATCTGTACAGAGTGATAATTAAACCCATGGGGATTGGTGAGATCACCGAGAGGAAGAGTATCTAGACAGACAAGAGAAGAGGTACTAAGTCAGAGCTTTGGAGAACACTCACAACTGGGGAGTTGATGTGGTTGACCAGCCAGAAAAGGAGATGGAGGACAGGTCAGAAGGTAGAAGGAGACAGTAGATAGGTAGAAAAGAGAACTAACTAGGAGATAGTAGGTCATGAAAGTCCAGAGGATTTTCTCTCTCCACTGTGCCACATAGCTGGCCAAGCAAGAGGCATAGATAGTTTTCTTAGGATTTTGGCTGAGGAGAAACATAGAACAATATCTTATGTGGATGGTACTCTAGTGAAGGTTTTTTAAAAGATATTTTTAAAGCGTCAAGTATGTTTGAAAGTAGGGAAGGAACTAGTGGATGGGGAGAGGTTGACGATTCAGGAAGGGGGCGATGATTGAGGATTTAGTACATCTCATATGGAGAAGATGAGGGGATGGGATCAAGGGTAGCTGTAGGAGGGTTGGCATTGGCAAGGAGAAGGGTCACCTCTTTTTCAAAAACTGGAGGAAAAAAGGAAAGTGCAGGAGATGATATCAAGGGGGGTTGAGATGAGAAGGGGAGAAGATAGAGCTCATAGTTAATAGCCTCAATTTTCTCAGAAAAGTGGGTGGCCAAAACATCTGCCTGCACAGAGAGGCAAGCTGCCTAATACCCCCAAATCCAGTCCAGCGAAAACCTGAAATTCATATCAGACCAAATCAAGAAATTCAATGAGAAACTATACTAAGTGATTTCTTCCACCCTAGAACTACACAAAATGTCAGCAAGCGTCCCCTAGGCAATTGTAAAGGGGGTTGTCAGCCATTGGTAGCCCAGCTCAATAAGCCAGTGGAGGACTAGAGACATGTAGCTTGCAGGGTTTTGTGCCAAGAGACAGCAACTACCAGGGTAGTTGGAAACCCAAGGAAGTCTTGAAAGCCCTGGGAGAACTGCAGCAACCAGTGTGGTCCCTTAGCACTTAGGCCTGAGATGCCATAGTGGGCCCTGAGGATCCAGCACTCCAAACCTCACAGATCCTGGGTTGAGGGTGAGGTATGGGTTCTTATCCCTGTGAAGATGAAGTCAACCCAGGCAATCGGGGGATCTAGGGAAAGAACAAGCAGGAACTACCACCCCATCTAAAAATACAGCAAGAGTTCTGTAAAGCCTGGCCCAAAGCACTAGTCAGGAACTAAAGATGGATGAGTAAATCAAAGAAGACACTAATCCAAATACAATATTGTGAATCAAGAGCTACCAAAAGAAGGGGCAGGTGACTCCATAACAACTTTAAGCACAGACTCGAGTTAAAAGAAAAAAAAGATATTCCACAAGGACTACATGAATAGCTAGAAGAAATGAAGCAAGACATTAAAAAGTGGAATAAAAGTTGTGGAAAAAAGAATTGGAAGGAGAATAAGTAGCTTAGAAGAGAATGATAAACTTTACCCAAGTAACAGATTCTCTGTAAACTGGAATATACTAGACAGAAATCATTGAATTGATAATATTAGAGTAAAATCAAAAGTGTTTTTTTAATGGAAAAAATTGATGATATCTGATATAAAAGAACCACCATACTGGGAAAACAAATCAAGGAGAGATAATTTAAGAACTATTGGGCTCCATGAAAAACATGTTTTGAGAGAGTGGAAAAGCCTGGACCTGTGAAAACTGAGCAGATCTCTTAGAACCAGAGGGCAAAGTGAAGATATAAGGAATCCACTGGTCACCTTCTGAAAGGAACCCCGAAAGTCCTGGGAATGAATGCCATAGCCAGCATCCAAATGAAAAAAAAAAAAACTGCAAGAGTTCAGGTACCAAAGAGCCAAGGTTAGGATCACACAAAACCTGGAAGATTTTATGAAAAACTAGATATCTATATACAAAAAAAAATAAGCTTACAGCCGAGAGTATCATTACTAAAAGGGAAAATGGACATTTGGTGAAAATAGAGGACTTTCAAGCATTTCTGATGAAAAGATCAGCACTGAGTAGGAGCTTTTAAGTGCAAACATTAGAGTCAGGAGGAAACCTAGAATAAGTACATTTCTTTGACCATTTAGAAGAGGCTGCGTATGATGTGGTAGTGCTAACGTTCTGAAGGAGGAAAAGAAATAAGTGTCTTTTCAGAACCTTAATGTCTTCGAAGGATGTTGAAGGAATTAAATGAAAAAAACAGAGGTCTCCTAGGGGTGGATTAGTTCTGATCAGAGGATTTTAAGAGAGAAGAAGAGAAAGGAGAGCAACAGAAATAGACTTAAAGAAAAGGGTGGAATATACCATTTCTCATAACTGAGTTTGTGAAAAGAGGAGACAAACCTAGAGAAAGGGATGAAGGGAAAAGGCATCAGATAAACCTTACTTTTATCTGAAATAGACAAAGATTGAATACCCACAAACAATTTGGTGTAGAAATTCATCAAACTTAACGGGAACAAATGAGGATGGGCGGCATTGAGGAGGCGTAATCTGAGGAGGGGTTTGAGGGTGAGGGGACAATGTCGAGGAACAAACTTCCTGAACCTGAAGGGGGAATGAAAAGGAAGAGAATCAGAATCTAAGGGGTACCCGTTAATTTGAGAATGGCTGAATAATTGTGGTATATGAATGTAATAGAATTATTACTGCTCTGTAAGAAATGATGAGGGGTTTATGGGTAATGCTGGCCAGTATGACCTGTTGTAGAATCAAGTGAGCAGAACAGTTTTTACAAGAACAATGATGTAAAGAAAAACAACTTTGAAAAACGTAAGAACTCTGATCAATACAGTGACCAATGCTATGTCCAGAAGACCTATGATGAAGCATGTAACCTACCTCCTAAAAGAAGAGTAATGGACTCAAGGTACAGAAAGAGACACACGTTTTTGGTCCTGGTCTGTGTGTATTCATTTTGTGTGACAATGCTTATTTATTATGAGGTGGTTTTTTTCTTTCAGTTTTTAAATTGGGTGTAGAGAGATAGAAGATTGTTAGCAATACTGATGTCCCCTCAGATGAGGACCATCGAAACCTCTTTTAAAATGCATAGAAGATCAAAATGGAGTTCAGAAAGAAACCCAGACAAGAAGGATAGTTCTGAAAGTAATATGTGGAATTTATTAAATACTTTAAAATACTTTGAAATAGAGATCATGGTTTCATAAAGAGTCTTTGTGATCTTCTGTGTATGTGAAAAACTTTTTTTTGGTGTGTAAGTTCAAAATAAAAGAAATTTTAAAAATTAAGCAAGAAGCAAGGCCCTCAGCTGAGGGGGAGAGGGACGAGGGAGGTGTGGGAGTTTTGATGAGAGGTTTGGGATAACTTCTTTGGGGGAGTGAGTCAGGGAAGAATCAAAGAATGACATTTCCTTGAGACGGTACAGTGAGGTTTTAGTTGGGTAACATGAATTTATAACATACCCAGTCACCAGCCCATGAACTTCTGGATCTCCATTCAGGAAGGGAGGAAACTAGTGTTTACTAAGGCTTACTGTGTGCCATGCACTGAGTAGGGGCAGAGGAGAACGATCTAGGGCTGAGGTTTGGCAAGGGATGAACAGTGATAGGAAAAGGGATTAGAGAAGAGAGCACAGCACAGGGTTGAAATGACTGGAAAAGGAAGGGAGTTCAGAGCAGGGGTAACAATGGCCTGAGTAAGCCCTGAGTGGGTGGAGGAAGTGGCTGTCTGAATGAGGGGTAAAGGCTTGATTTAGGAGGGCTTAGGTCTAGAAAGATGGAATGTTAGAAAGCTATGGTCAGATGGGAAACGTCACTTGTGGGTAATGGTGAGATGAGTGTGTGACATCCCTACGTGACTGAAGTGGAATGAGTTGGAGGTTATGGGAATTGAGAGGTTAAGAAATATGGACCTTGAAATCCCCTAGTATCAGGGTGGAAGTGGAAGAGGAGATCATGTGGGCTAAATGCTGAGCTCCTTAGGATAGGAGGGAGAATGACCTGGGGGCAGGTACCCAGCAGCAGTCACCAAGATCTGGAGTGGGTAGAAATATTTTATTATACCCTCCTTCCCTCTTCCTGCCCAGGCTGGCTGGGAATGTCCAGGGTGCACTTTTGTCAACAAGCCCACCAGGCCAGGCTGTGAGATGTGCTGTGAGGCTAGACCTGAAGGTTACCAGGTGCCCAGCTCCCATCAGCCAGACGAAGAGGAGCAGGCCCGGTTACAGAATGAGGAAGATGCCCTGCGGCAGTACCACCTGGTAGGTCAGGGAGGACCCCAGAGTCCTCTGGGAATGTCCAGGCTGGGATCCCTCCCTCTGTTCCCCTATTTTGATCCCCTCAGGAGCAGATCAGTCCCACACCAGGGAGGTTTCTCCATGCCCTTCTTGCTCTGACTATAACAAGGCACTCAGCTTAAGAGAAATCAGGGTGGATTGAAAAGTCATTGGGTCATAAGCCTGCCTGGCCTGTAGGCTGAGACGTGTGGATTTGTTTTGTACAGTCTTCACAGAAAAGGCTGCCTTCTGAGCCTGACCCCCAAATAAGCTGCCTCGGGAATGAATGGGTGGGGTGGCTAGGTGATGCAGTGAATAGAGCACTGGCCCTGTAGTCAGAGGGAACTGAGTTCAAATTCAGCCTCAGACACTTAACACTAGCTGTGTGACCTTGGGCAAGTCACTTAACCCCAATTGCCCTGCCTTCTCCCCTCCAAAAAAAGGGGGAAAAAAAGTAATGAATGGGCACTGGGAGACCTGAGTTCAAGTCTAGACTATGCCCTGAATGTAGCAATATCACATGTTCCCTCTGTATTCTGTGCTTCTCTTAATATAGCCTGACAGCGATCTCTGCTTTTTAGCTGGTACATCATACTACTGACTCATATTGTTGGAGGTTGTGGTCAACCTAAACCCTCAGGTTTTTTTCCACGTATATTTCTATATGACCATATCTTCCCCATCCTGGGTGAGTGCAGCTGGTTTTTTGAACTAAAAGTCTTAAGAGTAGGACTTGGGTTGGAGGAAACAGGAAGAATCCTGGACAAGAAGTTAGGACACTTAAGGGCAAGGGTCCTCAGCAAACTACAACCTCGGGGCCAAATCTGACCTAACACCTGGTTTTGCACTGCCTGGAATTTTTTAATAAAGTTTTGTTGTATTTAAAAATAGAGAAACCAGTTCAAAAGTAGGAACGTGTACAAAAATCAGCAGACAGCTTGATTTGGCACTTGGGCTGTAGTTTACAGGTTCTCTGCACTGGGAGTTGAGTCCTTGGAATTATCAAGGCTTAGTCACATGACCGTGGGCAAACCACTTTCCCTTTCTCAGCCCCCTTTTCCTCCTGT
This sequence comes from Petaurus breviceps papuanus, assembly GCF_028583685.1. Lineage (NCBI taxonomy): Eukaryota > Metazoa > Chordata > Mammalia > Diprotodontia > Petauridae > Petaurus > Petaurus breviceps. The sequence goes on along the minus strand of NW_027187368.1, from coordinate 13,347,315 downwards.
AAGAAAAAGGTATTGGATTAAAGGATCTCTAAGGTCTCGAGTTCTGACATTCCTACATTTTTTCTAAGAAAAATATTTTATTTATCCTTTTTTAAAAACTGAACTTCACTGTCACTTTTCCACATCCCTTACCATAAGAGAATTTTCACTTCATTAAGTAAAACAAACTGGAATGTGTTGGCCTTACCTCATTGCATACCCATAGGCCTGCACTTCTCCAAGGAGAGGAAGCAGAGGCCTGCGGATCCTTTGGAATTAAGATTGGTTGCTGAATTTCTCAGAGTTCTAATGTCTTTAAAAATATTTTTTTCTGGTGTTCTGAGCTTAATTACCAAAGAGTACACATTTCAGTATACAAAGAACAACAAAAAGAACTCTTACTCTCTCTCTCTGCATATATATAATGTGTGTGTGTAAATATATGTATATGAATATACACACACCTATAAATGAACTGTTATATAGTTGTGCCTTTTTTTAATCAATTTTTCTTGACATCTTTTCACATCAACATATCATGTCTTTGGTGGTATTTTTCATTATGTTATTTGTCTTTGTGTAGATTTTTAAATTAAAAAAGATGATTATGTTGATATCCTCTGGTTTTATGTTGCCCACATTTCCCCAAACATCCCTATCTTACCCCCTTTCCAGAGAGTCATCTCTTAAAATAAAGAATAAAAAAGAGGAGGGAAATGTCATCAAAACTAATGTACCCATTGAAAATGTCTGCTATTGTACAGAGAGTTCCATGTCCATAGTGCCCCACCCCTGCAGAGAAGAGGGCTGGGTGTTGTGGCCAGGGGCCAAGCTTGGGATCAGAATTTTTTCACGGCATTTAGTTTTATTTCAGTACCGCTCTTTCTGTTTGCATCGTTGTAGTTGTGGTGGTGTTTGCTGTGCACCCTTTGTACCAGCCTTCCCAAGTTCCTCTGCGTCCTTCATACCCATCACTTCTCATAGGGCAATAATATTCCATCACAGCCACAGACCTTGATTTGTTCAGCCATCCTCCAGTCCTTGAACCCACCCTCCCAGTTCTTTCTTGTCACAAAAAGTGCTGCTGTGTTGGGGCAGCTGGGTGATGCAGTGAAGAGACCACCAGCCCTGGAGTCAGGAAGACCTGAGTTCAAATCCGGCCTCAGACACTTAACATTTATTAGCTGTGTGACCTTGGGCAAGTCACTTAACCCCAATTGCCCTGCTTTGCCCCCTCCAAAAAGACCAAAAAAAAAAAGTGCTGCTATAAATATTTGCCTAGGTGGGGGAGGGAGAGGGATACTAAGGGAAAATGTAGGCTATATAAGAACAAAAGGTATCAATAAAAACTTAGTTAAATAACGATAAAATGAGGCTATTACCATCTGACAAATGCATCATGAGCCCGTACTGATTCCCAGGTGATCCTGCTCCTTCCCAGGAACCTCAGCTCTCTCTCGCTATGACTCCTTTCTCTCATTTGCTCAGAGGAAGCAGAAGCAGCAGGAGGGGAACTACCTTCAGCTCCTGCAGCTGGACCAGCGCAGCCTTGTGCTCAGCACGGAGGCAGTGGAATGCCCCATCTGCTACTTGTCCCTGGGGCCTGGCGAGGGAGTTGTCCTGCGAGAGTGCCTTCACTCCTTCTGCAAGTACGGCCCGACTCCCTCACCCCTGCCCTGTGCCAGGCTGGCCTGGGCTCTTCCCTGCTGATGGCCAAGCCCAGGCCCGGGCCTGGGAGGAAGAGGGTTGTCCCCAGAGGAGTGCAGGATCCTGAGGGGTTGGAGCAGAGTGTAGGGGTGGGGCAGTGCTACTCTGCCCTGGCCCCCCGAATCCTGGAATCTCAGGTGGAAGGGACCCGAAGCCGCCTAGAGCCATTGGTACCTGAGCAGGAACCCTTCCTGTCGCAGCATCCCTGACAAGTGGTCATGTGGGCTACACTTTCACACCTCATTACTTAGAGAGGCAATCTCTTCTACTCTGGAGCAGCATTAATCAGTAGGAAATTTTTACTTATATCAGATTCCACACTTTCCTTCCCATCCCCTCTGGTTCTTTGTTCTGGGTTGAAGCTATTGGCTAAACCTCCCTCGTGCCTTATAATAACAACAGCAACGACTCAGTTGCTGTAGAATCTTGAGTTTACAAAGTGCTGGCTCCGTGACACTCATATGAGGTGGATGTTTGAAGTATTATCCCCACTTTACTGAAGTGAGTGCTAAGGCTTAGTAATAAAGCATAACAGCCAGGGTATTGGCCTTGGAGTCAAGGAGTCTTGTGTTTGAATCCTGCCTCTGATACTCTGTGCTCCTTGGGAAGTCACTCTCTAGGTCTTAAGTTTTCTCATCTGTGAATTGGAGATAATAATAATACTACCTCCATGAGTGACTTTGAGGTTCAAAGAGGCATTTCTAAATTACTTCACTAGCCTAAAAGCTCTGTGTGTTTAGCTGTTATTATCATTTTTATGGTCTTGTCCAGATAAGTACTAATTAATTGTCTGGTCCGGCCTCTTGATCAGATCAGGGATTTGCCCCAGGTGTTCAGATTCTAGTTGTAGAAGGCTTTCTGTTGGGCCACACTGCCTTTCTTTAAACTTCCAGGGCCCACCTAGTCCCTTCTCCTCTCCTTATCTCCTTTTCTCCTCTTCCTCCACTCCTTTGGCAGGGACTGCCTTCAGGGCACAATCCTGAATAGCCAGGAGGCTGAGGTGTCCTGCCCCTATATTGATGACACTTACTCCTGCCCAGGGAAGCTGCAGGAGCGAGAGATCCGAGCGGTAAGATCTGGGGTAGGGGACATCTCAGGGGCTGAACATGAGGAAGGGACCAGGGAATTTGGGGAACCTCTCTCTGTGGCAGCTAGTGATGCCATGGAGAGAGTGCCGGGCCTGGGGTCTGGAAGGCCTGAGTTCAGACACTAGCTGTGTGACCTTGGGCAAGTCACTTAACCTCTGTGCCTCAGTTTCCTCACCTGTAAAATGGGGGTAATAATAGCATCTGTCTCTCAGTGTTGTTGTAAGGATCAAATGAGACGATATTTGTAAAATGCTTAGCACAGTGTCTGGCATGAAGTTGGTCTTATAGGAATGTTAGCTACCATTATTATTGTTGTTTTTATTAGATATAGTACTACTAGTTGCGGTGTCCACTGCATGTGGTATCACTAGTTGTGATCAGAGCCCTGAATAAAGAGAGAGCAAAGGCCTAGACCTGCCCCTTCTCCTCAGGGAGCTCATGGTCTTGTTGGGGAGACAAGACCCGCACAGGGGGACAGAGTCCAATTAAGGGCTAAAGGTGTTTGAGTCATAGTCAGGGCTGTGGGAGTTCAGGGGGAGGAGAGGTCACTGGAAACAGGCAGTCAGGGAAGACTTCCTGGAGGGATATCCCAAGTGGGGTATTGAATGAACAATATTCAGAGGAGGGAGGTGTCCTAGGCCAGTAATTCAACTGAGTATTGTGGAATTCTACAATCTCAGAGTCAGAAGGGAACTCGAAGGCTATCTAGTCCTTGGACTCCTTAGTAGTGGGGTACAGTGAAAGGAGCCATGGATTTGGAATGGACTTAAGACCTAGGCTTAAATTCTAGCCCTGCTATCTGCTCTTTGGGCAAATCAATTCTCTGGGCCTTGGTTTTGTCATTTGTAAAGTGGGGACAGAGGGTCAGGCTAGATGGCCTTTTAAGGTTCCTTCCAGCCCTAGATCTGTGTTCCTGTGATTCTTATGATATTCTTGACAAGTAGTCATTCAGCCTTAGCTGGAAGAGCTCCCAGGATGGGGAGACCCTCGCTCCTGGGGAGGTCTTTGGGACAGCATTGAAATGTCAAGTTACAGATTAATGGAGACTTCAGAGGTGGGTGGAGGTAGTCTGGGAGGGCTTCCTGGATGGGTGACCGTCGAGAGGATGCTTGGAAGAGGCAGAGAGAAGGTGCCTGGGGCAGGTGGCCTCCCCAGTGAGGGTAAGTTGTGACGGCAGCTCCTGAGACCGGAGGACTATCAGCGTTTCCTGGATCTGGGCATCTCCATCGCTGAGAACAGAAGTGCCTTCAGCTATCACTGCAAGACCAACGACTGCCGAGGCTGGTGCTTCTTTGAGGATGATGTCAACGAGTTTGCTTGTCCTGTGTGTGGGCACATTAACTGTCTGCTCTGCAAGGTCAGGATCCCCCCCCCCATCCCACATCCAGCCTGGGAGGGGCCAGAAGATCCTTCCCCCCAGCACGCCCAACTCCCACATCCCCAGACCCATCCTGCCCCAATACCTGCCAGCCACTTCGCCAGCCCTTGCCCTTTCTGGAGACTGGATTACTCAGTTCAGTCCTCCTATGTTTTGGGAGTGGGGAGGGAAAGAAAAGCTAAGCCCATTTCCTACTCGGATCAGAAGCATCATCTTCATGTAACCAGAATCCATTTCCTAATTGGAGAAGCTGAAGTCCAGAATGAAGGGGAAAGAGGGCAGAGGAAGCACAGACCCCTTAATTCACCATTACAAATACACACAGGGCAGGTACTGTGGGACCCAGCAAGAGAGAAGCAAGTGGTTCTTTTTGCTGGCACCAAAGCGAAACAATGCCACCACCACTACCATTGCCACCCACAAGAAACCACTGAATCCCACTGTAGGACATTAGGGTCTTATCGTCTAGGGCAGGAGTTCTTAACCTGGGCTCTGTGATCTTGTTTTGAAAATATCTTGGTAATTATTTCAAAATATTATGTTTTCTTGTGATTCAGTGGGATTTTATTTGATGCATTTAACAACATTCTGAGAAGGGCTTCACCAGACTGTCCAAATAAGGCTCATGATCCATAAAAAAATTAATGACCCTTGGTTCTAGAGACAGCTTTGGAAGCTGTACATGCTCTCTAGGGATGCCCAGGGCCCTTGAGGATTGAACTCTCTGACTGAGGAAGTTAGGTTGGAAGAGATCTGGAAAAAGGGAGTGAGAGGCTTTTCCTACTCGGCACAATGTCCTTCGGAGGCCTGAGAGCTACAGTGTCAGACTAGAGGGAGGAGCAGGCCAGCTTCCAGGGGACAGACTCTGACCGGCTGCTTCCCTCCACCCACAGGCCATTCATGAGAACATGAACTGCAAGGAGTACCAGGATGACCTGGCCCTGAGGGCACAGAACGATGTAGCTGCCCGGCAGACCACTGAGATGCTCAAGGTGAGGGCAGGCAGGGGCACTGCTAGGTCATCTCTTAAGGCCTCGCCCAGCTCTGAGGTCCTATGAATCTTTGCCTCAATCTTACCCCCTTCCCCTCTCCAGGCCTGTTTTTCCTTCTGTAATAGGAGAGGGACTAGATGCTGGACTCAATGGTCCATAAAGTCCTTTCTGGTTCTAAAATGCAATGGTTCCCATTCAGGGAAGAAATGGCATTTGAACTTGGCCTTGGAGGGTGAGTAGTCTCTAACTATAATAATGGCTTGCATTTCTGAAAGTGCTTTAAGGTTTATAAAGCATTATCCTCACAACTGCCTTGTGGAGTGGGTAGTGCAAGAATCCCCATTTTATAGATGGAGAAAATAAGGTTCACAGAAATTAATGATGTGTACCATGTTCACTGAACTAGCATCATAGCCAGGGCTTGAACTTTAATGCTCAATATGTGAAAAACTAAGGAGCTGGAGCCAGTCTGGTGGGAGGAACAGCATGAGCAAAGGAGGGGAGGTAGGAATTAAAATGAATTGATTGAAAATATAGGTGATATAGGGAAAGGGGCGCTGCATTTAGAGTCAGAAGATTTAGGTTTTAATGGGAACTCTGTTAGCATGTGATGTCACATACCCTCAGTCTGACCTCCAGCAATTTGCTTCTCCTTCTGAGCCTCACTTTCCCCATCTCTAAAATGAGATGGTTGGACTAGAATCAGGGCTGGGGTACCTGGATTAGACAGCTAACATTTAACAGCGCTTTAATGTTTACCAAGCTCTTTACAAATATTATGTCTTTTAATCCTACAACAACCCTGGGAAGAAGGTACTGTTATCCCCATTATACAGATGAGGAAATTGAGGCAGATAGCAGTTAAGTGATTTGCCTGTGGTCACAAAGCTAGCAAGTATCCAAGGCTGAATTTAAACTTAGGACTTGAGAGCTAAGGCTTCTTCTAGATTTAAATCCTATAATTTCATGAAGCTTTGTGTGTGCTCGGAGTTAAGAGAAATACAGTTATAATCCTTGTTCTCCATGAGTATGAAATCAAATAGAGGAGAATGAACTATGTATATAAATAATTAGGATGCCAGTTAGGCTTTGTGATAGAGGCCTAGGTCACCCAGAGAGGCCTAAGAGATCACTTACAACTGGGAGGAATCAGGGAAGCCTTCAGAGAGGAAGTGTCATAAGAACTGAGCCATAAAGGATGGACATGAACCTGGCAGTGAGGACAGGGGGAAAATGAGGCCAGCAAGGGGAGAAACGCTAGAAGTGTCCACTACCCTCATTTTCCATACGAGGAGCTGAGATGGGACTAATCAGTAGAAGATGGAATTGTGGGTTTCTATGCCTTCTGTGGGCAATGGAACTGCAGGCAACCTAGTGGAGACTCTGGAATTGGAATCAAGAGACATGGTTGGCTTCTAGTCTGCCCTGCCACTAACTCTCAGTGTGACCTGGGCTGGGTCACTTTCCATTTCTGGGCTTCAGTTTCCTCACTGGAAAAATGGAGAGCATAATCATCAGACTCACAGCTAGGGTAGTGTGATCAGGGCTTTGGCCTAAGGTATCAGAATTTAGTAGTTGTATCTCTTCATCAGGTAGAAACATCTGAACTTAGCTCCTAGTTTAGCAAAAACTGTTAAAATGGAAGATGTCAGATAGAGCATTTGCTTCTCCTTCTCCCTCACTCCAAATGAATTCCTCCCTGCCTTGGTCCCACCCTGTTCCCTTGTCACTTTGGCAGCCTCCTTAGCTCCAGCAGCGTGGTGATAGGATTGGAGGCCCATGGGGGTCAGCTGATCTGGTCCAGAGGTCTGTCCATTGTCTTCATCCTTCTACTCCCCCCCCCCCAGCTGAATTAGCTAGGGCAGAGTTTTGTGGTGTCTTCTCTGAGGGAAATAGCATTTCTGGTTCTGACTCTGGTAGCCCTTGCATAACCTCATCTCCCAGTGCCATTGTGAGAGAAGCGCTTTGTGTGACACACCACAGAAGAGTGAGCCATTGTTTTTAGCCAGCTGATTCTTGGCTAGTGACCCTAACAACCGGATTCTCTGTTTCTATGATTGCCCTGTAGCTGATGCTGCAGCAGGGTGAGGCCATGCACTGCCCTCAGTGCCAGATTGTGGTACAGAAGAAGGATGGCTGTGATTGGATCCGCTGCACTGTCTGCCACACAGAGATCTGTTGGGTTACCAAAGGGCCACGCTGGGGGCCTGGAGTGAGTCCTCGGCCTTGGGGGGCAGGGAAAGGGGCTTCCAGGGCCCAGGAAACCTGGTGGGTAGCGTCCTGGGGAGGCCAGTGTGCCCATATGACCTTTGCAGAAGTCATATCCCAGGAAGTCCAGGTCTGACTGACCTTTGAAATGGGAATGCCCTTGTATTTCTAAGACTGTTAGGCCCTTGGAGTGGGTGGGCCTTGAGGGGGGTCTGTGTGCTCTGCACACAGCCGACTTTCAGCAAGTTCTGTGTTATACAGAACTGCCAACTCTGCCCAGCATCCCTAGGCGAGTCCTTGAGATAGGCAGAGAGGAAGCCTCCTTGTCATGCATGCCCTTGCTTCATTCCTGTTCCTCCTTTCTAGCTTGGTCATCTCCCCTAAAGTTCTCTCCTCCCTCTGCTAATCAGGGCCTTGGGGATACCAGTGGGGGCTGCCGCTGCCGGCTGAATGGAATCCCCTGCCATCCCAGCTGTCAGAACTGTCACTGAGGAGCCCCTGAGGAGGCACAGAGCAGATCCTGGCCATGACAGCACAGCCACCAGGCCACCAGGGCAAAACCAGCCCTCAGAGAGCTGACCTTCCCAGCAGACATCCCGGCCCCCACCTCCCATCCTGCCCCAGCACCATGGGCCCATCCCGGTATAGATCAGGGATGACGTGGATGTGGATTCCTGGGCAGCCTGGAGTGGGAAACTTTTGCCTTCCTGTGCTGCCAAAAGGCCATCACTGGGGAGGAACCGGAGGGTCCTCAGTGACTCTTTAGGGTGTGAGTTCATTCCAGTGCCTTTGTTTCTTTGGCAATTTTTGGCCAGGCTTCAGCAGAATAGACCTCCAGTCCCCCTCTCTGCTGCTGTTGCTACCATTGCCTGGCTCTTGGCTTTAACCATGCCTTGGATAGCCGACAACAGTCACCCACACCCTGGCCATTGACCACCAATATGCCTATAGCTCACAGGGCATCATTACCTTGTACCAGGCACAGAAATGGGTCTTTCCTTTTTCCCTGTTGCTGGGGTTTATAGACCAACCCCCAGCATAGTTGAATGGGAAGCTCCTCACACTTACTGGGCCCCTGGATTACTGAGGGAAGTGTCTTCTGCCTGGGGTAAAAGCACCTTGGACCTATGTGTTCACATTAAAGTTTTCTTTGGGGAACAGGAAGCTCTCATCTATAAGTATATGTACATGCCAGCTCACATAGGGCAACCCTTGGAAGTGCCTCTAGTGGTCAAGAAGGTGGTGTTTTTTAAACTTACCCCTAAGTCTGCCTCAATGCAATGTCTTCCATCCCATCCCTAGGCCTGCCCTTTGGGGCCAACAAAGGAAGACCTTTGCTCAGGAAGCCAGGGCGAGTTAACAGCATAGTTGCATCAAGGCACTTGGCTCTTCTACATTCAGTTTCTCCTGATCCCAGGGTCTGGCTGAATTACCAAAGGGGGCATGTTTTGCTTTGATCATTGCTTGTCTATTATAGTGGCTGATATTAACATAGGACAATGGTTTGGTCAATATTCTGAGAGGCAAGAATCTTCCCTGACCATAGTGTCTCTGACAGGGGGTCCTCCAGCTTGTACTTCAAGCCTACCACAGAGCTTAGTACCTCCTGAGGCAGCCCACTGCACTCTTATGTATTTATTTATTTTTAAAGCAATTGGGGTTAAGTAACTTGCTCAAGGTTACACGGCCAGGTGTTTCTGGGTGTGTGCTAAGTGTCTGAGCCTAGATTCGATCCCAGGTCTCCCAACTCTGGGGCTGGTGCTCTTACTCGCTGGCCGCCCCTCCACTGCACTTTTAGACAGCTTTAACTAACATTTTTCTTCATATGAAGCTGAAATTTGCCTTCATTCTACCCACTTCCACAAGTTGTTGTTGAATCATTTGCAGTCGTGTCCAACTCTTCCTGACCCCTTAAGGGGTTTTCTTGGCAAAGATACTGCAGTGGTTTGACATTTCCTTCTCCAGATGCTAGGAACTGAGGCATACAGGGTTAAATGACTTGCCCAGGGTCACATAGCTAGCAAGTGCCTGAGGCCAGATTTGAACTCATGACCATGAGTCTTCCAGATTCTAAGTGCAGTGCTCCATCCATGCCACCTAGTTTGCACAAGGCAGCAATTGAGAAGGCTTAAAGATAGATATGAGCACTTTCCACCCCCTCCCCACTCCAGGCTAAATACTTCCTTCACCTGGTCCTTGTTATGTGGCATGGTTTCTAGTGTAGTGAGAAAATGAATACCCACATGTAATGGTGGGGTAAAGAGAGAGTATGCCTTACAAATAAAGTAGTGTGGGGGGGGGGAGGGCTGCCCCAGCTAAAGCCCCTGTGTCACTTCTCATTGTTTTAACTTCTCCACCCATCTCCCTAAGGAGAACACTGCTGCTGGAGTTTCAGATAGCTTTGTTCTAAGTAATGGTCTTTTAAAAGTCAGAGTAATAAAGCTCCATGAGAGGCATCATGTACAGTAATGGGTAGAGGAATTAGGATGACCTGGGTTCAGGTCCTTCCATTGAAACATGAGTTGGTAACCCTGGGTTAGCCATTTATTTTAACCTGTCAGTTGCAGAGTGGATGCCACCTGTATTGATAGAGGGAGTTCCCTATGCCATGGAAATCACTATTCTGGTCCCCTAGAAATATAAAAAATAAAACACCTAACACTGCTCAGGTCAGCCCTCTCTGTGTATGGGTGTTCAGTGAGGGCTGACACCTGTGGTGTGAGGGCTTGCCACGCCTTTACAGGGCGGCTCATCCACCTTTGCGGTCCAGCTCTCACCTGTGGTTCCAAGAAGCCACACTCCAGGAAAACTGTCTTGGCAGACGGGCTAAACCAGGCTGAGGGGAACTGACTGGCTTCAGACCTGTAGGTGAGATAGTGGGGTGTCTGCTCCAGGAATGTGAAGACTTCCCCTGGCATCACGGGCAGACACGAACAATTTGTTCTGACAGCCACAGGTGGCTGAAGCAGGCACTGTGGAGCCCTTAGAGCTTGGTCAGACATGGAAGACTCCAAGGTCACCCACTTCATCCTGGGCCATCGCCGCTCATCCTGACCTTTGTCCTGCCATAGGACTTCAGTGACCCAGAGAGAGTGAGGCTGATGCCTTTGTGCAGCTGTGCCTCGCTTGAATCCATCACCTGTGAGGTCACTGGCCCTCTTTGAAGACAAAGGACAAACCACAAAAACCATCCCTGCCTAACAGCAACAGCTAGATTCAAAACTCTGCTTTCCCCAAGGGAATGAAGGTGTCAGCTGAGCTGAGCATATTATCCACCAAAGGCCCAGATTAGTCATAGAATGATGGTCTCACAGCGCCCCAGATGGTAGATTAAAGTGGGTCACTGAATGTCTAAGACATAAGGGACCTAAATACACCCAAAATTCATAGTAGCATTTTTTTTTGCTTTTTTTTTTGGAGGGGGGAAGGCAGGGCAATTAGGGTTAAGTGACTTGCCCGAGGTCACACGGCTAGTAAGTGCTAAGTGTCTGAGGCTGGATTTGAACTCGGGTCCCGACTCCAGGGCCAGTGCTCTGTTCACTGTGCCACCTAGCCGCCCCCAATTGCAGCATTTTTTTGACTGTAAAGACTTCCAAGCAAAGTAGATTCTCATCAATTTGGGGATGTTAAACAAGTTATGGTACATTTATGTAACAGAATCATCTTGCATTGTAAGAAATGAGGGATATAAAGAGTTCAGAGAAGCATGGAAAAACTCATCTGAACTACTGTAGCACAACGCCCCCAGAAGCAGTAAGATCATACAGACAGTGATGACAATAGAAACAGAAAGGAAAGTCATGGAAGCTTCGTGCTGTAATTAAAATGGCCTTGGGGAAAATCCTTCCTTCTTTGCCCAAATCAGGGAACATCACACATACTTGTGTGAGCTGCTCTGTTCTTTCTTTCCTTTTGGCCTCACCTCCTTTCTACCCGCTCATTCCCCCAAACTGCAAAAAAGAAAAACCTCTTCTCACAGTTATGCATAGCCAAGGAAAACAAATCCTCACACTGACTCTCTCCAAAAATATTGGTCTCATTGTACATCTTGAGTCCATCATCTCTCTACCAATAAGTGGGTAGCACACTTACTTGGTCATCCATTGGTTACTGCATCGATGGTAATTCTTGCAGCACAATATTGTTGTTATTGTATAAATTGTTCTGGCTTTGCTCCTTTCTGTCTGCATCAGTTCCTCCAAATCTTCCCAGGTGTCTTTTCAACAATTCCTTTTGTCATTTTTTTTTTACAGCCACATAATATTTATACCATAATTTGTCCAGCCATTCTCAAATTGATGAGCACTCCCTTAGTTTCCAGCAGTGCACAACTTTCCCTCCTTTTTCTTTTTAAATCTATATCTATTAAACAAGAGTTGGCTTTTTGGAATGGTGCCTATTTGAGAAAAGGTGGTGTGGAAAAAAAACAAACCCTTTTCCCCCTTTAAACTGGATTTGTGATTTCCTGTGTAAGGTGCTATAGGCGAGCAACTTTCTCAGTCTATGTAGATTTATTGCCTAATCTGCAATTTAGAATTTTAGAGAATTGCCCAAAGCACCAAGAGGAAGTGACTTGCTCAGGGTCATACATCCAGCCAGTATGTGATACAGGGCATACTTCCAGCCTTAGACCAACCCATAAACTATTACCTCACTCCACTTCTCAGAAACAAAATATATGAATAAAATTATGATTTAAAAAATAATGCAATGGCTCTCTGGGAGGGGAGGAGGGAAAACTATGGTGATATAAAGATACTCCAATAGAAACATTTTTAAAAAGAATGCCATGAAATCATAACATAATTAAATCAAGAAAACTAAGATATATTTTGACATAAGAATAAAAATTTTAAAAATAAAGTAGTTCATGAACAGAATTGGGATCTGGAGTATTCTTCTCCAGGGCCTCCCTAGAATCTCTCAATTTTTCTCTAGCTAAAATAGGAGAAAGAGGAGGAAAGACAGTGTGAAAGAAGAGATGGGAGAAGGGAGAGAGGAGAAAAAGAGGGGAAGAGATGGAAGAGAGAGAAATGGGGAGAGAGGAAAAGAAGGAAGAGAGATGGAAGGAAAGAGAGACACCCATCGCCACAGCCCACCCCCTCAATAATTGACAAGGTGAGACTTGCCCAGCAGGTTTTGAACCCACTGCCCCCCAGAACAGGCTACAGAAGTGTTTAAAAACCCTCTCTTAGTGTGACAATTGAAGACTTACTAGGTCCCAGGCAATTCAGTGCCCAACTGTGAGCACTTCCGGTCCCCAGCTGGCACTGGTACGGGCGGAAATCCAGGGAAGGAGGAGGAGAGATCCGTGTCTCTGCCTTGACTGCTTTCTTCTGGGTGCTCTCCTTACTGAGGAGGGGAACTAGGGAATCCCCATCCCTCCCCGATTTTCATATTCTGCCACCAGAGACACCGGCAAGGCCAACCCCAGGGCGAACAGGAGGAAAAAAAAGCTTTCCTGCCTGTCTTACCCCCTGCTCTGCTCTACCCCGACCCCTTGTGCCCAGCTCTCTCCTCTCAGGAAAGGCTCTGAAATCAATTACATTTCTACTTCATGAGGAATTCCATCACTCTTCTTTTTGACTGATTGATGGCTCATTCATTCAATTACCAAACTACACTTAGAAAGGCAGCAGGAAAGAATGGGATGTCAAAAGTCAATAATCTCTTTGGGTTCAAGTTGAACTGCAGCTGTTTGCTCCAGGACAAGTAATTTAACCTCTAAACCTCAGCTTTCTCTTCTGTAAATGGGAATAATAAATACCTTGTATGTGTGTGCATGTGCGTGCATGTGTGCGTGTGCGTGCATGTGTGTGTGTGTGGGGGAGGGAATTTACTTTTGTGCTCTGTGAACCAAAGCACTCACTATCTGAATGCATCAGCTCTTCAAATGTGGGGATTCCATCCACCAGCTGAGATCACATCCTAACCAAAATTTAGTAGATGAGCTGTCTGAGGCTCCAGACCAGACAAACCTAGTGAGTGACTCAAACTCTTAGGAGTCTTCCTGACTCCATATTCATAATTATCTGGGGCCTCCCACTGTAGAGATGAGTGATTCTTCCATTGCAATGAGGGAACCGTGCAATGAAAGGCTTCATCCTGTTGCTAGAATCCTGAGCCCCAGGGAACCAGGTAGGGGTGGTTTTCCAGGCCCTGGAGTCATGCTATCTTCAGCTTTGGACTTGAGGACTTGGGGGAAAGCACATAAAACATTAGGGGCACTCTTTTCTGGGTTCCATCAGCTCTACTACAATTCATCACACGGGAATTTCCAAACCAGATCATGGCTGGAGAAGTGGTAATTACAAGCTCAGAGCAGAAGCAGAAAACTGCCACGTTTTATGAAAGAGGAAGGGGATGTGGCTGAACCACAAAGGTTGGGGGGGGGGAAGAAAAACAAAACCAGAGTGAAAGCAATCCTTCCTGGTTGAGATCAGAAAGCATTTCTGTGCCAGCTGTTTCTGTCTTTCATCCTCCTCCAAACTTGTAGCGCTTGGTCCAGTTTTAAGCCTGTCCTGCCTTTAAAAAAAAATAGAACTTAGAGACAGTGGGGGAGGGGAGGAAGTAACGCTTATTCATTTTTCCTATTGTATTTATCTAATAACTAACTAATGAGATTAGTTTTGCAAATATCATTATAACCATTTCACAGAGGAGGAAACAGACCTAGGGAGGGAAAATAATTTGCCCACAGTCATCACGCTGGTTTGTGGAAGAATTGATCTTGGACCCCAGGGCGCCAGGCTGCCAGACCCAAGACTTTTCAAATCATACCACAAGCTGTGCTTAGTGTGACATCTAAGAGGCTCAGAGAAGATTGAGGCCATGAAACCAGAGCAGTCCTTTCCAGCTTCCCCCCATGCCCTAACCCATTTATCAGTGCTCTAGTTCTAAGGCAGGACATTCAAGGAAAACAGCTGACTTTTAAAAAGAGTAAGTTTTTATTGATCCCTTTTATAACATCACTATAATTTTCCTCACTATTTCCTTCACCCCTGCCAGAAAGCCATCCCATATAACAATGCTTTTGAAAGACAAATTAAGAAAAAGAAGAGGAAAGAAATCAGCCTAACTGCTCAATAAATTAAAAAAAATCTGAAAATATGTGCAACATCTGACACTTGTGGCCTTCCCATCTCTGCAAAGGGATGGGGTATTTTCTCATATTTCTCATACAAGTCACACTTGTTCTTTGTCATTTTCTTATATTCGCTTGGGTTTTTTGGGTACGTGGTTTTCTGTTCATTTACACTGTTGTTGTTACCACGCAGATTGTTTTCTCAGCTCTGCTCACCTCACTCTTCATCGGTTCCTATAGATCCTTCCATGCTGTTCTCTATTCATCTCATCTGTCACTTCTTACAACCTGTCATTACACTCATATTCCACAATTTGGTTAGCCATTTCCCAGTTGGTGGACATCCACTTCATTTCCAATTCTTTGCTCTCACAAAAAGTACTGCTTATGCATGATTAACATGGAAATATGTTTAATAGGATTGTACGTGTATAGCCTATATCAGATTGCTTTCCATCTTAAGAAGGGGGGAGATGAGGGAGGGAGAAAAAATTTGGAGCTCAAAATCTCATAAAAGTGAATGTAAAAAAGTGAACATAAAAAAAAAGAAAATGATAAAAATCAGGATGTAAGGAATAAATACTCATTGTGAAGATGCCAGTGGTCTAAAAAAAGAAAGTACTCCTTATGAATATTTTGGTAGATAAGGGAATTTTCTTCTTATCAAAGGCTTCCTTGAGGTATAAGCCTAGTGATAGAATCCCTGGGTCAGAGCGTACTTTCCAAATTGCTTGTACTGATTCACAGCCCTACCAGCATTATACGTGTGCTCACTTTCCCACAACCCTCCCACATTAACTACTGCCATCTTTGCCAGTTTGAAGGGCATAAGGTGAAATCTCAGGGATTTGATTTTAATTTTTATTAGTATTAGTGATTTGGGCAGAATTCTTTCCTATGGTTAATGGTTTGCAGTTTTTCTTTTGAGGACTGTTCATCTTTCCACCATTTATTTATTGGGGAATGACTTGTATATATAATCTGTTATATTTCTACGTACATATTTTGTATATAATGTTAATTGTTTATACAGCTTAAAGAGAAATTTGAAACAAAGATCGTTCCCCATTTTATTGTTTTCCTTCTTATCCTAAGTTCATTAATCTTGTTTGTGCAGATTTTTAGTTTTATTAAAACCAGGTTTTTTTTGTCTTGTTTTATTTTGACCTTTTGTTATTGCTTCTATTCCTTGTTTCATTAAGAATACATCTCCTAGGGGCGGCCAGGTAGCACAGCGAGTAAGAGCACCGGCTCCAGTGTTGATACAGACCTGGAGATCGAATCCCGGGCTCAGACACTTAGCACCCACCCAGAAACACCTGGCCGTGTAACCTTGAGCAAGTTACTTAACCCCAATTGCTTAGGGGCGGCCAGGTGGCTCAGCGAGTAAGAGCACCCGCTCCAGTGTAGGGATGACCTGGAGCAAGTTACTTAACCCCGATTGCTTCATTAAAAAAAAAAAAAAGAATACATCTCCTCCCTGTACCCATGAGAGGTATATGATCTGCTTCTTTTCTATTTTTTTTTTTTTTTGATAGCATGACCTTTAGTAAAGATCTATTTAGAATATATAGTGGAATACAGTGTAAGGTGTTGGTCTCAGCCTAATTTCTGCCAGACTGCTTTCCAGTTTCCCCAGCAGTTTTTATCAGATAGGGAGTATTTATCTTGCCAAAGACTGGGCTATTGAATCCCATTCCTTCTAAGTCTCCCTTGTTTATCTGTTCCATCGATCTGCTTCTCTTTTTTAACCAATACCAAATGAAGACAAAGAGTTTGAAGTCTGAAAGGGAACAGACTATTCTTTTTATTTTTTTAAGCAATTGGGGTTAAGTAACTTGCTCAAGGTTACACAGCCAGTGATTTTTTGTGTGGGTGTTAAGTATCCAAGGCCAAAGCAACCCAGGTCTCCCAACTCTAGGGCCGGAGCTCTCACTCACTGCGCCACCTGGCCGCCCCAGAACAGACTATTCTTAATTATCAGACAGCAATGTGTTAATGCAGATCACTGAAATCAGCAAAAAGTATCCGTCCCATCAATTCTGACCATGATTCTTTTCTGTAATACAAGGAAACTTGACATAGGGAAGAGTGTATGGACCTCCAACTTGGATAGACAGTTCCCTGTTTTGTTGTAGACAGAGAGGTATCCTTGGAACCGTAGCTAGCTTCCCAAGACACACTAATGAGCCACACACAGAAATGCATGTGCCATTATGTAGCTTTAAGGCAGAGCCATTTCTGATACCCCACACTCCCACTAATTGGTTGTATGACCTAAAGTGGGGTATTTGCCTTCAGTCAGCCTCAATTTCTTCCTCTGTAAAATGAGGGGCTTGACTGAGATAATCAAAGTCTCACTGGAGATGTGGGTTTATATCTCTCTTCTGAAAGCAGCCTTTTGGAGGTACAGTGTATAGGACATTGGACTTGGAATTAGAAAGATCTGAGTTCCAATTCTGTCTTAGAGAGTGTGACTCTGGGCAAGTCACAACTTCTTTCTCCCTCTGTGTCCTAAGCTTTAAAATGAGAGTTATACTTAATGACCTTTGAGGTCCCTTCCAGTTCTAAATTTATGACCTCTTAAGGTCCACCTTTAAACTTGGGTGATATGGTTCAGTAGAAATAGAGTCAAATCCCAGTTATGGCACTAACTGGCTATGTGATCTTGGGCAAGTCACTTGGTACCTCAGTTTACCCATCTGCAAAATGGGGCTAAATAATAGATTACCTGCTTCATGGGGTTGTTATGATGAAAGTGCTTTGAAACTATACAGCTATATCTGTGAGCAATGATTCTTACTGGGAAAGTTGTTTGGATGGATTCTGAAGCAGTACTTTTTATTTTTAAAGCAATTGGGGTTAAGTAACTTGCTCAAGGTTACACGGCCAGTTATTTCTGGGTGTGGTGCTAAGTATCAAAGCCCGGATTCGATCCCAGGTCATCCCGACTCTGGGGCCGGTGCTCTTACTGAGCCACCTGGCCGCCCATGAAGCAGTACTTTTAATATCATTTCATTCTCTTCCCACTCTAGGACTAATATAGAGGCTTCTTGAGTCTAGATTACAGGCTGAGAACGAACATGGTCATTCTTCACAGAATGAAAAGGGAACCTTTGAGGGAGGCAAGGCTAGAAAACAGTTCATGTGAAAAAAAAAAGATTCAGGCATTCCAAACTCAATGGATACCCAGCGTGACAGCCAAAAAAGTGAATACATTCTTAAGCTGCAATAATAGCAGAGTGATATTCAGAACAAGAGAAGTGAGGGGCATATTATTGTGTTCAGTTCTGGATACCACCTTTTAGAGACGTAATTTACAATCTAGTATGTTCAGAGGGAAACTAGTATGATGAAGTGACTAGAAACTATGTCCTATGAAGATTGATTGAAGAAACTTGAGATCCTTAAAATGAGAAAAATAGTCTTGGGGGTGGAGCTGAGGGGGAAGGGGGAAGATTGTTGTCCTTAAGTATATAAGAAGCTGCAATTCAGAAGTGGGTTCAGACTCATTCTCCTTGGCCCCAGAGGACAGAACAGCACTAATTATGGGTAGAAGTTCCAAAGTCAGATTTTGACTGAACATAAGGAAAAATTTTTTTCTAATACTAGTTTAACTTAAAAATTTCTAATAGTAGTTTAACTTAACCTTATAAGAAAATGGGTTCCCCCTCCCTAGAGGTCTTCAAGCAGATACCAATAGCTACTGGTCAGAAATATTGCAGAGGAGATTTGTACTCAGATATTAACTAGATCAGGGGTGGCTAGGTGGTGCAGTGAATAGAGCACTGGCCCTGGAGTCAGGAGGACCTGAGTTCAAATCCAGCCTTCGACAGTTAACACTTACTAGCTGTGTGACCTTGGGCAAGTCACTTAACCCCAACTTCCCTGCCTCCAAAAAAATCCCCCCAAAACAACAACAGATATTAACTGGATCAGAAGCTCCCAATCTAGGGAATGCAGGATATGTATTCCCTGCCCCCCCAATCAAGAGGAATGAGTAAGAAGTTTGTCAAAGGAATATAAGGAATATCAGTAAATAACTATGTCATCCTGATGGAATATTCCCAAAGTCATAGTATTAATACAAAATTGGGGGAACTGGAGAAAGAACAGTGAGGAATTGGGGAAATGGTGGGGAAAGGTGGGAGGGAACATCACAGAACATCTGAAAATTTGAGACACTTGAAGGAGTAATTCCTACTAATCAAAACCAAACAAATGAAATTAGCACACAAAACCCTTTTCTTACTGAATGAGGAAAGAAATCAGTGATGACCCACTTAAAGATGGGATAAATCAGGGGTTCCCAAACTTATCCCAATCCTACTGCCCCCTTTAAAGTTACTTCATCATTCTCCTGGAAATATACTTTCTTTAACCCTTTAATTAAAAAAAATTTGTGTCATTTTAAAAACTACATAAAAATATTTTGAAGAAAATTACACATCTTAAATTTAATAACTTATTGTAAATTTGTGGGGTTTTCTCCTGCACTGAAATTTTGATGATGCAATATTGCATCATATTACCTTATGGTATCATATTGTAAACAAGTCATTACATACATATATTCAGGTCAATGCATGCCTGACTTCCCAACAATGCACATAACATATTCCCCTGCCAAACACTTGTTAAGACCTGTTGGTGGACTTGACCATTGATCCATTCTAACTTGTACTTTATGTTTTTATTTGGAAAATAATGTAATCACTACAACTTTAACTCTGTTACACAACAGATGAAATATGTATGAATGGTTTTTCAAAATTTTCTTTTCTTCCACTTCTACCACCCCCTTATTTTTATTCAACTCCTCCCCAATTGCACCAGAGGCTACTACTGCCCTCCTGGATCATTCCAGCACCTCCCAGGGGGCAGTATCACCCACTTTGGGAACTTATGCAATGATCTCTGCAATAACTAGAAACTCCAAACTGATTTCCAATCAATGAAGTTACAAAATGTTTAGTGCAATCTTGGAGGATATACCATTCTTGTTAAATGTTCTCATAAGACTTTAATTCCGCTTTATATTACTTATCTCAATGAATCAGGATTCTCAGATATGTTCTAAATCAAATTCAAAGCAAAAAACAAATTGGAGGCTAAATAGACCTCCACCAAAACCCCACTAAGAATTAAAAACACTGGTTGATAAGAGACAGAATCAAGACTCTTACTACTTTAACTGTATTTTGATAAAACATTTAATGACTTGATACTAAAAAAATGTCATGTACTAAATAGTTTTATGAAAAAAGAATCTATTTCTTATGTGCATATATGTGGTAAACTTCAGAATTAATCTCTGCATAATTAATAAGATATATGGGAATGTTTACTTTGAAAGCCAAGGGATACAGAGACCAAAGAAGTTGAGAACCCCGGAATAATATGGTCTTTGAGGTTCTTCCAACTGAGATTCTGCAATTCTGAGTCAAGTTTTTAGTCAGTAATACATAAACCTCGACATTGATAACAAGAATAGACTTTAGACCTGAAGTAGCTAGGATTGATCTCATCTCGTCTACCACAACTCTGGGCCTTCTTCCTTCAAGACCACAATTCAAATCTCCAGGGATAACATGAAAGCCACTAGCTTGAAAAATAAACACTTAGGTAAGCCTACAAGCAAGCTTATTTGCTCTAAAATGTCACTATTCAACATCCAACTGTCATAATAATAGCTAACATCTGTACAGCACTTACTATGCCCTGTGTTAAGTACATTACAATTATCTTAACAATAATCTTAGGAGGTAGGTGATATTATTATCCCCATTTTACAGATGTCATAACTGAGGCAAACAGAAGCTAAGTGACTTATTCAGGTTCACACAGCCAGTAAGTATCTGAGGTTGCTTCTGAACTCAGGTCTTCCCCCTCATCCCCACACTCCAGGCCCCTAACCATCATTGTGGCAATCTGATGAAGCCCATGGACCCCTTCCTTGGGACGTTTTGAAATGCATAAAATATATATAGGATTACCAAAGGTTACAATTACACTGGAAGAGATATCACAATATTTTTCAAAATGAATTCATGGGCCCCAGATCCAAGAACCCCTGCTTTGAAGCAATGACAAGGCGTCTCAAGGGGTGAGTTTGGGTTTCTTTAGCAATTCTTTCCTTCTGTATTCCTGGCCTGGGAAGGCCGTATTAATAAAAAGCTCACGCCAGAGCTGCTCTCCTCTTGTTGGAGGTCTGGCAAATCACAGAGTTACATGTGATTTGCCATGGCCCAGCTATACTGATCAGAAGACTATTCACTTCATTGCAAGAAGCAACACGGAGGCTGCCAACCCAATTTCTCAGCTGGGATATGGAAAACCTCCAATGCAATCTGGCTTCTGACCTTATCGTTCCACCAAAACTGCTGGCTCCAGTTACTAATGGTCTCTTACTTGCCAAATCCAATGGTCTTTTCTCAGTCCTCTTCCTTGACCTCTCTGTAGCCTCTGACACTGCTGAGCACTCCCTCCTCCTTGATACTCATCCTTCTAGGTTTTCAGGACAACTGTTCTCTTCCGGGTCTCGCCCTTTGGTTCTTCCAGACTATGCCTATAATCGGGGTCCCTCCGGGTTCTGTCCTGGGCTCTCTTCTCCTTTCATACCACTTCACTTGGTGATCTCATCAGCTCCCAAAGATTTAACTACCATCTCTATGCTCATGATTCTCAAATCCACCTATCCCGCCAGGATCTCTAGGCTAACCTCTAATCTCGAATTTCCAATTGCCTTTCAGGTATCTCAAACAGGATGTATCTTAAACTCAATATGTACAAAACAATTCATCTTTTCCCCTAAATCCAACCATGCCCCAACTCCTTTCCCTATTCATGTAGAGGGCAAAATCATCTTTCAGTCCCTCAGGCTCACAAGCTAGGAGTCACCCTGGATTCCCCTACATCTAAACTGTTGCCAAGGCCTCTCAATTCCACTTTTGCAACATCTCTCTCCTTTGACACTGCCACTACTCTGATACAGGCCCTCATCACTTCACACTGGATTACTGCAATAGCTGTACTCTGCCTCATGCCTCTCCCCACTCCACTCCATCCTCCATCAGCCACTGGTGATTTTCCTAAAGTGTAGTTCCAACTATATAACGCCCCCCCCCCCCAACCACCACTGGCTCCCTATCACCTCCAGGAGCAAATACAAAATACTCTGTCATTCAAGGCTCTTTATAACCTAGCCCCTTCTACCTTTCCAGTCTTCTAACACCTTTCTCCCCAACAAATACTCTTCAGTCTAGTGACACTGGCCTCCCGGCCATTCCACAAATAAGACTCTGGGAATCCTCTCTGGCTGCCCTGCATGCCTAGTATGCTCTCCTGCCTCCTCCCTGCTTTCAAGAACCAGATAAAACCCCATCTTCTTCTACAGGAAGCCTTCCCTAATTCCTCTTAATTTCAGTGCCTATTAATTATTTCCAATTCACTGCTTTGTTTGCACACTGCCTCTCCCATTAGACTGTAAGCTCCTCGAGAACAGGGCTCTTTTTGTACCCCCCAGTGATTAGCACAGGGCCTGGAATGTAACAGGCTCATGATAAATGTTTATTAATTGATAGAAGTAACCTGAATTGAAAGGAAGGAAACAGGAAGTAAGTTGGCAGAAGAGGCTGAGACTGTTTAGTAACCACACATGGCTATTTATTTCATACAGGGATCTGTACAAATTGTATTTACACATATATATTCTTTACAGAATAAGTAAATCACCTGAAGATAGGAGAATATGCTTTTTTTTCCTCATTGGCAAAAGGACACCCTCAGCCTCAACAAAGGAGCAAGGCAAGTGCTTTCCTTCCTTTTTTCCATCAGGGTAACAGAAGCTAGTTTAATTCGCTTTTAGGAAGACTTTGGGTTGGCTGGAGGGACCAATAACAATTTTAGAATTCTGACTACACCTGTTCCCTACTAACGAACACCTTCAGCATATTAAGAGATCAGTCTCCCTGTAGCAAAAGGTTAATATGCTGCCCAGGAGTCCTCCCTTGTGCTGACAATCACCTGGTAGGGTTCTACTCTCTTCACTGGGGAATGAGAGTTTCCTTTGTCATCAGAATCATCAGGATGGCCCCACAGAATGCAACCCCTTAAAGCTAGACTGACCCAAGCCCCTGGGGATGATTCTCATCACCTGGTTTGGCCATTCTCATAAAACTTTAAGAAGGATTTCACAGGATCCTCCCTTCATCCTGCTTCAGTTTCTCTTAGTTTTAAAGTGCTTAGTGAAAATTCAATGTACCCTGCCTACCCTCTGGGAAGGCTCCTGCCAAAAAAATAAACCACCCATCTCATGCCCACTGTGTGGTCAAATGAGGCAAAGGTTTCTGGGTGAGAAAGGAGTGAAAGCAGGATTCACTAGGGGGAGTGCATCTGAAACCTTCACTTGTAACAAAGAACCTGTTAAAAGAGCCGTGCAGAAGAGACCAGAAAGATTTAGAGGAAGACGGTTGAGTGGCTGTTTAACATTTGACACCCCAGTTTCTCTAAAGAAGCAGAAAAGGCACTTTTTTTTCTAGCCAGAGTCAGGTTTAAAATAAATCTGACTTTGGGTATTGGAAAAGTCACTTTCTAAAGGGACTGATGGATTTAAACCTACTTCCCTCACATCTAGTGCCACAAGTATGGGAGTGTGGGTTTGATTCCTCCAGGATCCTGTGGAGCTCCACCGAGACTGCAATTTGCCCCTCCTGAAGGAATGGCCAATTTCTAGCAATATTTCCTACAAAATAAGAAATTGCCTGAGGGAAAGACAGAACTGAACCCATGAAGTGATAAAGAGGTAGTGTATGGGTGTTTCTTCTGAGGATGAAGGAGAGACGGGAGAAAAGCCCAGGACGTGACAGGCTGAGGGAACTGTGTTTTGTGGGGGTTTGGGGTGTTTACAAATTAATTTGGGTTGACATACAAAAACACTTGATGGCAAGCAGTTTTCAGGGCCTCAAGTTCACCCTCTCAAGTAGTAGCTCTTTTTCCATGGATGAAGAACATTAGTAAAGCAAGTTTACATGTATAATCCCAAAATAGTAATAATGATGGCTTTTATATGCCATCTATGTGGCTCAGGGGCTGGGGAACAAAGAGAAGAGACTATCAACTCAGAACTGAATCCAAAAAATCATTACCCATTTATGCTTGACAGGATGTGCCCAAGGGATCCCTGGGCTGGTAATAGGCAGGATTTGCCCCATGACCTATTTTGTACCTGTTTATTTCTCAACCAACTGTCCTGGGATGATGGAAAAAAATGAACACTGAATCCTTGGCTAACTGGGTTATGTCAAAGCTTCACTGATCTGAGACCTCAGAAAGTGAACATGGAAAGAAGTATGGTGGCCAATGGATTATCAGGACCTTATGAACGGTTCTGTTTAAGAACTTTCTCTCTTCTCTAACTGAATACCTGCAGACTCTCCCCGGCTTTTGCTCATCCTTCTTCCAACCATTCAACTATTATAATGGTTCCTTCGTTCCTTAAATAAAAAGGAAGAGCGGCAAGAAAAGCCCCTGCAGTAAGGACAGGAGGCTTGCAGTGGCTCAGGTTACTACTGATCTCCCATAATTCAGTTGAGCTCAGTCCACTTAAGCTCCAAAGACAAAAGGGAGTTAAAGTAACTCAATTCCCCTGTCATCAGGGAAGATGGCAGACATCTGCCTAATAAGAAACCCACTGCTTAATGACCAAAGAGATAAAGAGGTTCAATACCATGGTCCTAGAAAACCCTTGGTGTTGGGTGGACCCTTCCATTAGCCCCTGAAGCAAAGGCAAATCATGGACGGGGTGAGTAGGGTGGTGGGGATAGAAAACCTTTGACATAAACCCTTTTAATAAAGGAATGCTGACTTCCTCTCAATCTCCCCATGGAAGGATGAGAAGCTTAATTTAAAATAACAGGAGCCTCCTCCCCAGTTGTCAGGGAAATAGCTGTAGTTGAAATTTAGGGGCCCACTCAAGGGCACTCTTCACCACTGCTAAAGCAGCTGCTCCCAGAGCCACTGTTAGCCCCATCACTGCCAGCTTCACAAAGCGATTGGTCCTTGGTTTGGTCAAGATATTTTTTGTCCGATCTTCAGGCTGCAAGAACCCTCGGAAGCGCTGCCGCAATACCATGTCTGGCCTTTGCTGGGCAGATGCAAGTTCAAAGTCTTTAAAGGTAGAGGCTGCCGTTCTGCAAAGGAAAGTGATGGATATCAGAATTTGTGTAGGGGAAAAAATGGAAAGACATTTTTTGTACATTTTCCCCTTAAGACCTGTGAAGTCTAAAATGGGAATCCTATCCATGTCTACGTTTCTGGGGCCACAATTTCCACAGACATCCTTTTTTGAGTATTATTCTGTCCAGGAAATACTTCCAGATCATCTGGTGTCACAGATTCACTCACCTCTCAGCTTGCTGCTGAGCTACCTCTCTGGCAAGCTCAGACGGAGGAAACTGAACGAAGAGGTCTCCTGCTCTACTGATCAGGGTTTCATAGGGCAAGTCCTGAGGGATCTGGGACAAGAGGTGGTGAACAGAGGCCATATCACACTCACAATCAAGGACTTCTTGCTCTCGATACAACACAATCTACAGAGATAAAGCGAGAGATCCTGCAATGAAGACCTGAGAAAAGGTGATGATGCCCTGTCCACAAGCATGCATTTTCCCTGAAGACAGATTTAATCATGAAAAAGACTCTTCCAAAATTTCCTGTGAATCCCAGTACCCATGCTGGATAAAATATTAACACTATCAGAAAGACCTAAGTTCAAAACCGGCCTCAGACAATTCCTAGATGTGTGACCCTGGGCAAATCACTTAACATCTACGTACCTCAGTTTCTTCATCTGTAAAATGAGGAATATTAATAGCACTTATCTCCCAGGGTGATTAGGACGATCAAATGAGATAATACTTGTAAAGTGCTGAGCACACAGTAAGTGCTACATAAACATTAGCATATTATATTATATATTATATCATACAATGGGCTTCAGTGCTACCGGGACTAGAAATATTGCTATCTTAATGAGGCAGCTTTACACAACGGATAGGATAAGGGACCTTGAGTCAGGAAGACCTGAGTTCAAATGCAGACTCAGACACTTATTAGCTGTGCAACTGACCTGAGCAAGTGTGCCTTAGTTCCCTCATGTGTAAAAAGGAGATAATAGCACCCACCTCCCGGCTTCTTGAAGGGCTCTGCAACCTTAAAGCACAACATGAATGCTAACTCTTATTACTGCTGTTATTATTATAACTATTACCAGATAAGGAAAGAGCCTTTCGGTTGGAGGCTTAGACTATGTGAATATCTAAATAAGTCCTTTTCAGGCACAGAGGCTCAGGTACCTCCCCAAATTCTTATTTAGACACCAAAAGTAATTCTTCTAAGAAAAACAAAAGGGAGGAAAAGAGGTTGAAACACTGAATTCACCCATAGCAGAAATGATTTTCACTGAATGCCTCCTAGGATACTAGAGATGTCCTTTTCTTTTCACTTTCAAACTTTCTTTAAAAAAATTTTTTTCCCCAATGACATAAAAAGACAATTTTTAACATTCAATTTTTAAAAATTTTGAGTTTCAATTTTTTTTCTTCCCTCACCATCTAAGACAGCTAGCCAATCTGAAATAGATTATATATGTGTAATCATGTAAAACATATTCCCATATTAGGTTGTGAAACTAACTGCCCCCACCAAAAAAAAAGCCCTATGAAAAAATAAAGTGAAAAATAGTATGATTTAATCTGCATCAGTTCTTCCTCTAGGGGTGGATAGCATTTTGAATAATGAGTCCTTTGGGACTGTCTTGGATCCCTGTATTGCTGAGAATAGCTAAGTCATTCACGTTGACTGTCGTACAATATTGCTGTGATTGTGTATACTGTTTTCTTGGTTCTGCTCACTATACAAGTCTTTCTAGATCTTTCTGAAATCATCCTGCTCATCATTTCTTATAACAGAATAGTATTCTGTAACTATGATATACCACAACTTTTTCAGTCATTCCCCAATTAATGGGTATCCCCTCAATTTCTAATTCTTTGCCACCACAAAAAGAGCTGCCATAAATAGGTCTCTTCTCCATTTTTTGGGATGTCTTTGAGATACAGACTTAGTAGTGGTATTGCTGTATCAAAGGGTATGCACAGTTTGTTTGGGCAAAGTTCCAAATTGTTCTCCAGAACAGGTACATCAGTTCACAACTCCACCAATAGTGCATTAGTGTCCCAGTTCTCCTACCTCCCCTCCAACATTTATAATTTTCCTTTTCTGGCATATAAGTCAATCTGATAGGTGTGAGGTGATACCTGAGAGGTGTTTTAATGTGCATTTCTTGTAGCTTTAATTTTTTCATCTGAAAACTGCCTGTTCGTATCTTCTGGTCACTTATCAACTGGGGATGACTTGTAGTCTTATAAATTCAACTCATTTCTCTATATACTTGAGAAATGAGGCCTTTGTCAGAGGGACTTGCTGTAAAAATTGTTTCCCAACTTTCTGCTTTCCTTCTTATTTTGGTTGCATTGGTTTTGTTTGTACAAAACCAGTTTAATATAATCAAAATTATCCATTTTACATCTAGTAATGCTCTCTATCTCTTATTTGGTCATAAACAAACTCACTTCTTCAGTAGAGAACAAGGAGAAAGTCAATTTACAATACCTAGAAGTACTTAAGAATCTTTGTGCTCTCCTACAGCTTACTTCACCATCAAGCCCAAACTGGGTCCACATTCTATTTTACAGAAACAGTGGAGAGTAGGAGCAAGACCACTGGACCTGAAGCCACAAGACCTAGGTTCAAGGCCACTATTTATCAATGCACGACTATGGGCAAGTCACATCAATTCTCTGAGCCTCAGTTTCTTCAACTTATAAAAAAGGACAATAGTACCTATGTTCCCCACCTCACAATACTCTTATGAAGAAAAATACTTTATAAACTGTAAAGTGATAAAAGAACGTGTGACTTACTATGCTTCTAAAACCCCCTGTGGGTATTCCTTCTGATAGATTATAATACCTTCCTGCCTTAAATGGACTGTTTCGTGAACTGCTGTGGTGGAAACTATTTAGCCCCTGGTGGCCAACCTTCAGTATCTCAGAATTTGTCAATGGTGGTACAGACAACAGTTTTTTTTGGGGTTTGCACTCAAAATCTCTTCAGTTTAGTAAGGCCTGCAGGAGCTTTGGTACTGTTGGCTGGCATGGTCTTTGAGAACCCAGGCCCAGCTGGGGAGGCCTTGGGAGGCAGGGTAGGCTTTCCTGGAGGTTACTATTATTATCATCATCAATATGAACACCTATTTTTTCTTTTCCTTTAAGCTTTTTTTTGTTTTTTTTTGAGGGGGGCATTTGGGCAATTGGGGTTAAGTGACTTGCCCAAGGTCACATGGCTAGTTTTTCTGTGTGTGTGTGTTAAGTGTTTGAGGATGACTTTGAACTCAGGTCCTCCTGACTCCAGGGCCAGTGCTCTATTCACTGTGCCACCTAGCCTCCCCCTGCAAGCTTTTTTTAAAAAAGTTTTTATTTATATTTCCACACACTATTCTTTTCCACTTTCCCCAACTGGAACCTGTGAATCATGGCACAAACCAAGGCCCATCAGAGCACTGAAAGTCGATCTATGCATAGTTTAGCCATTCTGGAAAGTGATTTGGAACTATGTGCCCAAAGTTACTATACTGGGCATACATACTCTTTAACCCAAATAAACTATTATCAGGCCTTTACCCCAAAGAAATAAAAAGACCCACATGTACAAAAATATTTATAGCAGCCCCTTTCATAGTAGCCCCCAACCTGGAAACTAAGGGGTTACCTATCTCTTGGGGAATGGCTAAACAAACTGGTCTATGAAGGTAATGGAATATTATTGTGCTACATAAAGTGATGAAATGGACAATTTCAGAGGATACTAGGGAGACCTTTCTGAAATGATGCAGAGTGAAGTGAACAGCACTAGGAGAC
This sequence comes from Petaurus breviceps papuanus, assembly GCF_028583685.1. NCBI lineage: Eukaryota > Metazoa > Chordata > Mammalia > Diprotodontia > Petauridae > Petaurus > Petaurus breviceps. Next base: position 13,318,900 of record NW_027187368.1, on the reverse strand, counting down.
AATCGACACAATGACAACAAGACCATAAAGAAAAACAGCTTTAAAAGTCTTTAGAACTCCAATTAATGCAATGATAAATCACGACTGACAAGGAATCCAACAACCCATCTTCTGCCAGAGAGAGGAACTTAAAATTTAGAAAAGGACATGCATTTTTGAATATGGTCAATATGAGAATTTGCTTTGCTGGTCTACATATATACAAGTTTGTGTGAGTTTAGTCTCCTCCCCCCCTGCCAAATGAATATCGGAGGCAATGAAACAAGGATAAAAACTGCTTGTAAAAATTCTTTTAAAAAGGGGGAGTGTTATAGATCAAGGAACTATTTTCCTCTCCTCCCAATTCAGGTGGAAAGAAAACACGAAAAAAGAGAGAAACACCTTACTTGGGACTCAGATGAATATGTCTAGCTCCACTCCCATGCATGTTTGCTTCTGGAGGTAGAATAAGAACCTTCTTAACTGACCCTTTCCAAGGGAAGTCATTGGACTTCTATGTTAAAGACTTATGACTAATACTTACCACAGCAGCAAAGTAAATGGGCATAAGTGGGTGGCAGGCCAGGAAGAAGTCATACAACCGTACCACATGCCTGAAGTCAGATAAGACATGGCCAAACCAGGTGATCAGCCAGCTGAGTGCAAAGATGGTCCCCACCTCAGCACTAAAAGCCAAAGGAAATCCAGTTGTTAGATTCTGTTGCAGCTTCCTCCACATCTTCCCTCCCTTTCTGGCTTCCCGTCTCAGATCTGGTGAGACATTCACTTGAGAAACAGGTTTTCTGGCAACTTTCTCCATCAATAAATAAGCTGTTTTTCCTAAGACATCAGTATCTAAGCCTGTAAATAGTAATATTAGTAGCAGCTTGATGATGCAATGAGTTCTGGGCCTAGAGTCAGGAAGACCTGAATTTAAATTCAGTTTCAGAGACTTCCTAGCTGTGTGAGCCTGGGAAAATCACTTAACCTCTATACTCTTCAGTTTCCTCAACTATGAAATGGGGATAATAACTGCACCTGCACCTACCTCCCATGGTTGTTAGGAAGGTCAAATGAGATATTCATCGTGTTTAGCAGAGTGCCTTAGGAGCTTAATAAATTTTTTGTTCTTTTCCCTTCCCTAATTTCTCCAACATAATCTTGTGACGCTCTCCTGATACCGTATGAGTCCTAGTTAAATAGCTTCAAAAAAGACATTATGGTATAGTGGGATGAGCACTAGACCAAGAGTCAAAGGCCCCAAGTCTCAGCTCTACCAGTTAAGTGATGTTGGCAAACTATTTCTCATCCCTGATTCAAAATGTTTTAATTTGTAAAATCAGGCAACTAGCTACAAAACGAGGTGGCTGGGTGGCACAGTGGATAGAGCTCTGGGCCTGGAGTCAGGAAAAACTGGGATCAAATCTGGTGTCAGATACTTCCTGGCTGTGCAACCCTGGGCAAGTCACTTAACCTCTGTGGGCCTCATTTTCTTTATCTGTAAAATGGGGATAATAACAGCACCTACCTCCCAGGGGTGTTGGGAGGATCAAATGAGATAGTAATTGTAAAGCAAGCCACACTGGGCCTAACTCATTATATGCTAGCTATTAGCTATTATTGTTAAAACGAGAATAATAATTCTTGCACTACCAACTTTGCATGGTTGTCATAAAGATAGCAAAATACCATACAAATACGATTTGTTTGTTTGGCTTTTGGTGAGGGCAGGGAAGTTGAAGAAGAGTTGAAAGGTGTTGATAACAACCTCTGTTACTTCTCTAGCATGAGCCTTCTCTCCACTTGCACTATGTTAGCAATTCCAGTCCTAATCACCTCTTGCTTGGATTATTTTATCTATTTTTAGTTTTCAACATTCACTTCCATAAGGTTATGGGTTCCAAATTTTCTCTCCATCTCTCCCTCCTGCCCCAAGATGGCATGTAATTTGATACGGGCTCTACATACACAGTTATATTCAACCTATTTTCACATTAGTCATGTTGTGAAGAAGAATTAGAACCAATGGAAGAAACCACGAAAAAGAAGAAACAAAAAAAAGAGAGAGGAAATAATATGCTTTGATCTGCATTCAGACTCCATAGTTCCTTTTCTGGATGTGGACAGCATTTTCCACCATGAGTCTTCTGAAGTTGTCTTAGAACCTCGTATTGCTAAGAAGAGAGAAGTCTATCAAAGTTAGTCACTGCACAATGTGGCTGTTACTGTATAAAATGTTCTCCTGGTTCTGCTCACTTCACTCAGCATCAGTACAAGTAAGTCTTTCTAAATGTTTCTGAAGTCTGCTTGTTCATTTCTTATAGCACAATAGTATTCCATTACATTTATATACCACAACTTGTTCAGTCATTCCCCAACTGATGGGCATCCCCACAATTTATAATTCTTTGCCACCACAAAAAAGAGCTGCTATAAGTATTTTTGTACACATGGGTCTTTTTTCCATTTGTATGATTTCTTTGGGATACAGACCTAGAAGAGATATTACTGGGTCAAAGAGCATGCACATTTTAATTAATTTATTTATTTTTGGCTTTTTGGGGGGGGAGGACAATTGGGGTTAAGTGACTTGCCCAAGGTCACATGGCTAGCTTTTGTGTCCACCTAGCCATCCCGAATATGCACATTTTTAAAGCCCTTTGGGCATAGTTACAAATTGCTCTCCAAAATGGTTGGATTAGTTCACAACTCCACCAACAACGCATTAGTGTTTTGCTTGGACTATTTTAACTGGCCTGAAATTTTAGTCTTTTCTCTCTCCAATTCATACAACCACCAAAATAATATTTCTAAGGCACTAGTCTTCCTATATAGCTCCTCTATTCAAAAGTCTTCAGGAGCACTTTAATGCAGTTAAGATAAAATGTAAGCTTAACCCTCCACAATGAGGCTATAACCAGTTTCCAGTTTCATCTCTCAACACTTCTGGCTCTCTATGTTATAGACAACCTGGACTACTAGTTGTTCCCTGAACTCAGCATTGCTTCCCCTGCCAAAATGGATTTGTATAAGCCATCCACCACACCTACAATGTACTGCCTTTTCCTCTCTGCTTCACAGAATTCTTATCTTCCCCTCAGTGTTCACCTCAGGAGTCACCTCCCCCGCAAAATAGAGTACTCTCTGATCCTCCTCAGAGTCACTTGCCTGAATAATTAATTCTCTCCCCTCCTCAAGTTACCTTATATTTATTGGTCTGTATACCTGTTACATTCCTCCCATTGGAAAACATATTTCTTGAGAGTAGGGACTGCAGCATGTGTGTGTGTGTGTGTGTGTGTGTGTGTATGTGTGTGACCTGTGTCCAGCACCCTGCTCTGAACATAGGAGTTGCTTAACAAATATGCTAAATTTAGTTGAATTAATTCCCCTATAGATAAGACCTAATGGTCAACAGTTGCTTTTCAGAAATCTAGACAGATGGGGAAAAAAAATCCATACTTAATTTGAAAAGGCAATTTCTATTACTGGGACTGAGAATTACTTGGGAAAAAATCCTATGGCTGGGTGATTTTATGAAGTCCAGGGGTTCAATGAGTTTGTCTTTTAGCATGAAACAACTTAGGACTTGCCCAACCATACTAATTAACACAAATTTAAGTTGATGATGAAACAGGTTTGGACTCCCTAAAGGTGAAAAGTTGAGGAGACCATGTTGTATACCTCTGCATGAAGTCATGGAGCTCTGGATTCACCTGATCTATGATGGGCATCAGGTAGTTTAATATATGCTTCGTATTGTCCATTGTTGGGTCCATGAAATCCCTAGGGTGAGACAAGAGAAAAAGTTTGGTCAGGTCAAAACTAGATTAAGCCTTCCTAGGGGGGGTTAACCCTTTCGGTAAATGGACCAGTAATAAACTCAGGAGGGAGGAAAAACATGGATTTTGTGTGTATGTGTGACCCCAAGGAAGGAGAAAATGTAACTTCTTACAGTTCTCTGGCAAGATACCTGAGGTGGTGGGTAGAAAGCTTCTCCACTAGTGATGTTGCCAGTCTCTCACCCACAACGAGCAGAAATGTGACCACAATGTCATGGTAGCCCTGGTAGTAGTGCAACTGGGGATTGCGTTCCAAAACGTACAAAATGATGTCAATCAGTTCCTCCTGGAGCCCTTCTCTTTGTTCACTAGGCATGCCTGGAGATGGAGAGAGAGAAGCGCATGGGCATGGCAAATAGCCAAAGAACAAGAAAAGGAAAAAGGTCAGAGTTGGCTTGCCCAAGTATAGAACAGTGGCTTTCAAAGGAAGTGTATTATCAAGGAATGAATCCCACTGCCAACATCCTACAATGGATCCTTGTGACTAACTCCTGGACCACTGCACAAACCACCCACCTTGCATCCACCAAACCAGTTTCTCTAGCTTCAATCAATCCAACACAATGTAGCCAAATTAATCTTCTTTATGAACAAATATGATTATGATCTTTTGCTCCAAACTCTTGAATGGGTTACTGCCTACTGCATAAAATTCAAATTCCTCAGCTTGGGAGTCAATGCTCTCCCCTGCCCAGCACCACTTTATTTCCAGCTTTATCTCAGCCTATTCCACATCCTTCTACTCTATGCTCCAGCCAGCTAACATGGCCCGCTTGCTGTCTTCTGCATGCTGCTCTGATGGTTTTCTGCTTCTGTACCTCTCTTCTCAACATTCTTTGAGCTGGCAATGCCCTACCCCATCTCTGCCTGTTGAAATCTTACCCATTCTTCAACTCAGTTCAAAAGATAAAAACCTCCATGAAGCCAAGCCTTCTCTGCTTCCCTTCTTCAGATCTCACAAAATACTTTGTAGTTCTGTTCTATTTTATGTTATCATTATTTGTATATACAGGCAGCTAGATGATCCAGTGGAATCAGGAAGACCTGAGTTCAAATCTAGCCTCAGATACTTACTAACTATGTGACCCATAGCAAGTTATTTAATTTTTGCCAGCTTCAGCTTCCTCATCTGTACAATGAGGATGAGAGCACCCACCTCCCAGGGCTGCTGGAGGATCAAATGAAATATATACAAAGCACTCTGCAAACCTTCAGGTGATATATAAATACTACTTTAATTATTAATTCCATTGCCCTACTAGAATGTAAACTCCATGAGGCCTGGGTTCCCAACTAATTAAAAAAATTTCCCCCGGTGCCTAGCAGCACATTTTGCATATAGTAGGTGCTTAATATTTAATTTAATGAAAAACTCTTGCATTTTATCTCCAACTCTTCTATTATGCACCCCTGAATATACCACTAAGTCTCTATACCATGGCTGCTGGGAAGAGTTTGGAGGTCCTGGAGAGGAAGCTATCACTGTGATGGAACACTACAAACCAAGGCTAACAAAGGCTGCCTGCCCCTCCCAGAGAAAGGCACTGGTGGTGGGCACCATCCTGCATTTCACAGAATCCTCTCCTTAGAAGGGACATTAGGGATTATCTACTCTAATCCCTGCCCAGAGCATTTATGGAGCAGAACATAAACTCCAGGAAGGTAGTGACTATTTTTTTTTCTGAGTCTTCAATACGAAGCACAATGCCTCCCTCACACATAGTAAATGCCTAGTAAACAATATTTATTGAAAACTTTTGTTTCAGGTTATTTTTCCACTCTTCCCACTCTCTCATTCACATTAAATCTTCATGTTTATCAACTTCTAATCTCTTCATCTCTGCTTATTTTCCCAATCTAATTCACCCACTCTGGCTTGGTTTGATTCCATATCCCAGTCTTGGGCCCAAAGGTTGGTCACTTTCATGTTTCACTAAATACTAATCCAGGATTCCTTATTCCTCTGACTTTCCACTGTTCCTAAACTGAAAAGCTGCATTCCTGGGTTGTTTTGATTATCTTATTTCTCTGTTCCTGTCACTGAGCTGCTGAGTACTGCTAAAGAAAGAAAAAAAAATCATTAAACTGGGCTGATTTCACTCATTGCAAATTTAGGTGGTGGGTAGAAAGCTTCTCCACTAGTGATGTTGCCAGCCTTTCACCCACAAGGAGCAGAAATTTGACCACAATGTCACAGTAGCCCTAGTAGTAGTGCAGCTGGGGACTGTTTCAAAGCATATAAAACATCCACAAAAAAAATTGTATTTTAAACATTTAAAAATAATTTAAAAAAACATACAAAATGATGTCAATTAGTTCCTCCTGAAGCCCTTCTCTTTGTTCTCTAGGCATGCCTGGAAATTTATACAATATAATCTCAACAGGGTCCTTGATGCTGCCTGACAAACCTATTTCACCCTTATTCACTCCTTATATCATTTCCCACATCTGTTCCAAATCTTTTCTCCTCTTCTCTCTTGCACAATCCTAAGCCCGTATCTCAAACTTACAGTGATCTATTTCACTGTGAAGATTGATGACTTAGTGTGAGCTCTCAGCCTGCCTCTAATGTCTTCAAATCTCAGCACTATCACCCACATGTTCCTCCTTCACTCTGGTCACAAGACATATCCCTCTTCCTAACTTTAGTTAATCCTTCTACCTACATCTTTGATCCCATACTCTTCAACCTCATATAGAAATTCAGAATTGAAAGGCACCCTAGTGACTATCTAATTCAACTTATCTAAACAAGAATCTTCGCTTCCATTTATCCAACAAGTGACCATCCAGTCTTTGTTTGAAAACCTCCAGTGAGGGGAAACCCACCTTGAGGACAGCCTGATGCATTTTTGAGCAGTGGTATCTGTCAGGGAGTTTTCCCCCAATATCAAATGCAAATATGCCTCTTTCCAACTTCCATTCATAGTACCTATTTCTGCCCTTGGTAGAACAAGTCTAATTTTTCTTCATCTATAGGAAAAGCCCCTTGAAGACAGCTATCTTAACACCATTTATTCTACTCTCTAGACTAGACATCCCCAGTTTATTCAATTGATTTTCCTATAGGATAAACTCAAGGTTCATCATCATTTTGGCTGCTCTTCTCTCTAGTATATGGTGTCCAGAAATGAATGCAATACTACTAGTCTGACAGAAAACAATCTTCCTTACTGCTGGATGTTAAGCCTCTCTTCATTCAGTTTAAGATCACACTTGCTTACTTGGCTGCCATATCACATCACTGACTCATAACAAATGTGCACTCTATTAAATCCCCCAGATCTTTTCCAGATAAACTCTTCTCTAGTTATGTCCCTTCTATTTTGTACTGCTCAGGTTGATTTTTTGGATTCATATGCAGATTAATTTAATCTATATTAAATTATTTAAGCTATTTTCCTTTCCTGAACCTCACATGGGACTTGTTTTGTGAACCTATTGTATCAGCAATGCCATATTCACAATGCCTATAGAGATTACAAATATGCTGATATAATTATCCATCACAAAATACGTCAGGTTTACCATTTGGGGAAATAAACTAGAAAATTTATTAAGATACCAAAAGACTGAGTCCCAAAACCAGAAAGTGAAAGCCATCAGAGTAGTTATGACATTGGCACAGGTAGATAAAGTAGAAAGCACCCACATTTTCAAGCCTTTAAAAACAGAACAGGCTACCTCAGGCAAAGGTCCTCCTCTCCCCACTCACAGCAACCACCCAGCGTCCTGGAAGCACACTCCCAGCAGCTCCGGCCCCTGGCAGTCCTCAGCCGGAGTCCTAACTCAAAAAAAAAAAAAAAAAAGGCAACCGCCACCAACTGCCAACTGCAGGACCGTTAGCTCGGCTTTTCACTTTCTCTTGCTCTGCTATGTCAGCACATCCAAGGGGCATGGGAGATCTTTAAATCCCATAACCCTTACACCTATCTCCTCATGCTGTTGCTTGTGTACGAACCTTTTGTGAAAGCATTGCTAAATAAGTAAACTCCATTAGGAGTGGGGCCACATCATATAATACTGGTGTGAATATATTCTTTACCTTTAACATATTTCTTTAAAAAGGAGAGGGGAGATACACACAAATATATATTTATATATATATTTTTTGGGGGGGTAAGCTTTAAACTTCAAGGGTCCACAGGTCCACTGTAGTAGGTATTTACATAACTGTTCAATTTGGAGTCAGAGAACCTAGGTTTTCTTTCCATTCTAATCAAATCCTGCCCATGCCACTAACTCTTTGTATGACCTACAGAAGGAATTCTTAACTTATTTTTTTTGTCAGGGATTCCTTTGGCAATCTGGTGAAGTCTATGATCTCTTCTCAGAATAATATTTTTAAATAGAGGATTACTAAAGGAAACCAACTATACAGAAATAGTTGTGACAATATTTCAAAGTAGTGATGCGTGTAAATCACATCTTGAAATATTTTCAACAACTGTAATGTGATATAAAAATATCTGTGATTGCTAGAAGTAACAAAGTCACAGATACACCTAATACTACTATGGCTTATTATCTATATTCACAATGGAAAGAAATGTTAAATTTCTCCCTAAACTTGCTCTTCTAACGTCACTTTTGTTTCTGCTATCCCCATTCAAACTGTCTTTCATGACTGTAATAATGTTCACAACTGTGGACTCTGGTTCTTTTAAAAAGTTTTTAAATTTTTTTTCATTTTTCAAATGTTTTATTAACTTCTGATTTACATCATTAATTTCAGCCACATTATGAGTTCCAAATTTTCTCCCCGTTTTTCCCCTACCCACCACCCCAGAATAGCAGTCCCACAGGACATCCCCTCCTCCAATCTGCTCTCTCCCATATCTTCTCCCATACCCCCTTAAGACTTTTCCAGTAGGGCATGGTAGATCTCTATGCCCCAGTGCCTGAATATCTTCTTTCCCAATTACATATAAGATAGTATTATTAATAATATATATGTATATATAATTTTAAACATTTGATTTTAAAACTTTGAATTCCAGATTCATTCCCTTCCTCCCTTGTTACCCACCCTTACTGGGAAGATAAGCAGTTCAGTATAGATTGTACATGTGTAGCTAATGCAAAACATTAACATAGTAGATATATTGTAAAACACGGACTATATTTCCCTCCCTCCTATCCCACCACCCACTTGTTCTATTCTCTGCTTTGATCCCGTCCCTTTTCAAAAGTGGGACTCTGATTCTACTCTTTTACTTTCCATCAGCTGTCAATTCCCATTGATTCTGTCTTGACAGCATCTCTTACATTTGTGCCCTCTTCTCTGTCCCCACTGTTTCTACTTTGGTACAGTACAGACCTTGCTTAACTAACTTTGAGAGCTTCTTCACAATTTTTCCTGCCTTTACTCTCTCTTACTTTCAACTTCTCCAAATACTGCATGAGTAACCTGTCTTACGTGTAGATCTGGCCATGTTACTCTTTTATTCAAAATGGTTCCATTTCTATTTCCTCTGAGTAAACCCCTTTGCCTGACATCCACAACCTTTTACAATTTTCTATCACCTGACATTTTACTCTAGCCAAACTTAACTAGTTTCTACTGTCCCTCCCCTACCCCTGAACATGTCACATGCCCTCCAACTTCCACAACTTTGTTTGCACCAATCATAATATCAGGAATGTCCTTTTTCCCTTCCCCTTCCTTCACCATTGTACTCTTTCCCATCTTTTAAAGTTCAATTCAATCAAATACCATACTGTAGGTAGCTTTCCCAGAGTCGTTACTCATCAGTAACAACCTTCTTTCTCCCTGTCTTGGGTCTGATATAGTACTCTGCTTGAACTTCCCCAATGTACTTACATAATACAATGAATTACAATTACTTATATTAGTACCTTATCCACATCTAGACTATAAACGCCATGAGGACAGGTCTCTTAGTTTTTCCCTGAAGTTTCTCTACTCCAACTCTTTGATTAGCTGAATTAAATCAATAATTATTATATGTAGTTATGGCTTCAGGTGATACGAATAGAACTTAAATCCATGTAATTATGAACCATGGTGTTCTACTATGTTTAAATCCAAGGAGGAGGTCAGTGAAATCTTCAGATTTCTGGAATATTAGCTTTTCTGAGAGGCAAGATGACTTAGTGACAAGTACAATGGAAGTAGAAGATTTGTAGTTTTGACCAAATCCTACCATGTTGTATGAAGTTAAGCATGTTATAACTTTTATGTCCCTATTTCTCCCCCACCAAAAACCTGGGACTATCACACACAAATGCTGTTGTTCCCTTTGTATTCCCCAAACTTACAAGAAGTCCTAATTAGTTGGCTGCAGGCACTTTTGGTTAAGGTGTAATTTATAGTCATAAATCCCATGGAAAAAGGCAGTGAGTCTCTAAGCAACTCACCCAATGATGTTCTATGTAAATGGAGGCTGTCAAAATATGTTCTTATCAAAGTAAAGTCCAGGAGGTATGCAGTTTCAAATCTCTACTAACCTAATTGTATTTCACAAAATGATAAGATGTCAGGCTTTGACAAGATTTCAGAAGTTAACTAGTTCAACCCCCTTTTCATTCTGTGTGTGATTTTATTTTTTTGGCTATATTTCTAGTATGCAGCAATTATCAGATCTTGTTTTCTTATCTATACTGCTACTGGTTTTACTGAAACGTTTAAACCATTCACATTTAAGGTTATGATTGTTAGCATTGTATTTTCATCTACTTTTTGTACTGATTTTCATCCCCCTTCTTTTGTTAAATCAGTAGCCTCTCCCCATAGTTAGTTTTCATTACACACTCTGACGCTAGTCTATTCCCAAGGATATCTCCCTGTTCCCATTTACCAGTCCTATTACAAATTTTTTGAGTTTACTTAAATTGCTAACATCTTTTTATTTATTTCCCTGTATCTCTTTTGAGCCTTCTCTTCTTCTATTCAATTAAGCTTGTGGTTACAAAGTTTCCCTCTCACTTCTCCAACTTATTTTAAAGTAACATTCTTTTGTTGAACCTCTTCTAAATAAGTTTTCCTTTACTTTGTCCTCCTTATTTTTTCTCTTCTAGTTTATTTTAAATTCTACCTGATGTAGCATAGCAGCAAGCACCCCAAGCATCCTCAGGGTTGCTGCCACCACAGGTTCTTGGATCTGCTTTGTTAAAGGAAAGCAACTCAAAATGGGTTAACAAGCTTACTTTAATCAGTCAGACATATGTCATTTACCTTGTTCAGGGGAAAAGGTCAGCACCCCGAACTTCAAAGTACACAGACAGAATTATCAAGACAGAAACAGATCCAGTAGACAGATTTCAAACTGTCCAACCATTACATCCATACCCAGTCAACATCTGGGTTTTTTCAAAGCCAGGGGGCCTCTGGACAACGGCTTCCCAGAATCCATATCAAATCACAGAACACTTCTCAAAATGAGCCCCAAAACAAAGCTACACACAGGGCTTATATAGCCTTCTCCTGGCTCAGAGAATGTAACAACCTTATTGACTCACTGGCCAATCAAGAAGTATCTACTGAAAATCAAGCCTCCCACCCCAGGCTCCAGGTGTACTTTAGCCTAGGGGCAGGGAAGATCTTTAAAATTTACATTCCTATTACACCTGATGACTGATCTCTCTCTACATGCACACACACAGACACACACAGACACAGACACACAGACACACACACACACTTACTTATTCCTTTTTTTCCGGTCTCTCTATGCAGAGCTTCTGAATTAAGCTTCCTCTTCTATTCCATTTCTGTCATCGCATTTGTAAATATTACCCGATTCTTTAGTTTACGGTGCACTTTTTTTTGCCTTTTGGAGGGCATTTGGGGTTAAGTAACTTGCCCAAGGTTACACGGCTAGTTTTTTGTGTGGGTGTTAAGTGTATGAGGCTGGAAGCAAAGTTGGGTCCTCCTGACTCTGGGGACAGCGCTTTACTCACTGCGCCACCTAGCCGCCCTGGGCCTCACACTTTTTAGAAATATCAATTCATGAAGGAAATAACGCCAAATGAAGCAGGGTCATCTAATGCAAGTTACTTCATGTCCCAAGTCTTGAAGCAAAGTCTTAGCTTGATCACTTTTCACTAAGGCCAACGTAAGTCATCTTTGGTTCTAGATCTATCCTACTATTCAAAAATCTCTTCTCCTGGGAATTCTTCTGCAGAGAAATCAGTCTCCTAGTATATAGATTCCCTCAGAAGAATCTTATGATGAGGTCTGTGTTTTTACCAGTCACACTGGTACAGTAGACAAGAACATGGACCTAGAATTAGGAAGATCTGAGTTTAAATCTGGCCTCAGATATTAGCTCTATGACTCTGGGCAAGTTACTTAATACCTGTTTACTTCAGTTTCCTCAACTGTAAAATGAAGACAATAATAGTACCTCCCTCCCAACATTCTTATGAGGACTGAATGAAATATTTGTAAAACACTTAGTACGGTGCCTGGCACACAGTAGGCACTTAATAAATGCATGGTTCCTTCCTTCTTTTCTCCTTCCTGCCCTCCACAGGAATGTTTTTTAGTGGTACCCTTTTACCTTTTGGGGCAAGACCCTCTTCTATTCCATATTATAATGGTGTTCCACCGTGTTTAAACACAAGAACTTTGTATATGAAGATCTCCTCCCCCTTCCTCTTTTCCAATGCCCTCTCTTCCTTGTTCTTGAAACTTTTCACTGTTATTCCTAGCACAGAGGACAATGATTCATTTGTAGGTGTTCAACAGATGAGTCTTTGGAGTATTATTTCAACTCTTCTTCCTTCCTGTGTTCTGATTTTTTATATTTCCAGCACCTTGTGTCCTTTTTCTTTCCAGAGGATTCGTCTTTACCTTTCAGTTCAATTTATTTTTTTCCCCTTTAACCAATAGTTTTTAAGCATCAGACAAAAGATCTTATTACTTAAGTCTTTTCTAGATCACTGTGTTTATTTACCTTTCATGTCTCCATTGTTTGGGTATTAACAAGTCAAATATTTTGCTGACCTTTTTCTTCCCTTCCCATGATCTAAAAACAATTAGGCTTAATTTTATAGGAAGATTATTTTGGGTTTTGGATTGAGCTCCTTTATTTTTTATAATTCACTTCTCCAATGTCTCATGACTGAGGAGTAATCCTGGGTTATCTGAACATAATATTCCTTCATATCTAAACGTCTTTCTCCTGAAAGGCTCCATCAATTTATTATTGTCAAAATTTACTCGTTCATAGTGTTTTGGTCTCAGTCTTTACCCTTTCTTCCTTCTGTTTCTATGAGCCTCTCTGCTGGTTTATCTGCTTCTAAGTCAGGCTTTCACTTGGATCTCTCCCTTGGCCTTTTGGTCTTTTTCAGCCTCTCATATTCCCAGTCACTTGTCTCTGGTTTCCTTCCGAACTCTTCAGTCCCTTCCCCTTCTTCTGCTGCAGAGTTTCCTAAGACTGAGAGTTCTCGGCTTCCATGCCTGGGGAAGTGCAGGGGGGCCCAGCTTCAGGACAAATTCCAGAGGCAATGGTTTTATCCCTGCTAACCTGTAGCTCTACATTATCCAAGTCTTCATCTACCCTTACCCAACTGCTTTAGTTGGGAATCATGCTAAGTCACTGGCATGGGAGACTGGGCAGACATTTCCCCACAACCAGACCCTAAAGCACTATTTGCATTGTTTGTACCCAGCATGTTGGGTAGATTGGGGGGACATTGAGCTCTATGATTTTTATGTCCTCTGATACTATTATCTTTGTACAACATTTGCACTATCTTATGGTTTAAGCTACATACTTAATATCTAGCACATTATTCCCTCCTCCCCCCCTTTTTATTGAGGCTCTGGGTTTGGAGAAGTTTATAGAAAATAAATATTTCAACACACTGCCAGTAATATTCCAATGTGCTCCTGGATACATGAGTCCTCTCTACTGTATAGCATACTTTTACAGTGATAATCCACTGCTGGGAGAAAGGTTACGCTGGGGGATAGGGCAGCCACTCATGTCACTCCTTCAGCACAAGCTCTGTCACTTACTGGTTTTGTTCCTTGCTCCCTTCTCCCTGACCCTCTGGGTCCATGAAGCACATCCCACATAAGCCTCAAACTGTAAGACCTCAAACTCCTGTACTGCCTTATTGACAAAGAATACAGGTATAGTGAATGAGAAAGCAAATGATATCAGGGCCTGAAATAGAACTGGCAAAAAATTTATGTTAAAAATCTCATCACCCTCCCATGCTTCCCTCCACTCCAACAAAGAATGGTGTATGCCTGAGGATACATTAGAACAGCAAAATGCAAATAAACTTAACTTACTAAAATAACATTAATAACTAAGTAAATTATTTTTTTTTAAAGCAATTGTGGTTAAGTAACTTGCTCAAGGTTACACGGCCAGTTATTTCTGGGTGTGGTGCTAAGTATCTGAGCCTGGATTCGATCCCAGGTCATCCCGACTCTGGGGCTGGTGCTCTTACTCACTGTGCCACCTGGCTGCCCCTAAGCAATTGGGGTTAAGTAACTTGCTCAAGGTTACACGGCCAGGTAACTAAGTAAATTATTAATAGCTGAGGTAAAGAATGTTATCAATAGCCATAAATTAATGAGTAACATGCTGGTATTTTCTGAATGAAAATGAGATGGGGAGAATCAAGGAAAAAACTCAGAACTAGAAAGGGACCCCAAAGATCTTAAAATCCAAAACTATCATTTATCAGAATAAATATGGTAGTGTGAGCCTAAGAGCACTGGGTAAGTATAGACTATAACACTTATATTATAGACCAATGATGGTTTAAATCAGGGGTTCTTAACCTTTTCTGTGTTGTCCCCTTTGGCAGTCTGGTAAAACCTAAGAACCCTTTCTCAAAATAATGTTTTTGAATGCATAAAATAAAATTCACATAATTATGGGATTATTAAAGAAACCATATTAAAATACAGTTATCAAAATATTAAAAAAAAAAACAAATTTATAGACCCTAGGTTAAGAACCCTTGGCTTATATGGAAAAACAATAAATGGGATAAAAAGATTTTGTGGTTGGAAACTCCCCTAAAATCCTACTGGGACTTAGTTTGTAATGATGATGGCTTCTCAAGGACTGTGACAATGAGCACCAACTCTGGCAAGCCTTACCCAGTTAAAGTGTTTCGAGCACAGTCTCAATGACAGACTGCTTTCTGAAGGCTAATTTAATCAAGGAAGAAGAGGGTTCTTTATCAACTTGCCAAACATAGGACTGATTTTTTAGTTATAACTCTTGAAGACCAAGTTAACAGAGGGGTTGTGATCTTTGTTGGTAGAGGAAGTATTCAAACACAACTAAAATTACAGACCTCTCAAGTACTGAAGTTGTTAAAATTTAAAAAGAAAAAGAATTTTTAGGCAAAACTGTCCTATATGTTCTAGACTAGGTATCTAGGATAGGAAAAGGAACCAGGGTATACATATGGGCATATGTATATATATCAGAGACACCTATTATATAGATATATTCTGAGTGTATTAAAAAAATGCAGTCAGGAAGAACCCTTTCAAAAGATAAACAAAGCAACAGGTTTATAGTTACTGGTTGTCTATGTAAAATCAAGAGATTCTCTTGGTCTCATGACATCAGATACAAAATTCCTTGGAGAATGACAAACAGATGATAAAAACAATTCTGGTTCAGTTTTTTTGAACATAAAAATATTTCTTATTTTTCCAAGGATATAAAGATGACTATAGGGTCTAAACAATAGAACAGAACTATGTGTAAAGGTGATGTTCTATTGAAATATTCAGCTAAACAGGCTAAGTGGCCTCCCAAGTACCTGCACACCGAAGGATCGAAATACAGACACTAGATAACATGATCTAAATCTAATTAACTTAAGGCATTAACAGGACTTATTAATGCTCAAAATCCAAAGCAATTTACTCCTTTAAAGCAGATTGAGTATGGCTCTGATCCCTATTAAGTCCTATTAATGGCTTTGGGAAGAAAAAAATACTCTTTTATTAGTTCATTATCAGTATGTCAGGCATAACTGTTTTTAGCTTGAACCTTTATATCATAAGCCAGAAAGTCAACAATTCAAGGAATAAAATGACTCAACAGATTTGAAGTTACTAACAAATGGACACATTGGAGGGAGGGTCAAAGGTGTCACTTTTGCCTCCCAGCTGCCTGCCTCGTCAGTGCTGCTGTTGACACTAACTGCCTGAGAATCCTGAGTGAGTGGAGGTAGAGGGAGGAGGAAAGAGGGTCAGACCACACACAGATAAATGCAGGTGACCCTGACATGGGAGAAAACATGAACACAGAACGAAACAGGGAGTAAGCCTGGAGAGGCATCATCTCACCAGGTGGGAACCGCCGTAAAGATCGTCTCACATCTAGAAGTACTTGTTGGTAGTCCTTGCTATCTTCCCGTAGAGACTTCTCTGAGAGAAAAATAAGAACAGCAATATTTCAAAACATTATTTTGTCCCCTTCTTGGTCTTTAAAGCCCAATTGCAATTCCACCCTAGTTCATGGAGCCTTCCCAAAACTCTTTGGTTGGTTGGTAACCTTTCCCCTCAGACTTCACAGACCTTTGCTGCAAACCTCTCTAATATGCTTACTATGTCATACTTGTTTAGCATAACTACCTGGTCTTGGCATTGTATCCCCTTAGACTGTAAACTCCTTGGGGGTGGAACTATGCTGTATTTAACCTACATACCACCCTACTCTGGGCACAATGCTCTATACACAGCAGATGCTTGTATTGTAAAGAATTCTAGAGTTGGAAATATTCTCATAAATCTTCTATTCCAACCCCTACCTGAGAGGTCATTCCACACTACAGCAACCCTGACAAATGGTCATGTAGCTTCTGCTTGAATTGCTGTAATGACAGGGTACTCACTACCACATAAGGCAGTTCATTCTGAATGTGAACATGTCTTCAACAATGAAAAAAAATTCTTCCAAAACCAAATACAGCCAGGTGTAAAACAATCGAGAATAGAATCAAAGATTTATCTGTAGGGACAGAAATATGACGACCTGCTTCTCAAAAAAGGACATAACTCAGGTCATGTCTTTGGCAGAAGTCTTGATTTTGTAGCCCAACACATCTCTACCATTCAAACCTAGTTCTACTCATTTCCATCAAATTAAAGTTACCTGTAAAGGAAGAAAGTACACAGGGCTAATCTCACCTGTCCACTATGCCTTTGGTTTTAAAGAATTATCGTTTTCAAAAAAGGCCTAGAAAGTGTTCTGAACAGGACAGAAATAGATATCATATAAATTTTTTCCAAAAAATCCTTTTTCGTACCTCATCACTAAGATTATACAATCAAGGTACGTACTGCAGAATGAAGGAGAATATCCCCATGTAACTTTCTGATAAACTCAAGAGCTCTCTGAAGGCCCCAGGGAGAATAACCCTTCTTTCAGTTGCAATTAGTGCCTCCACACATAGAACATGAACTTATCTTACAATTCAGGATGGGAATTCTGAATCTGATTGGTTAGGAAATATTTCCACTATAAACAAACACTGAGAGCTCAGGGTAGGAGATTCCAAGGTTTATAGAATGTAAAAAAGCTAAGGTCCCTGTCCAGAAAGAGTTTAATACCCTGAAAACCATCTGTCCTTCCTACTGTGTCATATGAGCTGATCAGCTTTCTGAAAGTGTAGACAGCAGAAGACACTGAATTTTAAGTCAGTGGAAGTGGGTTTGAATTCTGGTTCTAATTAGTACCTCTGTGATCTTAGTTAAACTACTCAGACTCTCTAGCTCTTCATTTTTTTTTTTTTTGGAATGGGGAAGGCAAGGCAATTGGGGTTAATTGACTTGCCCAAGGTCACACAGCTAGTAAGTGTGTCAAGTGTCTGAGGTTGGTGACTCCAGGGATGGTGCTCTATTCACTATGTCACCTAGCTGCCCCTAGGTCTTCATTTTTAAAAGAAGGAAGGTGGATGAGTTCTAAAGCAACCCTCCAGCTCTAAACCCTATCATGCTACAGTAATGGGGCAAGGCATACACAGTTTTCTTCTTACTATGCCATCTGTTTTTTTTTCCTTTTGAAGGGCAATTGGGGTTCAGTAACTTGCCCAAGGCTACACGGCTAGTTTTTTTGTGTGGGTGTTAAGTGTCTGAGGCTGAACCAAACTTGGATCCTCCTGAGTTGGCGCTTTATTCACTGCGCCACCTAGCCGCCCCATGCCATCTGTTTTTGTATCAGGCATGTGTTCTAAGTAACTGGCACACAATAGTTTATGAGGTCTGAGTAAGAACAGTTTAGCTGGAAGACATGTGGAATAACTGTGCCATTTTTCACTACTATAACTAACTGGGGTCAAAAAAAGTACCTTGCATACATTTGGATGCCTTTAAAATGAACTGTTGTTGAACTGAAGAGAGCAAGAAAGGAGAGAAGGAAAAGAGGGAGACATGACATATAGGAGATTCATACTTAAGGTAGGAGTTGAACTAGATAATCTATCAACTCCTTTCCATAATAGCATTTCTTATATTTTCTACCAATACTTGGAATTAGCAAAGTCAATCAATATAAATATATTATGTACCAGGCACTGTGGACATAAAGACAAAAGTGAAATGGTCCCTGCCCAGCCTACATTCTACTAGGGTATATACAACCTTGTAATGATTTCTAATTCTTCATGTGTATAAACCTTTTCTCCTTCTTGGATTAGTTTAGTCCTTGGGTGGGACAGAAGGAGTTTTGCCACCAGGCTGTTCTTAACCAAAAAGGCTAAGTTGTAGAACTGGTGGATGGGAAGTCAGGATAAGACCTAGACGTAAACCAAACCCATGTCAACCTGGGAGGAAAGCTGGAAACTAAGACATATGACTACAAGAAAACTGTGACAAAGCAGTCCAAAGTAGTTCAACACTAGACTACTGACCTAGCCTAAGGAGCCACTGAAGATTTTTCAATGCATATGAGATAAATGGTCAGGTCTAGGTTTTAGGAATATCTATTTTAACAGGTGTGTAGTAAACAGATTAGAGGTGGGAGAGAGACCAAAGGCAGGGAGATTAAATCAGGAGGCCATTGTAAGAGTCCAGGTGAAAGGCAATAGCCTGATCAACACCTGGCAGCTGGGTGGTGAAATGGCTTTGAAGGCCAAAGGAGGATTTTGTATTTGATGACAGAAGCAATAGGGAAACCACTGGAGTTTATTAAGTAAGAAGAAACATGGTCAGACCTGTGCTTTAGAAAAATCACTTTGGGACTGAATGGAGGAGAGACTGGAGTAGGGAGAGACTTGAGGCAAGCAGACCCATGCATCCTCGGACTAATGCAATAGTTCAAGCATGAGGTGATAAAGGCCTGTACCAGAGTGGTGGCAGTGTCAAAGGAGAAAAGGAAGCATGTTAAAGAAGTGCTGCAAAGGTGAAAACAACAGAGGAGGGGAAGAGAGAGAGTGAAAAGACAAGGATTACTCCTATGTTTCAAGGGACTTGGATATGATATTGTCCTCTACAAAAATAAAGAAGTGGGAAGGGCAGGAGGGTTCAAGGGGAAAGAAAAAAAGAGTTCTGTTTTGGATATGTTTAGTAACTAGACGTCTACTACAAATCCAGCTCTAAATATCTGAAAGGCACATGGAGAGGTGAGAGATGGAGGTCAGTAGAGAGGTTGGGACAGTATAGGTAGATCTCAGAATCATCAGTCAGTAATTAAATTTAATGAATGGAAGCTGATGAGACAGTATAGAGGGAGGAGGGAGCTTAGGAAAGAATGCTGAGGGACACCTGCAGTTTAGAGGGTGTAATCTGGAGGACAGAGCAGGAACAGTCAGATAGGCAGGAGGAAACCAGAGGAGACTAGTGTCCTGAAAAATCTAAAAAGGAGAGAGTATTCAAGGAGGTAAGAATAATCAACAGTTTCAAAGGCTGCAGAGAGGTCAAGGAGAATAAGGATTGAGAAAGGATCATTGAATTCAGCAATTAAGAGATCACCAGTAACTCTGGAGAGAGAAATTTTGGTGGAATGATAAAGTTGGAAGCTTAATTTTAAGAGTTTATAAGAGAGTGAGAAGAGAGAAAATGGAGATACCTATTGTAGACAGTCTTTTTGAGGAGATTAGTTACAAAGGGCAGAAGAGATAGAGGATGATAGCAGGGATGGAAGGACTGAGTAGGGTTTTTTTGGTTTTGTTTTTTTGCTTTTTGGAGAGGGGAAGGCAGGGCAATTGGGGTTAAGTGACTTGCCCAAGGTCACATGGCTTGTAAGTGTTAAATGTCTGAGGCCAGGTTTGAACTCGGGTCCTCCTGACTCCAGGGCCAGTGTTCTATTCACTACGCCACCTAGCCATCCCTTGAGTAGGGGTTTTTAAGGGCAAGTCACTTTACCTCTACTTCAGCTGCCTCAACTGTAAAATGGGGAAAAGCGTAAGTATTTATATAGTGCCTACAAGCAATGTGCAAAGCACTTTAAAATTGTATCTCCTTTGATAGCACCTACCTCCCAGTGCTATCATAAGGATAGAGATTTGTAAAGTGCTCTGAAAATCTTAGTGCTAAATAACTGCTAGCTATTATTATTTAAGAAAGATAATATAATAGTAAGCTACATTAAGAAAAGCAGTGTTTGGGGTGGCTAGGTGGCACAGTGAATAGAGCACCGGCCTTGGAGTCAGGAGGACCTGAGTTCAAATTTGACCTCAGACACTTCACACACACACACACACACACACACACACACACACACACACACAGAGTCATGTGACCTTGGGCAAGTCACTTAACCCCAATTGCCCTGCCTTCTGCCCTCCAAAATGGAAAAAAAAAAAAAAAGAAAAGCAGTGTTCAAAATGAGGAAGGTGAGGGTCTTGCTGTCCTCTATAAAGCCATTTTTGGAGTTCAGTGTTCAGCTCTAGAACTTAAATATTTAAGAAGGTTATTGCCAAGACACTAAGCAAACCAAATTTCATTCTCAAGAGAATTCTGGAGGGGGAAGAAGGCTTTATAATATTGTCTTCAAATATCTGCAGAGCTATCAATTAGGAAAGGGATTAGAATGATCCTGCCTGGATCCAGATAACATAACTAGGCTAGAAGTTATAAAGAAGTAAATGTTTGCAAAATACAAAGACAAATCTTCCTAATAATTAGATCTGTGCAAAAACAGGATGGGCTGCCCAGGAGGTGATGATATTGATAATGATTATCATCACGACAATACTGAACTCATCACTGCTAGTGTTCAGAGGCTGGATGACCACTTATCCAGAATGTTACAGAAAGAATTTCTACTACTGGGAGAGATTGATTTAGATGCCCTCTAAGGTCCCTTATATTATAACCAAAAGATTCAATGAACATGAAATAAAAACAGACATATATGAAGTAACTCCAATAAGCAGTAGCAACTGTATTGATAATTCTGCAGCTTTTCCTTCCACAGTCACCCCTCAACCAAATTCATCCTAAGACAGTCATATCAGTAACAGAGACAAAACCTCTGGGGCTGTCCTTCCTTTCCCTATTTCCTGGCCATTATTTCCCCACAATAAATCTGTTTCTCCTATACCTGGTGGAGGAGGAAGGTCGTTTACATTGACATTGAGGAGTTTTGGCCACACTTCACGGCGGATATCATCTGTCAGAAGCCCGCCTTCACTGATCGCCATGCGTCGAAGTGCAGCCACATCAGCAGGATCACTGTTCAGGGCTTGGTGAATCTCTGCAGCTTTCCTTTTCTTCTTGGTATTATAGTCTACAGAAAGAAAATAAAGAAGTATTTCTGAACTGAGGCAGGGCAAAGCTGGGACAGGAGTAGTAAAAACAGGTGGCCATCTAAAGTACAGTATGGAGGGGAGGGGAGGAGAGGGATATGTATGTGTATGTGTGTGTGTGTGTGTGTGTGTGTGTGTGTGTGTGTGTGTGTGTGTGTGTAATGAGGGACTCAATATTATTATTTTTTGGGGGGAGGGCAACTGTGGTTAAGTGATTTGCCCAAAGTCACACAGCTAGTAAGTGTGTCAAGTGTCTGAGGCCGCATTTGAACTCAGTTCCTCCTGACTCCAGGGCCAGTGCTCTATTCACTGTGCCACCTAGCCACTCCTTCAATATTAATTTTTTTAATGTGTATGTTTATAAGATCAGAAAATGCCACTCTCCATGTTATGAGCACCACTACACAGACATGTGTACATATGCATTTGTATATATGCATCCATATACATATATACTTATACATATTTTTTCTGAAGACTATTATTACAGTAAGAACTCAAAATCTCTTTTAGACAGAATATACAAGAGGTTGAAATTTTCAGAAAGGGTATATGCACAATTTTCAAAACTCCATAAGGGTATACAAAAGTTATGACAAAACCTGACCCAGGTCCTATTACTGTAAAATCTATAATTTTATTTGGTTTCAAATTTACATTGGCATAGGACCCCCAGTGTAGAAACTCTACTGATCTACTAAAGGAGCAAATAACTCCCCTTTAACTTATAATCTTAGAGAGACGTGGGCATTCAGAGGTTAGGTAATTTGACTATGAATACAAAGCCAATATGTGTCAGATGGGACGTAAACATTGAACAATGCAAAACTACAAAACAAGAGAGGTCACAAAGCAGTACAATGAATCAATGAATCTGGAAGGTACTTCAGGTCGTCTAGTACAATGTCCTCACTTCATATTCACATTTATAATGTGTCACATTTTATTGTCCTGAGGAGAGACTTCATCTACGTAGGAGGAATGAGTTGATAAGTGAGGTATAGAGATAATAAGCTCTGTATATTTAAAGGAGGGAAAGATTACTATGGACTAGATTGATCGGGGAAGGCTCCATAGAAGACAGGAGATCTGAGGAATAAGGAGAGTACCTTTACATATAAAGTAGGGAGTAGAAAAGAGGATGTTTAGGATGGGGGAAGAACATGAATAGAAGTAGTATGGCATATTTGGAAAGAATTGCTGATTCCAAAGTCAAAGGACCTGGGTTTAAATCCTGTCTCTGACTTATTACTCATGTGACTTTGAGAAAGTCATTAATCCTCCCTGGGCCTCAGGTTCCTCATGTGTAAAATAAGGGGTGTTAAGAGTGGATAGCTACTAATGTTACTTCTAACTCTAGATCCAGGATCCTATTGATATAAGCAAAAATGAATGAACAGTCTGGTTTGATCGTGCAGTGTTTAAAAGTCAAATCAAAGAATATTTGAAAAGAACCTGTTTTGACAGGTTAAGACAGGGGAATAAGGCCTTGAATTTGCAGCTAGAGAATGTTTCTATGCTATATAACTTCCACTGTGTATTTAAACAACAGTTCAGTACTCATGTAATGAAGCTGCTATATTATGAATGTGAATAAAAGCATGAGTGCTGCCTACTTCCCAGAGTTTTGGCAGATGATAAACGGAAGCATACACTGGTGGTTTTGTATTAGGTCATGATGTCAAAAGTAGAGGCAAAAAGATGACCTAGACAGATGACTCCCTTCTCCACTTCGTCCTACTTTTCATGATAACCTAACAGCCTTGAAAGCAGTGCCCTACTTCCTTCTGTCAGCATAGCACCTGACTAGTCAGATGTTTGATTAAGAAGTGATTCGTGTTCGTAGTTCAGATGTCTATTAGGTTTTTTCATAAGCTGGCTTGCTTGTAGAGCATATACTGAAGAGGCCTACGTCAAAGAGGATGTATGTTCTACATATTAATAAAGCCTTAGAATAACAGCTGACCATTTATATGGCACTTTATATCTTATTTGAGATGATACAACAGCAGGGATGAAATTAACTTCGCTAACACAAGCTATGACATATTTTATTTACTCAAAATATTCTAAATAAAATATTCTATTTACTCTTCATTTTTCACAAGTCAGAAAAGGTACCAACACTGATTTTAATAACAGTTTCTAACTGGTCATACTGAATACTGTTTGAAAAATACGAGACATTAGCTAGAAATCTTTTGCGTTAAGCTCTTTCTAAAGACAGGAAAGGAAATTTGCCCTTAATTAGTCCTAACATATTTCCCTTCACCTTATTAGTGTGACACAGCAGCACTGTATTAGATGGGAGACAGGGTGGAAAGAGCTGTTGCTACATATCTGGGGGAAAAGAACACTGCTTGTAATCATGTGAATTTCCACAAATTTGGGCAACTATTCTGCAAGCATATTAACCATTTCAAACATCTCTATAGTTCTAAGAAGAAAAATAGCTCCCAATTAGATTCTTTTTAGATAACGTTTTGCCCCATCTTCTTAAAATGCTACTATTCAACTCAACAAAGATTTATCAAGCACCTACTATGCATTATGGATATCATGTTATGGAGATGATACTGGCTTTTCAAACTCCAAAACAGTGGAGCACAAGTCCTGGCAAATTTTACCAGACTGAAAAAGCTTCCAATGTAGAGCCAGCAATGCATTGTTTATGCTCTGAAGACTAAGCCTAGTTAAACTTGGAAAGGCTCAATTAATCAACAAGCATTCATTAAGAGCATACTATTAGGGGCAGCCAGGTGGCTCAGCGAGTAAGAGCACCGGCCCCAGTGTCGGGATGTCCTGGGCATCAAATCCGGGTTCAGACACTTAGCACCCACCCAGAAACACCTGGCCTTGTAACCTTGAGCAAGTTACTTAACCCTAATTGCTTTAAAAAGAAAAAAAGAGCATACTATGTACCAGGCCCCATGCTAGGTTACTGGAGATACAAATATAAAAAATAAAACAATTCCTACTTTCAAATACTTTACATTCTATCAAGGGAAACAAGTGTGTGAGTATAAGGGGATCAGAAAAAGATTCCTGTAGAAGGAGGTGCTTAAGATTAATACTTGTAGGAAGAGCAGCAGTGGCTGAGGCTGAAGGGAGAAGAAAGAAGTGTGCCTAGGCATGGGCGATGGTGGCATGGGCGATGGCCAGGGCACAGAGCCAAAGATGAGAGATGCAGAGACCACAGAGAGGGCCAGTTGGACTGGATCTTCAAGTGCTGACAGGGAATATATATAATGAGGCTAAGAAGGTGGGCTCAGGCCCGTTGTGAAGGACTTTAAAAGCTAATGACAAGTTTTAATTTTATCCTAGAGGAAACAGTGCTACTGAAGTTTATTGAACAAGGAAGTAACATGGTCAGAACTGTGCTTAAGGGAAATAACCAGCAGCTTTGTGTAAATGGAGTCATCCAGTTCTAGGGATGGGGGAAAGCAAAAAAAAGGCATGGAGGTAGGAAAGGGCAGAATGATATCAGAAAAATAACAGTAACTAGTAAGTATATAGCACCTTAAGGTTTGTGAAGTATTTTAAACACTATCATGTTTGATACTTACAACAACCCTATAAAGCACAGTGCTATTATTATTCTAATTTTACAAAGGAGGAAACAGAAATGACTTGTCGAGGCTCTCACACAGATAATAAACGTCTAACGTAGGATTCACACTGATGTCCTTCTGACTCCTTAGCATTCTATCTACTGAACTTCCTAAGAAAGCAGTGAGCAGTAGAGCTTGATGCAAAGTAGATCCATGAAGGGCAGTGTTTCAAAAGAAAACAGGAAAAGAAAGTTGAAGCCAGACTGTTAATGTCTAACATGCCAGATTATTTTACTCAGTAGGTAACAGGTAGCCACAGAAGGCTGAGCAGGAGAATGACATGATTAGATTGCTATTTCTTCTCTTGTCTTTTTCTTTCTTTCTTTTGCTTTTTCCCCTTCAATTAAAATGGAATAGTCTTAATTTAGATGGATTTTTCCCCTTCCTGGGAAGAAACCTGGTCAAGCAGAGAAATACAAATGATAAATGATGAGGCTATCTTCCATTTCTCACTGCTGGTAATATGCAAACTCAAACCTAAAATAAATGTTCTAGCATCTTCTGGCTTACAAATTTCAAATTACTAGGTACTCTCCTGAGAGGAATTAAATAGCTTACGTTGTTCATAGCCTCCTGCTCTGGTCCCAATACTACCTCCCTTACAGGAAGATGACAATGTTTGGCAAAGAGTCTACTGCGTTAAGGGAGTAAACATTACAGGGTGGACGGGGAAGACTTCACTTTGTGGGCCCATTCCTCTCTTCCCCTGCAAATACCTTATTGCTCATGACCTTGCCTTAAAAAGAAAGGGGAACAAACACTTTCTTTCTTTTTTTTTTTGAGGGCAATTGGGGTTAAGTAACTTGCCCAAGGTTACACAGCTAGTATTTTTGTGTGGGTGTTAAGTGTCTGAGGCTGGAACCGAACTCAGGTCCTCTTGATTCCGGGGCCGACGCTCTACTTAACTGCGCCACCACAAACACTTCCAAGAATAGAAATGTTCAAAAGTACATATACTTCTCAGGAAATATGAAAATGGCAAATGATTATGTAGAATTAGGGAAAAAAAGGTTTTAATTATAGTATAATTATAATTAATTATATATATAATTCAAAATGGAAATGAGAAGATGGATATTCTTTATCCATAGATAGGATAAAGCACAGGAGAAAATGAAATGTATTGGCTTCCAACAATTTAGTATTAAAATAAATTCTGCAGGTAGACTTTAAGTTGTACCAAATGATTTTAAACTTCAGAATTTTATAACAACTTAGGTTTAGGATAAAAGCCTACAATTCTCCTGGAGACAGTACACATGTAATTTCAGGCTCCCAGGCTGAGTTTTTTTGGTCCCAATAATTATAGAAAAGTGTAATCAAAAGCTATAGACTACTACAATCCACTTATGGTGGTGGTCATTAGCATAAAAAATAATGGATTAGTAGGGTAACTGAACTAA
The DNA here is from genome assembly GCF_028583685.1 of Petaurus breviceps papuanus. Taxonomy (NCBI): domain Eukaryota; kingdom Metazoa; phylum Chordata; class Mammalia; order Diprotodontia; family Petauridae; genus Petaurus; species Petaurus breviceps. The sequence continues at coordinate 13,292,362 of NW_027187368.1, read as the reverse complement.
CAAAAGATACCACGACAAAACGTAAAGGTTCCTCTGGTTATGAACAAATGTCTCGGTAATTCTTAGGAAAAAGGAATTCTATACATAATATGCTTGTCCATTCTCTATTAAAATGATTGTTCATGTGGCGGCTAGGTGACACAGCGAATAGAGCACCAACCCTGGAATCAGGAGGACCTGAGTTCAAATCTGGCCTTAGACACTTAACACTTACTAGCTGTGTGACCTTGGGCAAGTCACTTAACCCCAACTGCCCTGCCTTCCTCCTCCAAAAAAAGCAAATAATTAAATAAATAAAATGATTGTTCATATTGGGCCAATATTACAATGGTTCTTAGTATTCGGGGGATGAGGGCACCTGCTTTCCAATCACCACACTGAGCCACTCAACTCTGGATGAAAAAAACAATCAGAGTTCTAGCTCCACCAAACAACAGGTGTTTCTAGAACCAACCTGGCTGAGACAGCAGAATGTATTGGGAAAGAAAACAATGACTAACAATGCTCACTCAGTTACCCTTCCCTCTGGCAGAGATCAAGATGTTTTCCCAAGTCACTAAAGTATCAGCTGACCTAAAATCATCTTTGTTTCGATGCTTTCTTTAATAGGCATTTTTTTTTCATTTGGTTGCTAGAACAGTCTGTCTGCCTTATGCACATATCTGGTAATGTCACTTCTCTGTTCAGTGTCTCCTACTGCTCACCAAATAAAGTTCAAATTCCTTTGCCTTACATTCAAAGCTTTCCACAACCCGGCACCAGACTCTCCTTTATTTTACATATATTCCACGAATCAAACCAAATAGTCCCTTCCTAATCCCAGAAAACATCTGCTTGACTTCCCTCCTCACTTGCTTACTTTTGCTCATGCCAGTCACTATGCCTGGAATAAGCTCTCTCTCCTCTTCTAGGATTATTGAATTTCTACTCGCTTCTGAAATCCCAATTCAAACACCACATCCACCACAAAAGCTCAACTTCCACGTTCATAAACTCTGACATTCCCTTATATGTCGTAAATTCACCTGCCCCTATGCCCTGGTCACCATGTTTCCAATCCTTCCACCTTCAGCTCTTTCCCAGGTCATCAACCCTGCAATGGTTACATGCTCCTCCCGTCCCTATCTTCATCCCAAGTGACCCTGTTCAACTCTATGCCACTGTCTTCTCTTACAGTCCGTTTCTCCCTTACTGTATTACTTCTTTTGCCTTGCAAAGTCTCAATCTTGTATTACTTTCATTAAACGCTTCGCCTTCATTCCCAGTCATGCTTCTGAAGGACAAAGGAGAAAAAATCACAAAATTGTGCTGATTGAGTTCACTAGAAATTTTTTTTATTAAATTATTTATTTTTAGTTTTCAACATTCACTTCCATAAGTTTTAAATTTTCTCCCCCTCCATCACCAAGAGGACTTGAAATCTGATATGGGCTCTACACATACACATAAACACATTTTCACATTAGTCAATTTGCATAGAAGAATTATAACAAATGGGAAAAACCATGAGAAAGGGAAAAAAAAAACAAAATAAAACAAAACAAAAAAGAAAATAGTTTGCTTTGTTCTGTATTCCAACTCCATAGTTCTTTCTCTGGATATGGCTGGCATTTTCCATGGAAATTTCTTAAACAATCTCAACTGAGCCTTCAGTGTACCAAGGCAGTTCTCCCTAATTCACTCATTTTCCCCACTCACCACAGCAGCCCTTCAAACCTTAGCATTCCTCCTCAAACCTCTTTAAAACTCTTTCTTCACTTCAAAACTAAGGTCACTGCCAGGAACTCTCCCTTCTTTCCTTCTTCCCTCTTCCTCATGTCACATCAATCCCTCTACATATACAAGTGATCCCATTCCATCCTATCTTCTCCAGAAGACTGTCCCCTCTAGCATCCTCACTCTTTCACTTATCTTCAATCTCTCCCTGTCTATAGGCTACTTCCCTAATGTCTATAAACATGTCTATATTTCCTCCATCCTCAAAAAAATCTCACTTGATCCATCCATCTCCCCCTAGCTATTGTCTCATGGCTGTCTTTAGTTTTGTGGCTTAACCCTTGAGAAGGACATCTATAACTGAAGTCTCACTCTACTTCTTTTCCTCTCTCTTAATTTTTCATAATCTGACTTCTGACCTCATCATTCAGCTAAAACTGCTCTTTCCAAAGTTACCAAGTGTTCACTAAATTAACAAGTCTAATGGCCTTTTTTGATGGCCTCAGACTTCTGACCTGTCCACAGCCTTTGCTCAATCACCCTTTTCTTCATACTTGCTCCTCTCTAGATTTCTGTGACAACATTCTGGTTCTCCTATCTATTTGACCCTTCTCCCTCACTCTTCTTTGCTGGATGTTTATGCAGGTCACACCTGCTAAAAGGGGGTGTCTTCTTTAGCCCTATCCTCCTCTCCTCTCTTTCCCCTCTATACTATTCACTTGGTAAACGCACCAGCTCCCTTAGATTCAGTTATCAACTCCATGCAGACAATTCTCTGGTCTATTTATCCTGCTTCAATCTCTCTCCTAATCTCCAGACTACTAGTTCCAACTGCCTACTAGACACCTCAAATTGGATGTCCTAAAGACATGTTCCGATTTTACAGGTCCAAAACTTAACTCATCATCTTTCCTTCCCAAGCCCTCTCCTCTTTCTAACTTCTCTATTAATGCTGAGGTTACCATCATCCTCCCAGTCACCAAGACTCACAAACTAGGCATTATCCTTGACTTTTCACTCTCTTGCCACTACCTCCCATATCCAATACGTTGCCAAATCCTGTCAATTTTACATCAGTAACATCTCTTGAATACTCTCCTCTTTCTTCTCTGATACTCCCATGACCCTCCTACAGGCCCTCACCAACTCACGACTAGACTACTACAAAAGCCTGCTGGTTGGTCTCCTCAACTCAAGATTCTCTCCCCACCATGGTCTACTCAACTGTGAAAGTGATCTTCTAAATTTCTAAAGGGCAGGTCTAACTGGCACAAACCCACTTAATAATTAAATGCCAGGGGGATCCCCCTATTACCTCCAGAATGAAATATAAAATTCTTGTGCTTGGCATTCAAAGTCCTTCATAACCTTTTCTGTTTTCTTATGCTTTTCTTACCACCCTCCTTCCTCCCCAAGTGCTCTCTGATCCAGTGACATGGGCCTCCTTACTGATCCTGGAAGATGAAACCTTTATCTGTCTCCTGACTGAGCATTTTCACTGGCTGGTCCTCATGTCTGGAATTCTCTCCCTCCTTCTCTCTGTCTCCTGGCTTACTTCAAAACCCAGCTAAAATCCCAAGTTCTGTAGGAAGCCTTTCCCAATACCCCTTAATGCTAGTGCCTGTGCTCTGTTGATAATCTCCAATTTTTCTTATATATCTTGTTCGTACATAGTTGTTTTCATGTCTCCCCCATTAGAATGTGAGCTACCTGAGAGCAGGGGCTGTCTTTTGCCTTTCTTTTATCCCCACTGCTTAGCACTGTACCTGGCATATATTAAGCATAAGTTTAAGAAAGGCTTGTTAACCTGAACCTAATACCTGAATCGAATGTTACCTCCTCCCTGAATGGACTCCTTAAAAGCACTGTGTTTCCCATCTCTCTAATGTTTTTATACAAAGATGTATAATAGTTAAACCTGTGTTTGTGGCTTATTCTCTTCTCAGACAGGAGGATCCATAAAGTTGGAGGCTATATATTGTCTCAACTTTTTTTATCTCCCCTAGCATAGTATAATATCCACAGCATTTCCATTAACTCTCAGAAGTGAGCCCATTCTTGACAAAAACCTTTCATCCCAAAATTCTTCTCATTTATTCAAAGTGGCATCATAAAAGTAGGCAGGGTTGAGTATAGTATCCTGGGAACAGGGCATACATCTAGCATCTTGGAGACCACAATTGTAAAATAAAATAAAAAAAAAAAAAGCATAAGGTATGATACAATTTGGGAAAGGGCCAATTGGATCACAAGAATGGAAGCCATAAGACAAAGCAAAAAGTTATGATGTGAAAGGGCCTAGGAAGTCAATTCACACTGTAAGAATTACTTCTGAACTATCACAATGAAAAACAGAAAAAGGGAAAGAGAACAGACAATGATTAGGGAAATAAAGTACAGTTATCATGCAGGAAGCATAGCAACATGCAGGCAAATTATGTTGTCTGTCTTGGACAAAGACTGTTGCTATTGGGCACCCAAGAAAAATGTGTCTCAGGGTCCTGAGAAAGCAGATAAACTAAATTACTATCTGTTCCTATTACTATTAATTCCTCGTGAAATTATGCAGTGGTTAAAATAAAATAAACAGGAATTTGTGGGTTGGCCTGGTAGTCTGGTATGAAGGAAGGAAGAGGATGTTAGCTTTAGATAAAGAACTAAGCCAGGGGTGGGGAACCTTCGGCCTGGACTTAAGCTCTAGGAAATTTAAAAACTAATCCTACTCCTCTTCATATTACCATTCTCAATTTAAAGGTGCCCAGGGTGCACCTGCCCTCCTGAATGACTGCTCTGATCTCAGGCTCCTCATTCTTCAGAACCTTATTACCCCAGCAAAATTCTCAAAATCAGTGCTGTACTGGCTTACTTGCTGTTCCTCAAACACAGCATTCCATTTCCCATCTCTGAGACTTTGCACTGGCTCTCTCCCATACTTGGAACACTTGGGGCTCTTGTACACTCTTGCGCTCTCTCTCTCCAATTTTATCCTTAGTTTTCCTGGCTTTCAATAGGAGCCCTTTCTCAGTTCCTACCTTCTTCCTCTCAGAGACTGCCTTCCATCAAGTTTACCTATTATAGTTGAGAGCATCACTATCTTCCTATCACCCAGGCTTGAAATTTAAGTGCTCGACCCTCACTCTCTTTCACCTTCAAGTCCAATCAGTTGCCAATTCCCTGAAGTCTCAACTCAAACTCCACCTCACAAGAAGTATTTCCAGGCCCCCCTCTAGCACCTACCCCTCTGAGGCACCTCCTATTCTGCCCTTTACATTATTTCGTAAATGGTTAGAGTATGAGCTCCTTGGATGGAGATGATAAAGACTATCACAGTTCTTTGTCTCATTGCTTAGCACCATATCTACCACAGTAAGTCTTTAATAAATGCTTGCCGACTGACTGAAATATTCCTTTCCCATGAAACTCCAGCTTCTACATAAGATATTGTGTGTGTCCTGAGAGGCTCAATTCCTAGACTCGATAATGTAGGACCCTGGGCAAGTAACGTAGCCTCTATTTTCTCATCTGTAAAATGGGGATAAGAATACTTTCAGGATTGTTGTGAAGAAAACACTACATAAAGCTGAAACCCTACTGACCACATAACCAAATCCACCCTTTTCATCTCTCAGATATCTTTTCAATTCACTTAAGCCCTTGCCTTTCTAGATTACTATAACTACCATTTTCATCTCAAAGCCTTACCCCTTGTACCCCATTATGGGCACTACTTCGATCCCCCCTCCTGACATCAGTACCACCACTCCTCTCCTCAGCACCCCTTCCCCTCAGGTCACCAGAATCACCAAGACCCCTCCCCAGGCCCCCTCAACAACAACTTTAGCACCACTATCTTCTTTCCCCAGCCCATCCAGCAGCAGCACCATCACTTTCCCCAGGACCCCCTCCCCAACATTAGTCATGCCCAGGCTCCTGCGCTTAGGTCCCCCTAGTACCAGACACCTCTGTCGCCAGGAATCGCCCTGCCACACTCATTAGTGCTCTCCCATCTTTCCCACCCTTAGGTCCCCCCCACACCGGGCACCCTCACAACAGCAGCACTCTCCCTCTCCATATCTTGGTCCCCAGCCCCATCGCTCCCAATTCTGCTGCAGCATCCCCCGTCCCGCCCGTGGGTGCTGCTCCTATCGGACGTTCTCCGGAGCAGCTTCCTCCTCCTCCCCGCAGGCCTCCTTCCCTCTCGGCCCCATCCTCTGCCCAACCGGGCGGCGGCCGCAGCAGCAGGAACACCCCGGCTCCTTCCGTCCCGCCCCCCTAAGGCCTCAGGCCCCGGCCTCCCGTACCTGCTCCCTCGTCCCGGCTGCGAGGCGAGGAGGCCGAGAGCCCATCGCTCCAAGCCCTCGGGAGAGCCATGCCCCGGGGCCCCGGCTCCTCCCCGCGCCCGCGGTGGTGCCAGGGCCGGGGCAATGGTGGCGGCGGCAACAGCGGAGCCTCTGCCGCTCGCCTCGGCCCGTCGGCTCCTCGGCGAGCACCGCCCCCGCCACGTCACCGCGACCTCGCGCCTCCTGCACGTGACCGTCCCCGCCCCCACCCACGTGATCGCGCCGGCTACTAAACACATAAATACTGAGAGGGGATAAGCTAATGAATAAATGAACACACGCCCCCTGTGGGTCGCCATGACAACCGCCCGGGCTTTCGGTCATTCTGGGAAGGGCTAGAGTTGACCCCAGCGTGCACCGCGGCAGACCCACCCAGGATTTACATCCCTCTCGGTAGTACCAGAAAGGGTAGGGGCTGGACTTGAAGGCTAGACTCATAAGCCCATTGCACAGATGTGGAAACTGAGACCTAGAGAGGCTAAGGGACATTTTGTTTCCTGGCCCCTACCCCAGAACTCCTTCCAGCACATCACAAAATTTTGGGAACGCAGGTTGTCTCCCTCTGAGTAGGTACTTTTTTGAGGGCAGGAGTCTCTGGGCCTCAGTTTCCTCCTCTGTAAAATGGGGAGTCTCTTTAGGTCTGTTCTTAGTAAAAAAAAAAAGTGTATCTAAACGATGTTCTTCCTCCTCCCATTACAGCGGGGAGCGGAGGTGTTAGGAGGGGGAAGTGAGGAAAAAGGTCCACAGGAGGGCAGAAACTTAGGCCAGGCTATGTGAGCCGGCAGAGTGAGGTGAAGAATCCAGGTCTCCTCAGTCACAGCTAAGTACTCTCTTTTTAATTTTTGGAGGGGGGAAGGTAGGGCAATTGGGGTTAAGTGACTTGCCCAAGGTCACACAGCTAGTACATACTAAGTGTCTGAGGTAGGATTTGAACTCAGGTCCTCCTGACTCCAGGGCCGGTTCACTGCGCCGCCTAGTTGCCCCTCAGCTAAGTACTCTCAAACAGCTTCCCAGTGGATGGTATAGTGTTGGTACTGTTTTGGCCTTGGATCACCCACTTAACTCTGGAATTTCCTCATTTGGAAACTGAGTCAGAACCTCAGAGCTGGGAGAGACCTTAGATAAATTGTCTGCAATTTGTGTTACTTTGGAAAAGTGATTTCCTCTCCGGGGCCTCAATTTTATTTCTGAGGATCCTTCCAGTTCTAAAGCTATCATGATCATGTGATCTAATCTAGTCCTTTCAATTGTACTAAGGCACCAAGTGGCTTGCTCGAGATCTCACAGCATGTCCTACCTCTTCCCCAATTCCTCAGCCTAGCAATGACTAAGGCATGCTCAGCAATGTCAGAAGCACAGCCAACTAGGGGAACTTCATCCAGGAATTTCCTATTCCCTTCTGTCTGGATGGAATCCTTCTCTGGTCCAAAAGAAATGTGTACATGCAAAGGGGGCTTTATTAGACAATCTCTCCACCCCACAGCCTTACAAGTGCACATGGCTCAGGGCAGACAGGTTGTTGGCAAGCTCTGACCAGTTATTGCTAGCCTTGGCCAGGACTCTAAGAATGAGCAAGGGTTGGAGCTGGAGGGGGCATTAGGCTTTGAATGATAGTATGTTAGAGCTAGAAGAAACCTCTTAGGCTATTTGATCCTACTTCCCACCACACACAGGAGTCCCTTCTATTCCTCTCTGACAATTCATCCAACTTCCTTTACTTGGACAATTACAGTAATGAGGAGTTTCATTCCTTATAGGTTTATTCCATTCCATTGTGGTACAGTTCTCATTGTTAGGCAGGTTCTCCTTATTTCAAACAAATTCTCTCCACATACAACCCCACTGCTTCTAATTTTGTCATCTAGTGTCAAACTAAACTAATGTTTCCACATAACAGTCTTTTATATTATGCCCCCTCCTAAGCAATTTCTTAGTGAAATATTCCCATTTCTTTTTAAACATTTTATTTTCTCCAAGTACATGTAAAAACAAATTTTAACATTTTTAAAATTTTGAATTCCAAGTTCTCTCCTTCCTCCCTTCTACTCCTCTCTCTCTCTGAGACAGTAAGCAATTTGAAATAGGTTATACATGTGCAGTCATCCAAAACAATATGCCCATTTCTGTCAATACATCCTTATGTGGCGTTGCCCTCTTACCATATTCTCTGTACTTCAGGGAAATCAATGTATTATAAACTATGACACCCAGAGCTGGACACATTGGACATCAGATTAGTTTTGACCAGGGCAGAAAACAGTGATGATATAATAAAAACCCATTTCTAGAAAGAATTGAGAGATAGTACCAATTCTCTCTTGAGGGGAGATAACATAATCCAGTGTAAAGGATCCATGTGATTCTACATTCTAATATTCTGTTTCTAATTTCTTTTCCAGTTCTAACATTCTATGTTCCAGCTATCACAGTCTGTGTTCTAAGTCTCTTCCAACTCTGACATCGTGTTCTAGAGCTAGGCTAATCTTATTTTTATGTTCTTTGATGCTGGGAGTCAAGTGCTTTAGTGTGAACAAAATGATTAAGTCCTGGTTTTAAAATAGTCTCTTCCTATCCATGTGGACAGGAAACTTCCTTTGGACCTTCTGGACTTTCTTTTGAAACTGCAGGTTCCATCACAGACAGCAGCATACTCTAGTGCCAGTAAGTCCTTCAGAAAAGTGCTATAAATCTGCCATGTGGGGGTGCTATGTGAAAAGATACAAAGATCCCAAAAAATTAAAAAGGCTGATTAGTCCAAACTAAGTCAAATCAAAATGTATAATAAAACCCTGGAGTTAATGAACCTCAGTGGCCCTTTTGCAGCATACTCAGAGAAGGGAGATTAGGAAATGCTGTGGAAAGAGCCTTGGATTAGGAAATAGATTTCAAATTGTAGTCCCTGTTCTGCCACTGACTCATTAAATGACTGGCCCACCAGGAGTTAGTGTCAAAGTCAGGACTTGAACACCAGTCACTGGATTTCTAAAATTGCAAATCAAAGTGGTAATATGAAAAGGTAGCTATAAAGGACAGTTCCCATGCTTCTAATGCTTTATAGTTTGCAAAGAGTTTGACTTACACTATTTGAATTTGGTCCTCATCACACCCCAGTGATGTAATTAGTGAAGGTATCTCCATTTTACAAATGGAGAAACTGAGGCTCTCTGAGAGGGGATGGGATTTACCAAGGTCACAAAGCTGTGAAGTTGTGGATCAGAGACTAGACACAACCCAGGTTTTCTGTTTATCATACCAGTGCTAGTTCCTGTTTACGCCATTTCTGTTCTAAGAATTGTTTCAATACAACAAAGTTTGGTCGCCTTTTGCCACACTATTCGTGACAGGCCTGAATATTTATACAAACAACCATGATTTGCAAGACTAGATCAGAAATCAGCACACCAAGTCTCTTTTATTTTTAAAGAGGAGTCATAGAAACTGTGTCAGAGGAAGGTGATGCAACAGTGGAACAATTTCAGAAATACTAAATCCCCTCAGGAAAGCACTCTGTGAAATCAGTGTTACCTCTCCTACCAGTTCTCTCTGGGGAAGATGTCTTGTGTGGTACAGGAAAGAGCAATGAATTTCAAGTCTCAATACCAGGGCTCCAGATTCACCTCTACTATTTACCAGCTGGGGGACCTTGGGCAAATCTGTTGACCTTAGCCTCAATATCCTCCTCTGTAAAAAAGGGGACCCACAAATCTAGGTGACTTCCAAGGTCCTTCCAGGCTTCTGTCTGCCTGTCGGTCTGTCTCTCTATACATGCAACCTCTTAAAATGATATAATCTCTACAGTCCCTTCCAGTCTTCATTCTGGTCCCAGCTCTACCACTTGCAAGTTGCTGGCTTCCTTCCCCTCTCTGGGTCTTACCTGTCTGTAAGGTGAACAACTGTCTCACCTCTCAGGACTTTTGAGAACATCAGACAAGTTAACATTTGTGAAGTGTTTCATAAATTGTAAAGTCCCATACAAATGTAAGATAGTATTTATTATGTAGTCACATTGGAGAGACATTGTGGTATAGTGGTAAGACCTGGAGCCAGGAGAGACTTGGCTTTGGATTCTGGCTCTGATACTTACAAATTGGGTAACCTTGGGCAAATCACTTTAATCTTTCAACCTCAGTTTCCTCATCTGTAAAATGGGGATGATGATGATATTTGTACTACTTATTCATAGGGTTGCTGTGGGGAGAAAACTTTTTTGCAAACTTGAAAGCACTATACAAACTTGAGTATTATTATGATGCAAGTGTTTTGTAAGCATTAAAACACACCAATTTGAGGTATCATCAGTAGCCTTTTTGCCTCCTAATAGGAAATAACTCCCAATTAGTTGATCTAATAGCGTTTTAAATAACTAAATTGAAATTAAGAGGGAGCTAGGTTGGTAGGTAGGAAACCCAGGAACCCACAGCACACTTGTTTGGTCATCCAATTATCTCTAACACTTTGTGACTCCTTGTGGGGTTTTCTTGGCAAAGACACTGGAGTGGTTTGTCATTTCCTTCTCTAGTGAATTAAGGCAAACAGAGGTGAAGGGTCACAAAGCTACTAAGTATCTGAGGCTGGATTTTACCTTGGGTCTTCCTAACTCCAGGCTCAAAGCTCTACCCACTGAACCACCTTGCTGCTTTACAGAATGCTTTTTGTTACCTAGTTGTTTTTTAATCATGTCCAGCTCTTCATGAGTCATTGATTTTCTTTTTCTTTGGCTTTTTGGAAGGCAGTTGGGGTTAAGTCACTTGCCCAAGGTTACACGGCTAGTTTGTGTGTTAAGTGTCTGAGATTGGATTTGAACTCAGGTCCTCCTGACTCCAGGGCCAGTGCTCTATGCACTGTGTCATCTAGCTGCCCCTTCATTGGGATTTTCTTGGCAGATACTGGATCAGTTTGTTATTTCCTTCTCCAGCTCATTTTATAGATGAGGAAACTGGGGCATCAGGGTTAACTGACTCATACAGGGTCACATAGCTAATAAGTGTCTGAGGCTGAATTTGAACTCAAATGAGTCTTCCTGACTCTGGGCCCAGTGCTCTATTCACTTTGCCAACTAGCTCCCCTCATGGGATACTTACTCAACTATAAAAACTAGAAAGTGAGGATACATTGAGTCCTATAGGGTTGGATACAGAATCCAGGATGGAAGTAACCCTAGTTCCTAGAATTATGGGAAAAAGTGTTTGGGAGTACTTTTAAGTTTGAATGAAATAGCCTAACTGGGATTTTACAAGTCTCTTGGGCAAATTTATTGCTAGAGGGATTCCTGCTTAGACTCTGCTTTTAAAGGTTATCCATTAGAATCACTGGACGAAAAGGGAGCAGTTGTATAAGCCTAAGGTTGGGGAAAATATATCTAGAATCATACGATAGCATGTTATAACTGGAAGAGTTTAGATAACATAAAACAACTGGAGGGGAATGTATGACATATCTGGGAAGGACCTTAGAGAACATCTAATCTGACCCCTTTATGGAAAAAACGTGATCAGAGAGAGCAGAGGCTTGCTTAATGTTTATAGAAAACTGATGGCACAGAGGACTAAAATGGTCCAGGTCTCAAGATGCTCAGTCCACGGCTCTTTCTACCACTTATTGTAGTTACACTAAATTTTTTAAGAGAGGCTCAGGGAGTTGATTATAATTCTAACCACAACTGATAACATAGAAGCCAATGTTAAATTCAATTTTAATTGAATTTAACAAGCATTTGTTAAGACCTTATCATATGTGCAGTTTTGTGTTAGGTGCTAATTGAGAGCAAGATTGAAAAAAACAAACAAAATGCCCAAATCAACCACAAATCATGGCTATTATACCATTTTAGAATAACCATAATCAAACCAAAGATCGACAGAATAAATATAGAAAACTAAATATACTTTGGTATATCTGTCAATCATTATAGACCCTACCATACTAATGTACCTTCCTAGATCCCAGTTTTCTTCATCTGTAAGATGGGGGTAAATATTCCATGCCTATACAACACTAGATCTACATTTAAAAGCCAACTTTTAATTTAAAAAAAATGAAAGAAAACTTAAGGTTTTAACTATGGGACTCTGTATAATAAATTTCAGAGAAGTACATTTGATATGCATTTATTCAAAGAGAAGGGCAGGGGAAAATAAATTAAATTGGATAGATTATGGTTGATACATAGGCAATGCCGGGGGCTGGGGACTGTAGGATGGCAGGCAGTCAAAACTGGAACTCAGGAGCTTTGGCTTCTTTGACAGAGGAATAACAATAGTAACCTGTCCTGACGCTAGTGTTTTTGATCTTTATTATGACCCTGTTAAGGAATTCATCAGTTACATAACAGGCACAGAAAGGCACTTGGTTGAGATCTAGATTATTCCCTACCACCCATCCTCTATACCACTGCCAAAATAATCTTCCTAAAGCACAGTTCTGACCACATCATGTCCCTGCCTAAAAAGTCAGTGACTTGCCAGTAAAACATAATACAAACTCCTTAACCTGACATCCTGGATTCCTCAGCTTTTGTCTCCCTTTCAAGAATTCTATTCCTGGCAAACTGGAATAGTTCTTTCCTAAACTTGATACTTGACACCTCCAGCCTACCCTGGAGTAATACTACTACCCTGCTGGTAATACCCTGGTTCATTTCCCTTTCTCAGGATCCTTCCATTCGTTCCTACAAGTCTTCCCAGATACTCTTTAGTTGTTAATATTACCTCCTCACTTTTCCATATACTATTATTTGTGTACCTGTTTTTCCCCAGACAAAATGTAATCTTGATAGCAGGGATTGTTTCATTGGTGCTTTGTATCCCCCATACCTAGCATAGTGCCCTGTATGTAGAAAGACCCTCATGCTGAATTAAAACATATTTAAAGGGCTATTTTGTAGCAAGTATCATGCTTCTAGTTGAGGAAATACAAGACCTTATCTAGCAGAGCAGAGGCGACTCCAGTAACAGATCAGAATTAGAAGGGATGTTAATGGAACCTACAGTTATGTTAGATCTGAAAGGGCTTTCAGAGATAAGACAGGGTCACTGTTCTTAAAAGAGCTCACAAACACTTTTGAAGAAACTTAAGAGTATTAGTGTAATCCTTCAATTTAGATTGGACCAAGATCGTAAAGAGCTCATAGTACTCTTCGGAAAATTTCTTCTCATATCATTCCCTCGATGACTTCTACATTCCTGCCATACTGGAATACTCTCACTTTTAGACTTCTTGCCTCCCCTCGCTGTTCCTCATGTGTATTTAATGTTTTTCACTTGCAGAATTCCTATATATTCTTTAAAGGAGGCCTTCTTCATTCCTCACTGTTAAATCTTTCCCTTCAGGCTTCACAAGTCACTTTGAATAGTTCCACTCTAGTGATTTTGAAAGATGGATGTTTTGGGCTTAATCCTCTATACAGTTACAAGGCAGGAACTTTTACTTTCCACCAAAGCTTGGCAGTGTTTTGCACACAACTGGTGCTTAATTAATTTAAAGACCTTGATCAAATAAATGTCTATGTAAGTACCTGGAAAAAAAAGCTTCTGCAAGTGGTTAAGTATTGCCCACTAGTCACTTAATATGAACTAAATTGAATTTAAATAATCAAAACCGAGTTTCTATCAGTAACACCAACTATATTCCAATAGGTACGATTTCCAGCACTGCATGTAAAAGTGAGGACCCAGTTTTATTAATGGAAATAAAAAAGAGGTGGGAACCTCCTTATGTATCTAGTCCACTTCTCATTTTTAGAGGCTCATAATCCATAGCCGAAGTGACCTTTCCCATGTCACTCAGTAAGAAACAGTTAGGACTTGAGTGGTCTAATGTTTTCCAAAACATCAGGGACCAGATAAATCCTGAGATCTAGAATATTCCCTGCCACTGGAAATGCACATATCAACACTAAGCTTCTAATGAAATCACTCACAAACAGCAAATACAATATTTTTAGGACTGCAAAAGGAGTTCAAATGTGGTTGGGGATCTAAATCACCTAACTGTATCCTTACACTTTTTTTAGGCTAACAATCTCCCATTTAAGCACTAACTCAACAACATGTGTGAATTCCAGGGAGGAGTTCAGAAATAAGGTAATGAAGATAAGGAAACCAGTATCCCAGAGCTTTACTGGTCTCCCATCCCAGGTTCCCTCAGTATCAATTTAATTTCTTTCCTTCACCAATGGACAAAACTTATTAGAATCTTAGACTGTCAGTCATAAGGAACGATTAAACACAGAATGTCAGCTGGAAGGAGCCTTAAAGAATCGCTTGTTCCTTGGTTTTACATTAGAAGAAATTGAGGCCTGGAAGGGAAGTGTCGTTAAGCCCAAGGTCTCAGGAGCAGAGCTGGGACTAGAACCCAAGTTCTCTGCGTTCTTAGTCTAGTATGGTTACCCAAAACACTACCTCTCAAATCCAGTGCACTTTCTCTGCATGCGAAGTCGAGTAGGGAAAAGTGTATTTACTCAGGCTCCGGGGACATTTCATTTGTTTAAATGTTTTTATTAAAAAAAAAAAAATTAAAGACCTCCATGGCACAACTTCTTCCCAGCACAGTTAGGTTTTTAGTTAGATCAATTACAATACAATTACAACCATGAATTTTTTTTTCTGACTTAACTAAAAAAGGGGGTGAGGGGGCGCACTTCAAACAAGGTTAAAAAAATATGCTTTTAAAAAACCTTTAGAAGTAATTGCCAACAGAACTTTCACATATTGGCATCCAATTTCCTGCTATCAAATGCAATGCAGAGACGCAGGGAGTGCTGAGAAATGTGCTCCGATACAAGGTGTACAGATGAGGTAATTTACAACACAGAAGTTGTTACTCTGCAAACCCTTGCCCACCTGCCCACCCACCCACCCCAGCCTCTTGTGTTAAACTCGCTTTCCTCTTTCCAGATTCATGCATGTGCAGTGGCTCTAAAGTAGCATTTTTTTTTTTGCTTATTTATTTTTGTAAAAAAAAAAAAAGCCCATGGGTGGCATTCCTTCCAGGCTTGTTTCAATTCCTTGTAAGGCTGATGGGTGTTAGAACCTCCAGCTGTTTGTAGCTGCCCTCATCAACCTCAGCTACAACTACATTTTCTGAACTAGGAGGAAATGAATATTGACAACTCTCCTGCCCCTTTTGAAATAGAGAAGGGTTCCTTAGAAAGAGTCCTGTTTAAATCACAATTCAGTGCAAAACCTAACCATAAGTTGCATCCCTGGCACAATGGTTGGTGCCGTCTATTCCTGCACAAAGTCAACACGGTAGCTTTCACATCATTTTAGGGCCTAAATAGGTAAAAGTATAATAAATATTTACTCCCAGTGGTCATGGGGAATACAAGTACACTGATGTGCATAAAGAATTTCTCCCCTTCAGCTCTCCCTTGGCTTCATATAGTGAGATAAAAAGGAGGCCGTGATTTTCTCCTTTAAGTTCCTACTGCTCCTCCGAGTTCCAGTACTCACTACTTACTGCCACTACGACGACGCCTCAGTGCATTCACTGAAGCAAAAACAGGTTATAAAGTGAGACAAGTTTATGAAATAGAACCACACACGACACTCAAGTGAGAGGCTTGTGGAACCAGTGAAGGTCAGGGAAAATAGACTTTAGGGCTTGAGGAGGGATTGGCAAAGAATTCCTGACCCTGAAAAAAGCAGCTACTGCAATGGGATAGGGGGAGAAAATCCAGAGCTGAGGCTTTGTCATTGTGCTTAAAAAACTAGGCTTCTCCAATGGTGCACCCAATAAAGTTCAGTGGCTAGGTTACAGTGGAGAGTGTACACACCCACACCCACACCCACACCCACACACACACACACCCACACCATGCACCCTTCTCCCATTCCAAATCCTGGCATGGCTGAGACACAAAAGTTTTATGGCAAAAGATCCTTATTCCCCAACATTTTGGCTTGATGTTTCTAGAAGGCTTCTCTGCACTACCCAGTATGACAAATCATTCAAAGTGGGTGAAAGAATGGAAGAGGTTGCTTCCCCCAATCCATAAAGGGCTGGCTGTAGGCCCCTTCAGTGTAAAGTGATACACCAATCCAGCAAGACCTTTACACAGGGACTTAAATCTAACCTTGATAAATAAAACCAAACGTTTATTTACACCAAAGAATTCCAACACTGGATCTTTCACATAGGAAGGACAAAGTAGTATATATATATATATATACACACAGCAAAGAATGTGGAGCAGGGCTGAAACAAGGGTGCTTTATCGTTGTCAACGGTTAATATTGTTCCACAACTATGGATCTACTGCTTCACTTTCATTTAGAGAGACTTTGCTTTGCTCCTGACCCTCAGCATACATTTATGAGACTGAGGTCACAGGTGTTCTCACTGGATGGCACATGGAAAGGGGCAAATGGGGGGAAAAGAAGCCTCAAAATGTTACTTGGTGTGGTCTGATGTCCCATCAGCTCTAGCTCTTTAATAGCCACTAGCATGAAATTGGTATAAACGTTTTGGGTTTGTTGTTGTTTTTTTAAAAAATGCTAAGAGGTTATTATACCCAGTAACAAATTTAATGCAAAATTGCAAGTAAAAAAAATCTGGGAAGGTTTCTCCTCATCTGCTATGTGAAAAAAGATCTTACCTATAGTACAGTCAACTCTACTAGGGAACCTTGAGTGGAAGGGGAATAAAGGAAGACTGGGGAGGCAGAGGGGAAGAAGGGAGGGCAATTGTTTAATTTTCAAACTAAAATTACATGCAAGTGAGCTGAATTTAGGATTAGGTCAGTAAGACATGATTCATATTGAGTGGAGGTTTTTAGGACCTGTGTGTACTTTGGGTAAACTTTCAACATCTATGTGACTGTGTTCCACTGGTTGGGCCAGTGTACCCTACTGGATTCCAGCTCCTCTGGAGCTGAATGTTAAAGTGACCAGTGTATTACTGTGAAGAACTGGGCCCTCTTCCTCCTTCCCCTTCCTACCTGCTTCCCTGGAAAAGCTGTATTTTGGTATTCTCTGGAGAAGAGCACAAAGACAACAGACCTCCCAAGGTATGGACTAGTGGAGGAGTAATGGTGGGAACTGGAAGAGATTTCCAGTTAAATGCAACAGCCAGGATCATTGTTCTTGAGATGAAGAGTTGGGATTAGGGTTGGGTTGGGGGAGGGAGGGGGGGGAATCGTCCGTGAAATATTCCATCTGCAGGTAATTTGTCAGGGAATCCCCTGAGTTACGAAAAGTTCGAGTAAAAAAAAAAGAAAAAAATCAGCCTATAATAATTTTTTATAATGACTGAACTACTATAAATCCACAAGCAACTGTTCAGACACGGCGCCTCCGAAGTGTTCCATCCCCTCCCCTGCCAGGCACAAGTGCATCAAAGGGAGAGATGGAGAGTGGAACCCCCTCCCCCACCCGGCTCTGCTCAGGCATCAGGAGACAGAGGCTGTCATTACTGCTGAGCGCCTGCGGTAGCTGGAACTGGCATCCCCAGGGGGTTGGCAGCAGCAATCACTGGCGAGCCTGCTAGAGGTCCAAGTGGTGAAGGGGTTGGCACTGAAGTAATCCCTGAAACCAAATAACAGAGAATAAATTAGGGATCATGACCAGATGGAAGCTTCTATCACTGGGTGGGAATGGAACCTTTCTTCCAAAACTCGAGACTGTTTTAGAGTCTCATGGAGAAGACTGGGTTATTATTAAATGTCAATGAAAACTGCTTCAAGTGACCACGATTTGAAAACTCTTTAAGTTCAAGTGGAATTTGGTAATCTGATTCTGTTTGATGTCCCCTCACCTCTAATCAGCATATCTGAAATTATAAGGTTCTCCCAACCAAATAATTTCTAAATATGGGCTTTACTGGTTTCTCTTTGGTGTATGACCATACAGTCTCTTTGAATAAAGAGGTTTATATAGAATGTAACAATCTATCAGATTCAAATATAATTTGCAGTCTGGATCTAGCCCTGCCAGAAGATGTGTGCATCCTCATTTTCCTCTACTGTACCTGACCAGTCTAACTCAACTTTATTTTTACTTCTACTATCCCCAAATCCCACTAGAACTTTTTTTTGGGTCATGAGACAACACCATGCCTTGCTTGGAACCACTCCTCTAATTTCTCTTAATGGGCTATAAAGCCAATAAATGACCTCTCAAAGGCTTTTACAAGCATTTAAGAGAAAGTGAATAAATAAAACCTTACAAAGAGTCAAGTTAAATGGTATACAACTCTCATGCTAATGACTAATAGGAACAAGACAGAGACAGTTTCTGCTCCTGATTTACCAGTATTTGGTCTTGGCTCTAAGAAAGTCTGTTGTTTTGCCCCTATAGCAGAAGGGGGAAGCAAGACCAGCCAACAGAGTAAATAAGACAGGTAATAAATTCCAGGAGTTACTGTAGTGACATTCCTAAGATTAGTGGCTATATGGCTTCCTTTGAATAATCTTGTCCAATCTTTTATAAAGGTTCTTCCTAAGTAGTTGGCAACATTGAGCAATGAAGATGATGTTTAATTGTCAGGCTCATTCTCAATGTCTACTCCCTACTAGGAATTAAGGAGCCCAAAGAAGGGAACAATATTCAGTGGAATAAAAATACCACCATGTCTCTTCCTCTTTCCAGGCTAAATTTTCTATTTCTGTTTCTGAATGTCATATAATTTTCTCTACCCTTTATGAGTGAGTTGAAAGCCTTTGGTAATGAACTACTCCTTTCCAAAGATGATTTGCAGGAATCATCTGTTGATGTTAATAACAGCATCCAGAAGGGGAAGGATATAAAAATCCACCACTCTCTTCCCTGAGATAAATACCAGAAGCACTGACCTGACATCATGTTGGCGGTGCTGACAGGAGTGCTGCCGCTTGGCATGTTGGATGTGCCCATCCGAGCCTGGTCCTTCACAATTGGGTCTATGAAGGAGATAATGTGTTTAAGTTCTGTTTTGTTTGAATACAGTCTGGGGATTTTATGTATGAAGTAGCAAACTGGTCCTTCATAGTTCCAGAAAAAGAAAGAACTATATCTTGCTGCTGAAAGCTATAAGAAGGCAAATTCTGGCTCCATACAAGTTTAACAATCAAGACTGTCCCAAAAGAGATACACATTCCTTGCTGGAGGTGTTCCCAAGTAGAGACTGATTACTTATCAGGGATGTGATGTTCTAATCTGGACAATGATATCTGAGATTATTTGAGATTTTGACTTTTAAGTGACTAATCCCTTAAAAAATTTTTATTGTTTTCTTTTCACATCATTGTAATTTATATATATATATTCCTCCTCTTGCCTCTCCTATTTAGCAAGTGCTCTCTTTTAACAAAAGATTTTAAGGAGAAAAAAAAAGCAGTTCAGCCAACCAAACAAATCAGGTGTGGTTAAGAGTTTATCCTATTCTACTCACATTCAGAGTCCCTAACCTATGCAAAAAGGAAAAGAAAGGCATTTTCCCAGTTCTCAGGAGCCAAGTTTAGTCAAGGAATAGTGTTTAGATTAATTTTATTTATATGGCTGCTCTGTTTATATGGGGCATACATATAATACAGTGGGACAGAACACTGCACTTGGGATTCTAGAAAATTGAAGTTTTGAGTCCTGCCGCAGACACCTGAGCGAGCCACATAACTGCTATCTGACTCAGTTTCTTCGCATATAACATGGAGATAATAAGAGCATCTGCTTCACAGGATCAAATGTGAGGATGAAATGAGAATGTAAAGCATTTTGCAAACCTTAAAAAGCTATGTAAATTTCCATTGTTATTGTTACATTCTTGTGATCATCTGAACACATTTATATAATGGCACTTTAGTGTAACTTAGGGCTTATGACTTAAGGACCAAGTTTGAATTCTGCTTCAGGAACTTACTAGCTGTGTGACCCTGGACAAGTCATTTAAGTCAGTTTCCTTATCTGAAAAATGGGGATAATGACAGTAGCAGCCTCACAATGTTGTTGTGAGGATTGAATACGATAACACAGCATGCTTTATAAACTTTAAAATGATATATGACAAGTTAGATTTCTGGATGTTACAGAATATTAAGAAATGGCAGAACTAACTCTTAGGAATACAGAATAGCATAACTAGAAGGGACCTTAGAAATCATCTGATATATAGCCCCTTCACTTTAGAGGAGAAAACTGAGTGGGAACCTTAAAAGTGTCACATAAATGTGAGCTACTGGTATTACTGTTGCCCAAGATGACAAAGTAAAGTAAAGGTAGAGCTAGGTCTTTTGATTCCCACTCCATGGACTGTTTCACTCAGTGTAGGTAATCACCTTCTTCACATATAAATTATGGAACAATTAAAAAAATCATAAAAATTTGGAGCTGAAAGGATTCTTATTTAACATCTAGTTCTCCTCATCTAATAATGATTCTGGAGAGAAAAATGAAGAACAGGAGAACACAAATGACTTGAAAAAGATCATAGAGCTTGTGAGAGGTAGACCCCATACTAGAGAAAGCTTAGTGAACCTGATTCCTGGTTCAATGATCTGAATTTACACTGTACCAAACCACTTTTATCATTACAGTCTCATGAGAGCAACAATAAATGTAAGGCTACTAGTTTGTTCTGAACTCTTCTAACCAGTGATCAGACTGCCAAAGAGAAGCATTACACATAAAGACTTTGTTGTTAGTGTGGCAGGAGTCACAGGATCAAGAGGAAAAAGAAAGAATTCAGGAGGTTTTACTCACAGAAATAAGGGTGTTCCATAGCCTCTCTTGCGGTGAGTCGTGACTGGTGATCATATCGCAGCAGTTTGTCCAAGAAATCAAGGGCTTCTGGACTGACTAGGTGCTGGTTTTCGCTGTGAACAAAACGCTCCCATCGCTTACGGGAGTGCCTGCAGAACAATGAAGGAAGACAACAATTAGACAAGTACAACTGTTAGTGAGAGGTTTCATTTCTCCTTAGAGAACTGGGAGCTGAGCCTATGGCAAACAAAGTGATCAAAATCATCAACAGTTGCTATTGGACTCCGAGGACAGTTTCACTCTTATTCTTGCCACTTGTTGGCAACAAAATAAATAGAAAATATGAAGTATGTGCTGTTGGGGGGAAAAAAATTGACATATGTTCCTGAAATCAACAATAATCAATTTACTTCAGGGGGTCACATGCTACTACAAAGATAGCGGACTCGTGAAATTTGCCCTTTTCTCTCTCCTTCTAATGTCAACACTGAAGCAATGTCTCTTGCCCAATGAGTTTCTAGCTCCAAAAGAATCTTTCATTTTAATAAGTGATTATTAGCTACTCCTATGTAATCTCTAATGATGAGGAACCAATTTCTTGTATGTAGGTACAGAGGTGTGATTCAAAACATGTAGTTCCTTTCCTTTTCTTCCTGGACAGTTGTCTATTTTGAAGAAGCAGGTTAAGTAAAGATGAGAATGTGACTGGATTTATTGAATTATGATTTCATTCACTGAAAATGAAACCAAACAGGGAACATTAGAGCTGGAAGGGGCCTTAAGGATCATGTAGTCCAACCTACTTGTTATAGAGAGGAGGAACTTGGAACTCAACTAAAAATGCTGTGCTCAAGGTCATATAATGAGGAAGTGGCAGTGCTATGCCTCGCAGTGAGGGCCCTTTCAGCCCTAGTGCAGTGCTCTTCCCACTCCATGCTCTTCCCTTCCCAAACATAACACTGAGGGTTGGAAAACTGCCACTCAGCCCCAGCCACACTTTCAAAGATAGGCTTCCTATATGTGGCATACTGCAGCACTGCAGGCAACTAGAACCTAACTCTCCCTCCTTCTGTAACGGTCAAGCTTTCCTTCTGAGAAAGACAAAGGCAGCCCTCCTTGGCCCAGGCCAACCATGTCTCTCCTTCTCTGACTTACCTGCCCAGGATGTCATTGAAGCGCGGATCTAGTTCAATGTTGTACTTGTCAATGTAGTCATACAAGTCTTCTGTCCCCAGCACCTTTGCTATCCTTACCAACTAAGTTAAATGACAAAAAACAAAACAAACAAAATACAATGTAAACATATACATAAAGATAAGACTAAGCAACAGAAAGGGAATTACCAATTAAATGAGCTTTCTAAGACCAATGGAGCTACCCACTTTTTCTTTTTGCTTTTTTTTGGGGCGGGGGAAGGCAGGGCAATTAGGGTTAAATGACTTGGCCTAGGTCACAAAGCTAGTAAGTGTTAATTAAAGATCTAAAGCCAGATTTGAACTCAGGTCCTCCTGACTCCTGGGCTGGTGCTCTGTTCACTGTACCACCTAGCTGCCCCGATACCCATATTTTTTAAGGAGGTGGTGAAAAAAGGCAGACTTTCATGTTGACCTGTAAACACTAGCTAGTCACGGTATTTGTTAGGCAGACTAAACATGGTGCCAATCCTTTTATATATTTATATGTGTGTATGTATATATATATATATATATAATTTTAGGAACACTTGAAAAATAGCTGCTATGGCCAGAAGAGAAAGGAAAAATCCTAGGATCAGTAACTGATCCTTTCATGAGTAAAGACTGCCATAGAACAACTTTGATCAGGTTAGTGAGAATATCAGCATTCAAAAGATTGAGCTATTCTTGAGATCTGTGGGTGTATTCAGTCAGTACACATCTTCTTATGATTCTAGATTTTTATCACTGACAGTGGCTCTCAGTTTCTACTTCAGTATGAATCAGCATGTACTTTTATAGAGTAAGGAGGTCCCATATATTCCCACAAGGCAAGGTGGTTAAGCCCTACTGATATATTCTTTCATATGCGCTAACTAATTTTTAAAAAAATATTTTGCTGAAAATCCAAAGGGTCAGATAAGCTACATTTGTGATGCCTAAGATGTGAGATGCACACCTTTATTTTATTTGCTGTTTGGAGGGCAATTGGGGTTAAGTGACTTGCCCAAGGTCACACAGCTAGTTTTTGTGTTGTGTCTAAGGCCACATTTGAACTCAGGTCCTCCTGACTCCAGGGCCTGTGCTCTATTCACTGTGCCACCTAGCCACCCTGCACACCTTTATTTTATAGGTAAGAAAATGAGTCTACATAGGCCATGTGATAAATTATTCAAGATCACATAGCCAGTTAGTGACAAAACCAGGATTAGAACCCAAGTTTCCTAATTCTCAATCCAGTACTATTTTTTCACTACACATACCACTTATACTAGCTGTGAGACTTTGAGTAAGTCTATCTGTAAAATGAGGATTGCAAGAATACTCAAAATCAAGTCAGAGGAGCTATAGTCAAATCCTGGTTCTGATACTCTGGACAAGTCATTTTTACCTCTTTGGATCTTACGTTTCCTTGTGTGTAAAATGATGAGGGTAGAGTGATCTCTAAGATGCCTACTTCAGTTCTAAATTTCAATGATCTCTGTACCTTGAGCTATACCTCACTGGATTGGCATGATGATCAAATAAGGTAAATTACATAAAATGTTAATATGAATGAAGCTATTATTATATGCATACCTCTGGCTGTCTCAAGTGCAATCAACTGGTCAGTAACATGCTGACATTTTGCACATGACATGACACAGACGTGCTTCTTGTTGAACACTTCAGTGACCTTTGTTTTGCCCAACTGTGTATTTTTACAGAACCAATTAATGACATTAGGTGAGATATGCTTTTATTAGTAAATGTAAAACAAAACACAAGTTCCTTTCTCCTTAGTTCTATCAAAGCAGTCATCTCATCCTTTCTATAGGAAGTGTCAGGACAAGGCTCATAAAATATTTCTTATGGCAATTAACCCTTTAACATTCAACATAAAATTTGTGAAAGTGTTTGGGGAGATATTCCCAACTGTGATGCTTGCAAATTTCAGTTCAAGAAATGGTATTTTCCTGATGGCAAATAAATGTCATAGCATATCACCTGATCATAATTGTCATGTCCATGGAAAAATGGCTCCTTCCGAAAGATCATGCTTGCCAACATACAACCCAAGCTCCACATATCCAAACTGTAATCATACATCTGCACAAAAGAACAGAGAATATAGAAATCCTTTGGAATTGTTCATGATTAACTTGGTCCAATCTTCAACACACTTCCCGGGGCTGTGCATTAAGCTTCACTTAGAATTTATAAATCATTTGATGTTAGCTGACCGTAATTTAGTGTGGAGGAAGGGTGTTGAATTCAAAAGACACAGAGTTAGGAAAACAACAAAGTGCCATGTATATAGCCTAATCTAAAGATTTGCATGTATGATACCTACAATTTCTAATTAAGATTTGGTAGGTACTATTGATTTAGTTACAATATCTTATACTAGTCCCATAAGTTTAGGATCAAATACAAGCTCATTCTTTTCATCAGGTTCTTCATGTGGTCCACTAAAGTTAGAAGATTTTCATATGAGAAATGGGTCAAACTAGGTATATATAGATCAAAAAAGAGATGAAGTACTACTGGAAAGAATGTCAGCCTGGGAGTGAGGAGAACTTAGGTTTAGTTCCAGCTTTATTATAAGTCAGTTTTGTGATGTAGGAAAAATTACTTTGAGTCTCAGTTTCCACATGCACAGAAGAGGGAGGAGTGTTTGACTTGAAATTTAAGGTCCAATTCTAAAATTTTATTATCCTAAGAGTTATTGGGAGATGAAAAATGCATTCAAGTATATGAAGAATTGTCTCACAGAAGAGTAGTTATACTTGTTTCTCATGGCTCCGGAGATGAGATGTAGGACCAAAGGGTAGAAGCAACAAGCAGGCAGATTATGACTCAATATAATGAAGAACTTTGAAACAATTTGAGTTGGCTAACATGGGGACAGGGTGTCTTCAATCACTAGAAGGTCAGAGTATTCAGAATGAGCAGGATGCTTGAAAAGTTTTTAGTCAGTCAGAAAGCATTTATTAAGCACCTACTAGATGCAGGCACTGTGCAAAGTGATGGGGATACAAAGAAAAGTAAAGACAGCTCCTTCTTTCAAGAAGCTCAGTCTAAGGGAGGTGACAAGACACATGAGCCGCGTACAGGAAATCAGAAATGATCCACAGAAAGAAGGCACTAGTATTGAGGGTCATCAGGAAAGGTTTCTGTAGAATTTGGATTTCAGGTGGGACTTGGGAGAGGAGATACAGATGAGGAGGGAGAGCTTTCTAGGCCTAGGGGACAGAAGTGAAAGTGCCCAGGGTCAGGAGATGGAATGTCTTGTTCTAGAATCACCGAGGAGGCAAATATCACTGGATCACAGAGGGAGAGTTAAGAAGACTAAATATATGAGGCAGGAGAAGGGAGGTTAGGTTATGAAGGGCTCTGAACACCAAATAGAAGATGTTGAAATATCTGATGCTGAAAATGGCAGGGAGTCACTAGAGTTCATTTGTTGGAGGTGCGATGTGTTGTGTGAGTGTGATGTGATCAGACCTGGGTATAAGGAAGATCACTGTGACAGTTAAGTGGAGGATGGACTAGAGTGGGGGGGGAGACCTGCTGCAAGGAGGCCAACCAGCAGGCTACTGCAAGAGTCTAGCTAGGCATGAGGTGGTGAGTCTTCATCAGGGTAGTGACAGTGTCAGAGGAGAGAAGAGATTTTGAGAGATGTTAACAAGGTTAATTAACCAGTCTCAGCAACAGTGTGAATATCGAGAGTGAGAATGAGTTGAGAACGACAGGTAGATTGCAAGACTGAGTGACTGGGACAATGGTGATACCCTTGACATTATTAAGGAAGTGAAAAATGGAGGGTCTGGGGAGAAAAAGAGCTCAGTTTTAGGCATATAAGAGTTTAAAGTGTCTACTAGACATCCCCCAGCTCTAGAAGTTGGAAATGTGAGACTGAAGGTCAACAGTAAGGTTAGGCTAGATGAGTATATTTGATAAATACATTTGAGAATCATCAGCATAGAGATGATAACGAAATCCACAGGAAATGATGATGAGATCATCAACTGAAAAAGTATAGAGGAAGAAGAGTAGAAGACCCAGAACAGAGTCCTGGAGGACACTCAGGGTTAAGCAGGAGTGACCTGAACAAAGATATAGCAAAAGACACTGAGAAGGAGCAGTAAGGTAGGAGAACCAGGAGAGAGTGATATCAGGAAAACCTAGGGGCGGCCAGGTAGCACAGCGAGTAAGAGCATCGGCCCCAGTGTCGGGATGACCTGGGGATCGGGATCGAATCCGGGCTCAGATACTTAGCACCCACCCAGACACACCTGGCCGTGTAATCTTGAGCAAGTTACTTAACCCCAATTGCTTAAAAAAAAGAAAGAAAGAGAGAAAACAGAGTATCAAGGTAAAGAGGGTAATCAACATGTCAAAAGTTACACAGAAGAAGGAAGAAGACTGAGAAGGATGGATGGGATCAAGGAGTGAAGAGAGTGGATATATTTGTAGGAAGTATGGAAGCAGCTATTAGACAGGGAGAGATTGAGGGTAACAGAGAGTAGTAATGAGAAGGAATCAGCTGGAGAAGAGAAGATGGAATGGGATGCATGTTTGAGAGGTTAGTCTTAGCAAGGATGAGGGCTACTTCTGTGTGTGTCTTTTTTTGGTTTTGTTTTTAGAGGGGGGAAGGGAAGGCAATTGAGGTTAAGTGACTTGTCCAAGGTCACACCACCAGTAAGTATGTCAGGTGTCTGAGGCCGGACTTGAACTCAGGTCCGCCTGACTCCAGGGCCAGTGCTCTATTCATTTTGTCACCTAGCTGCCCCAAGAAGGGCTACTTCTTTATGTGAGATGGGGTAGAGTAGATAGTGGTTAAAGGTATCTGGGTAATATGAAATGAGGAGGAGCTCTTAATGAATATCACCCCCCCCCCAAGTAAAACATGAGATAAGGTTCTCAGTTGAGACAGTGGGAAGAGAGGGAGACATGAGAGGTTTGAAAAGTTTTGGAAGAGCTGTTGTGCTGAGTAAGGGAAAAAGAATTTCCTTGCAACAGTGAAGACATAGTTGAGACTGTGTAATATAAATTTGTAGTGGAACCAGTCAGTGTGGTTTCATGATTTTCTCATTTCATTCAACAGCACATATGTAAGAATGAAGGATGAGGAGAGTAGAAATACAAGTCCAAGGCTTGGCAGGGGCAAGATAGATGATAAGATAAGACAGTATAGAACTCAACGGAATGTATATGTATATGGTGTATATATATAGTATAATGTAGATTTGAACTAGTTCACCAAGAGGTCAAGAGGGGAAAAGGAGATGATAGCTACAGCAGGGTTATGTCTGGGGGGGAGAGCTGAGAGGTTGAAGGATTGAAGTTCTTGGTGTGGGTGAAGAACGGGGTTTAAGATCGAAAGCCTGAGGGAAAGACAGACCGACACTTACTGTGTTTCCCCGATAATAAGACCTATCCCGAAAATAAGCCCTATTGAGATTGCTACTGTAGTGAAGGTGATCCCCTGCACTATATGCTACATTACGGTACCCTCTGTATGCCCCCCCCCCCCCCCCCCCCCCCCGTGAAACGCACGCCGCACTCCGAGCTGCATCCAATCAGAGCTGCAGCAGTGAGCACCTCATCCTGTTCTTCCCCAGTGATTTGCTTGCTGGTACATTTTTTTGTTCACATTTACCCGTTTATTAAAATTGCTATCAATGTTCATTAAAATAAGCCCTCTGGTGTTTTTCTGTCCAAAAAAAAAATAATAAGACAGTGTCTTATTATCGGGGAAACACGGTATTTAAAGATAAGGAAACTAAAGCTCAGTGGGTTTTTTTGGCCAAGTTCTCAAAAGTAAGCAAGTAGCAGAGATACGGCCCCGAAGTTAGGTCCTCTGACTTTAAATACAATGCTTTTTCCATCTCACTAAGCATTTTACATGGGGGATTTATGCACTCAGCATTTTGAACAAAATTGAGTATACAACCCTAATGCTCTTTGCATCTATGATCACAAGGTCAGATTACGGTGACCAATTTGTTGGTAATCAAGTTTAGTTTTTAACCAGGTAGAAACAGCAAGGCAAATTAAGAGCCATTTGTGTTGGCATAAACTAACGCTGCTTCACATATAATAAACACTCCTAACTTGAATCTCATTTGTACTTCTCACCTGATAGTCTACAAGAAGCTCAGGACCTTTAAAATACCGTGAAGCCACTCGGACATTATATTCTTGGCCAGGATGATAGAATTCAGCCAAGCCCCAGTCTATTAGTCGCAGCTAGGGGGAAAAAAAAAGAGGGAGAAAGTCATCTTGAGATCTTTGAAAAAGTAAAGCTCTAAACAAAAATAGTCCTCCTCCAAGACAGAAAATAACCAGTCATGGCAATATAATCTCAATGGACAAAACATCCACATCCACACCCTCCCTACCACCACGCCCCAATACACACATGAAAACTGTGCTTGTGAAGAATTAGTGTCTGAATGATAGGAAGTTGAACTGTCCCTTTCCACTTCTGTATGACTCCTTCCCTTCAGAATTACATTTTCATCAACTGAATAATCTGCTGTTCCTGATGCCTTTCTTGTACTTCTATGCCTTTACCCTTACTGTTTATCAGGAATAGTTTCATACTACACACCACTTGTTGAAACCCTTCATTAACTTCAAGGCCCAGATCAGTTGTCACTTTCTCCACATGCAGTCTTGTTCTTTCATCTGGGCAACTGCTTTCTTATCAAATGTGAGTCCCATAGTACTTTATGTGAATCTTTAATTTTCACTTGTCACCTTTGTGTGCACGCACGCACAAGAACAAGACACAGAAAGACACAGACTCCCCTCCCACACACCTTATTACCATTATTACAGTAGGGACAAAGTCTTACCAAAACTCCTTTGAAGTGCCTATAACAAACAGTGTTCTGCACACTGTAAGCATTTTTAAGGCTATTTCTATTAAATGGCACTAGATACCAGTTCACTACATTAGTTGCCCATCATTCTTAAAGCTTAAAACAGATGGGAATTATCACTTGTCTCCAAGTAACTGGCTTGCTCATCATAAGAAACTTAACATTATACAACTTTTGGCCAAAGGATGACTCAATCTAATATTTCCCAGATACAACTTTTGGCCAAAGGATAACTCAATCTAATATTTTCCAGAGCCATGTTTTAATAGACTTTATTTAAATTTACTTTTTTGCATTTCTTTAGTAAAAAGTGTTATATAAAAAAAATCCCCCAAATATTTTTTTCCTCTAAAATTATAGCATGAACAATGAAACTAGGAATCAAAAGTTTTAGGATTTAGACCTGCCTCAGTTTACTTATTAGCTGTGTGATTTTTGGAAAGCCACAACTTCTCTATGCCTCAACTGCCTTATGTTTAAAAGAAAGATGATATCTACCTTGCCTACTTTATAAGAATATTGTGAGAATCAAATGAAATAATCAATATGAGAATTCTTCGTAATAATAAAGATCTAGACACATGTGAGATTAGCAGCATTTTATAATTTTCAAAACACTTTCATACACTATTGGCTCTCAAAACAACTTAAGTTAGGCAGGTTAGGTATTATTAAATATACTATACATGTGAGGAAAATGAGACACCAAAAATGCAAACTGGATTGACTTGAAC
This sequence comes from Petaurus breviceps papuanus, assembly GCF_028583685.1. Classification (NCBI taxonomy): domain Eukaryota; kingdom Metazoa; phylum Chordata; class Mammalia; order Diprotodontia; family Petauridae; genus Petaurus; species Petaurus breviceps. The sequence goes on along the minus strand of NW_027187368.1, from coordinate 13,262,853 downwards.
TCATAGATTGTTATCAACAGATTTGGAATAAGAACCCAGGTCTTCCAATTCCTGGCTCAAAAACTTTCCTGTTCACACTGACTCTCTTCCTAGATTTTATCCCCAGCAATGATGCAACAAAAACATGTTGCAGTTGAAAGTAGATGTTGGATCTGATCATGAAAACAAATGAAACCTTAGTTTGCTGCTTTATACCTTTCTGTGTTCGTGATCGATCATGACATTATGAGGTTTAACATCTCTATGCATAATCCCCATGCTATGACAATAATCCAGGGCCTGCAGAGAGAGAGAACGTGTGAAGGAAGAAAAGGATCAATCTGTGAAATTACATGCTAACTTATATTTCAGTTCTAGAAGCTTAAGTGTCCACTATTGTATTACTATCAATTTTCTCTCTGATGAAGTCTTCACACTTCTAGGAACAATCACCTATAGGTAAAAAAGTCAAATATAAACAACTATTTCTCCTTTGGAAGTGCTAACTCTTTAATAGTTTTGACAAAGACCACCTGAATGGTTTATTTTTTTCAGCAGTAATCAAAATCACAGAATGTTAGAATTGAAATACTCAGAGCCTTTTGAGTTGGAGGGGACCTTAGAATACTGAAAATTTCAAAGCTGAAAGTAGCCCCAGGACATAGAACCAAAGGAGAGCTTAGAGGTGGTGTATTCCAATCTTCCCTCATTGTACAAAATAAGAAAACTGAGGCCTCAGAAAGAGAACTGGAGCTGAGATGAGGATAAAGGGGAGACATATTAAAACCCTGATTCTTCTGGTTCCTATGTCTAGTATCTATTCAACCATATAAGATTTATAGTGCTATACCCTAGTTTAATCTAGGATGGCATTGTAATTCTGATATATATGCACTAGCTTTGTGCATTTGGTAGCACATAGATAATCATCCTCCTAAAAAGGTTTATATTTAGTGAAATAATTCATATTTCCAAAATATTTCAAGGTTTACAATGGACTTGTCCTCACTTCTAGTCTAGTGAGGTACAGAGTGCAAGAATAACCTGCATTTTTAAAGATGAAGAAACTGTAGCTCAGAGGTAAAGTTAACTTTCACAAATGTCTCAAAAGTAAATTAGTGGCACAGTCATGAGAACCTAGGCCATTTGACCCCAAGAACAGAGACTTCACACTGTCTTCTTCTTAAATAAAATATTCTGTTTTCAAACTAGGATTTGCCACATCACAAAATAGCAGTATCCAATTTCTAACTAAGGTGAAGAGGGCGGTATAACCTTTGGAACTTGCCAAAATAGCTAAGTCAGCTGACAGGAGTTGCTCAAATTATTGCCCTTTCTGAAGGGCAAATTGGACTTACTCCTCCCAGGGACAAGTCCAGTATATTTGTAGCATATTGAGGCCTACAATTTTTGCATTTTTTTTGTATCCACGAAGTTTATTATAACAGTGCCGGGCATAAAGGTGCTTAATGAATGCCTGCTGACTTGACATGATTTAACAGCAGAATGAGAGCACTCTAGCCCTAGAGAAGAAAACAGGAATATTCATTTCTTTCTCCTTTTTAAAAGTGAGGGACTATGGATGTAGAATGGTATACAAACATTTTTTCCTTTTAAAAATCTTTGTTAAAAGGGATTATCATGATGAATAGGGGAGGAGACAGGAATACATTTGGAAATGAATGTGGTATAAAAATAAAAAATATCAATATATTTTTAAAAAGAATTTTTCTTTTAAAGCCACTGAAAGATATTGTACAGAATCACCGGTTGAGTTAGAAGGGCCATTAGAGACTATTTAGTCTATCCCTTTCATTTTACAGGTAAAGAAACTGAAGCTGAGATGGGGGAAGAGGGTATAAAAGTCCTTGCCCATGGTTATACATGTAGCAGTATCTGGATCTGAATGCTGGTCCTCTGATCTAAAGTCAGTGTTCTGTCCATTACAATTATCTCCCTTGATATCACTTGTCATGTTCTGTCTTACCACAGTTGTTAGGTCAATCTTCACTGGACATAAAAAGAGACAGTTATATCTTCTGAACTAATAAGAGTTCTTATATCTATTGGGCCCAATTTGGGACTAAGTACTTTGGCATTTAATTAATTTTAAGAATCAAAGTCCACTATCAATCAGTACTCTTCAACAACAGGTTTAAATAAACCATGGGATAATCTCTTAGGAACTGGACAGCAGGTCATCTGCTCTTGATTTGCCTGATGACAGCCTTTGAATGGGGGGATGTGTGAGGAGTGTTTATCAGATAAAATTATGGAAGGGCCTTGAAGATGTTCTAATTTAGTCATAACTAGCTTTCCTAATCTTGAAAATAAGGATGAATAAAATATAGTGGAGATCATCAATACATATCACATGTCCCAGATCCCTCCCAATTGCCTTGATTCACCCCAAACCACACTGCTCATTGATTTAAACCTTCCAAACCTACCACAACCCATGCTCTTATGACATAATCATTTTAATGATATTCCAATGAAAAACCTATTAAGGAAAATAAGATTATAAAAAAAGGCAATTTCTTAAGGATAAAGACTGTATCTTATCCATCTCTGTACCTCCAGTGACACTCAGTGCAGTGTTTGACACATAGTAAGTGCTTAGTAAATGTTTGGTTCAATTCAGAACTGAATTCTCTTTAGGCAGTTATAAAACCAACTATAATTTCCATGGCTTGATAAAAGAACCTCTAACAAAGGCTTATTTAGGTGCTGTATTATGGCATAAAGATGATCCTGAGGTCTGAAAAGCGATGCCAGTTCAGCACAAGGTTTCATAGGTCTTACACTAATATGGAAAGGCTTGAAGGATAGGCTAAGCAATAAAACAATGAACCTATCATTCAAAGACCAATCTAGGTCTGTAAGGAGAGGCTTATCACCAGAAAGTTGACCAGCAAGTGCCAAGTTTTTTGGCTAAAGCAATTCATTAAATACTAAGTATACCAAAGGCCAACACGGGTTGGGAGCTCTACCATACCCACCCCAATTAAATCAGTAATATAATATATTGTTTTATAAAGTCCCCACGGTGCCACTCAGTACCAGAGAAGAGATTCCTAGGCCAAATTTCTTGCTGACTTATTATTTTATACTAAATTCACTAGTCTCAATAGGACCAATCACAGAATCTCAGTTAGAAGTGACTTCAGAGGCCATCTAATTCAATTCCTACAACAATCTCTAATGAACAGTGACTAAGTCTTCTCTAGAAGACCTCCAGTGAGCCAATAATTCCAGCAGCAGCTCTAATTGTTAGTTTTTCCTTATATCAAACCAAAACCTGCCTCTTAGAAAGCTCCATGAGCACTATATTGGAAGAGTTGTTTTTTTTTTAAACTCGTGTTTCCTTTTAATTTTTTGCTTTGCATACAATAGTTGGGCAATTAAGAATTTTAGGACCACTTTCAAGATGGTCCTACTTTCAGTAACAGAAGACATCTGATTATAATAAAGCTTATTCCCCAAATCACCATTAAAAGTCTTACCTTCAAAATCTCATACATATAAAATCGAATATCATAGTCTGTTAACGTCTGGTACAATTGCTGTTGAAGACAAATACAATAACTCAGGATGAAGTAATGCCAACAGGAAGGTAATTTTTTCATTCTTGTTTCTAGTAATTCAAATGGAGACCTACTTTGATAACTTTCCAAAGCACCATTGTTCCAGTCCTAACTTACTGACCTTGTTTTCTCTTGTCTAAAGTTCACGTTAAGGACACTAGTTTTTTAACCCAGCTATGTAGTGAAGAGGAACTATTTAGGTTCATTATGCGGGGGAAATACATGATGGATTACTACAGATGTATGTGACTTTGGAAGTGATAGCACAATTCCCTTCATTGTACAAAGAAGGAAACCAAGGCCACGGGAAGTGAACTACCCAAAGTCATAACTGAGATGTAAATAAACTAGCATGCCCAGTTCTCAGTTCAGTGCTCTGTACTACATTGATCCTCTCCTTATATCTGTGATATACTAGTAAAAAGCTGTTGAGAACACACAGTATCACTTCAATAGGGAATATATAATCCTTGGTTAATGCACCCAGCACTGCAGATTATCACCCAACACGTAGGATTAAAATGGTGCCAAACAAGCAGAGTCAATTCAACAGTGCTTTTGTCCTGGTTCCAATTCAAAAGCAAATGCAGCACAATCTGATAATCTCTTCTTTAGTTTCCAAAGACTTTTTTTGGTTGTTTAATAAATGGACGATGATGTGCTAAAGAGGGCTTTTCCAGTTATTATTAATATGATTCTAAACAAAATGTTTCTTTTTCCTTTTTTTTGGTTGCCAAAGGAAATTTTTGATATTCCTGTTACAGGAATGATGTGAAATATGAAATGCATGTCAAATCCCTTCATAACTTCAAAATTCTCTGAGTTCCTATAGCCTAGACAATTCTTGGTCATGAAAGAATTCTGTTGAACTGAAAACTATTTAAAATATATGTCAGTGAATTAAGCTAGGAAATCCTTTTTTGTATAAGTAGTATGTGTTCTAATAGGATTTGGTCTACTGTCACATCAAGCATTAAAGGTTACTTTAAAAACTTCAGAGCTTTTTAGAAGTTCTTCATAATTATCCTAAAGTAAGAAGGTAAGAGAGCTTCATAATTTTCCTAAGACGGGGTGGGGAACCTGCCTTGTGGCATGAGGCACCCTTATCCTAAGGTAAAGAAGGCCCTTGCTTTTAGACACAATAATGTGTTCTCTTAGAAACTACATCTCTGAGTAGACCCTAACTAAGCAAGTACTGCTTTCTTCTGTTCAGGGGAAATCTTTCAGCAAGTGGGTCAGGGCGGTGCGAAGTCAAGTACAGATTTTTGTTAGGCACTATCAAATGAATGGAATGGCAAAATACAAAGATTGTTGAATTTTTACATCTTGAAATATACTATGTCAAGATGATACTTTCCCTCTTAAAGCAACTTGGATGTAGGCCCTTCTGATGGCATCATTTCTAGTGAAAAGTCATGTAACAGATCGAAAATCAACAACGGAAAAGGTCTGTCACATATTATACCTTGAAGTCTGTGTTGTTTACGTGTTCAAAAACCAAGGCAGGTGTTCGTGACTGGGGAAAAAAAGAAAACAAAAATTAGCAACAATGAAATCTCTGGTTGGCACACTGTTTTGCAGGCTCTTTGTGGTGAGTTTGGCAGTCTCGGCCTCAGCCTCAGTAGCAGAAAACCCTCTAGTGCTAAGATCCCTCCCCCCTCAGATAATCACCACACTTAGTTAATTTCTGGGATGGATTCAGACAGAAGACATGGAGCTGAAGTCTCACCAGGCTCTAGGCAGCCCAAAATGCGTGCCCATCTGCATCGGACCTGAGTTTGCAAAATGGATTAACACATTTCAGTTTCCAGTGCTATCAGTCTCTTATCCTAGAAGAATAAGAAATAGTCTGTGGGTGGAGGTCTCTTTGAAAGAAAGAAGCTAATCTGATTAAATGGTTGATCTGATTAAGCATTTCAAAAGCAGGACTTAAAGGGCCGAGGGAAAAAAACAGAAAGAGGCCAGTTTTATTCTAAGTCAAACCCAACCTCAGTGGGCCTTGCTAACTTCTACCATACTCACCACGGGGTCTTTTACTATATCTGCCAGCGTGATTATATTGGGACCACCTCGAAGATTCTCCAAAATCTTTATTTCACGCTTGATTTTCTTCTTCTTTACAGGCTAAAATGGGAGAAAGTCATTTTAGTAAAATATAATATTCAAGAGTATTTCAAAGGTGCACAAAGATAATGACTACCATGGTTATATTCAGATATGCACAAAACAGGACCTTTATCATGGCACTGGCATAGCTTGGAAATGATTATGGTCTATAATGCAGTCTCATGAAAATCCAATGCAATTTTAACTATTCTTCTTTGTAAAAGTTTAAAAAGTAAAAATTTAAATGCGTAGCTGAGAAGTTGAATGCCCCTCTCTCCAAGCTATTCTCAAAGTCCCTCACAATTCAAATTCACTGGTCTTGAATTCAAAGCCTAGTAATTAACAACACAGAAACTCTCCGCCAGATAGATGTATTTAGGGGACAAGGAACAAACCATTCATATTCCTGCCTAACAACACGATATTACCACCTCTCCAACTCTTTCCCTCTTACTTGAATCCTACCTATCTTCAAGGCTCTGGTCTTCCCTGATTATAATACTTTATCATTTTATAAATTTTATAATATTATAAGCTTTTCCTGATTATAATACTGGAATCATGTAATCTTTTAATTGGAAGGGGCCACAATAGCTATTTACTCTAACCTATAATCAATGCCTTCTTTCTCTTCTTCTGCAGCATTGGTCTATATAGCCTTCATTTAGCATATATCCTATATTGCCTTCAATTACCACGTTTATGCAGCTACTATGTGTTAGGCACTCTTCAAAATGAGACTGTAGTCCCTGCCCTCAAGAAACTTGCATTCTACTATGTAACTAGCATTTTTAGTGACTTTATTTTTTGCTTTAACTAGTCCTGTCATTCTAACAGCACTTTTTTTTTGAAGACTGTGGTTTATACTTACTAGGCATTCAATAAATAAATGTTTTTAATCAATTGACCCAGAAGCTCAGGTTTGTGTTCATTCTCATTCTCTCTCTCTCCACACACACACACGAGCATATGTCATACAAAAATTTGTTACCCCCAAAACATTACTCAGAAAAGACATTCAATTCCCAGTGTAAGAGTGCTAAGTGAAGAGATGCTGCCTAATTGTAATGGGTAGCTATAACTCAGGAAAGTGATTAGAAACTTCTACTCCCACTATATGGAGGCTTTTAACATCTTTCCACCTTGTCAACTGCACTTAAAACACTACTTTCCTTTTGTTAACACACCTCCCCAGCTAGATAATTTTGGTCCTTCTAGAATACCTCTCCTCAGCCGTTTGAATCCTACCAGCTTTTTAAGGCCCAGTTCAAACCAGCCTCCTTTTGTGAAGTGTTTCTTGCTCCCGGCAACTAGAAATAATTTCTTTTCTCTCAACTTTCACAATTCCTTTATTTCTCTCATTCTAATATGTTCACTTGACCAGTAAAGAATTGTATTTAAAACTTTTTTTGCTGTCCTCTATATGTCAACACACAGAGAAATAATACTGGGTAGTATAAAAGCATAAGTTATTAAGAGTTGTATTCTAGCCTTGGTTCTGCTACTTAACTAGCTAGTTATGACCTCAGACAACTCACTTACATCCACTGTACCTCCAACAGTGAAACCTTCTTTATCTACTTCACATATAGTTATTAGAAAATAAGACAGGTATAGAAATACAAAAATCCATTGAAAATCACAAGTGATATAGAAATTCAAGGTACTAATGTCTATTGTTTTCCTACTATTAAAACAGTAACAAAAGACTCCATTTCAAATTATCTCTGAATATTAAAAATTTTCCCTTCACTTACCTTGAGAATTTTAACAACTACTTTTTCATTATTTGTGATGTTGATAGCTTCAAATACTTCACTGTATTTACCCCGGCCTAACTTTCGAACTAGTTGATAGTCATCTTGGTTTCTGCAAACAAAGAAAGCATCAATCTCAAAAGACTTCACATTTATTTACTACCAAGAAACAAGTCTTCTTTTGAGGGCCTATGTCTTCTAACCAGGGAAGGCAGTAAGAGATTTTAAAAATGACTGTACTTATATTTGCATTTGCAAAAACCCAGTAAATTGTGAAATGTATCCTTTCGTTTTTTGTAATGTATATCTTAAAGAACAGCCACATTTAAGATTAGAAAGAAGAAATTTTTGGTAGGCTATTCTGTAGCTCATGAACCACAGGGACATAGGTCTTTTCCTCTACTTTAGTACAAACCTACCATTTCCTACTTTGGATAATTCTGCTCCACAAAAGTACCAAACAAGCTCCTTTAATGAGCACTAAAAGTCAACTAAGTAGTTAATTGATCATATATTTTATTCAAACAATTAAAATGGATCCAGACATAATGGGAAGGTTTGAAGTACTATGAATGTATATAAATGTGGAAATGAAAACAGGTATGGAATAAACACTTTACAATTTGGACAAGTTAAGCTTAATTGTCCCATTTCTTCTCTTCTATAAACATATAAATGAAGGAATTCATGCAAATTAGATGGCAGTATGTCAAAAACTTGAAAGAGATGTTTAGCAACATTTAAACAGGACTAAGCCCAAAGCATTCTTTAAATTAAGATAGTGGCCAAGTTTGCTCTAAGTAGAAATACAGGTATTATCTAAACAGCTCAGAGCCTGAAATACAGGAGTGCAAATGCTAGATTATTGATTAAAATTATACTAACTAGTATTGGCTTTTGATTCTTATCTGAACAGACTTACTATCTCCTTATGTAGTTGCAATTAACTCTTACTAAGTACCAACCCACTTGCAACTTACAGCCAATCAAAACCAGTCAAAGTGTCCTTTTTATACTTGAAAAGGATATGGAAATAACACAGGAATTTATCCATTTGCCAAGAAAATACAATACGAAGGAAATGGCAGTCCTCCTGCATATATTTTTATTAGTTTTTTTTTGTGCTTACACTCAAGGTACGGACCTGATAAATATAGACCACTTTGGGGAGGAAATGGATACTACCACCATTAAACAAACTGCACCGAATGACACTATAACTGTTAAGTGAATATTTGGGCCAAATTCCAAGGACACATAGTCTTCTAACAAAGACAAGCATTTAGGGATTTTATTTTGCATTTCATAAAAAAGGGAACAATATTCAGGAGATAGAATTCAAAATCTGAAGGATGGGAGAAGAAAGTTCCCTAATTCCAAGAGTACCCTAGACAAGATTTGGGGGCTTCCTTAATGTATCTAAGTACCAATTGTTATACTATCCTCAAAACTCCTTGGGTTAGTGAAGTATTTCTACAGAAGTCTAATTTGCTTCATATCTAATAGCTACATCTAAGGCAAATACTTTATATCAGGGAAAAGAATGCTAGGATTCACTGGTTTTTAAATAGTGAGGTCAATGAAACAAAATTATTATTATAATTATCAGAAACAGAATTTGCAAATCTAAGAGATGTATGCAAGCTACCACACTGGCCTCAACCTTGATGTATTACAGCTGCACAAACAAGTAGCTTTCCAGACATTACAAAGCCAAATCCAACAAGGGTCAGAGCCTTTGGGGGAATAAAGTGAAGCAAGTGGAGACAATTACCCCCATTCCACCACATGTGACTCGTAGTCCCAGTACTCCCGGGGTCTGTGCGTGTTAACATCAGTGTAAACTCTGGCCCTGCTTGGCACGGGTCCCGACATGTCAGACAGGTTGGCGGGCAAAGCTGGACTTGATGTTAAAGTTCTGGTAGTCACTTATTCAGAGCCAACTGGGGTAAGGCCTTCTTTAGACCCCTTGTTTTCTCTAACTGCAGAAACAAAATGAACAAAAGGTTACTTTAAAAAAAAATGTAATGGGGCAGGAAGGAGGGAAGGGATGGCTCACAAATACTATTCTTCCCAAGAATAGCTCTGGCTCTATGACTTAGCAACAAATCTCTCTTAAATGTATCAACTTTTACTTACTGCTTTATAAAAATCCAAACTATGCTTAAAATGATACAGTTCTTCCCATATTACGAAGGATCATTTGAGACTTTTGCAAAGAAATCTTAGACATCTCATGTTTCCAAAAAGAAAAAAAAGGAATTTGGGATCCAACCATTAAATATTTAAACATTTAACTATTATGGCTTATTAGAGCAATTTGGTGCAAAGATAAATAAAAGTATCTACTCAAGTAATTTACAATTTAATTGGGGAGAAAAGTTATGTAGATCAATAAATGTAACAGAAATTTGTTTAAGTGTCTATGAAAAACAGAAAGTATAGTGAGAACAGATGAAGTAAAAATCAACGAGCAGTCCAGTTTGTCTCTAAGAAAGAGGAAGAACAGAAGAAGATAAGTCTCACATCTCAGAGGACCTTTCAAAAGCCATACTAAAATAACTTGTCTATCCAGTAAACAATGAAAACACTGAAACTTTTTTGAGCACTGCAGAGATATACACAGTGGGAAGACCAACATGGAAGGATCAGATGCATCTACTAGGAAGACCCAAAATTTTTCACACAAGTTATTTGTGATGCCTGGAATTTTTACCTCTGTAAAACTTAAGATAACAGAAACTGGGTATTAACCAAAACACAACCTTTGATTCTTGTAGTCAAGCATACTGGTCTGTTTTGCTTAAAATATTTTCCCCCTGGTGGAAAATGTCATTTATGACATTGAATTTAGTGGTTTTAATCTCATAGACCTGCTATTGACAAAAAGGTTTTTTAAATATTCAAAACAGGAAAAATAACTGTCAAGCTATTTCCTGAGAAATTTATAGGACATATAGTAAAGGACACAAAACAGTAATAGTATCTACTCTCCAAAACCTTGGTTACTCAGTGTACACTGGAGCTTCACCTAAGACAGAGTTATCAATCCAATATTCCAATTAATAACAATAATACAATGCATTTACATAGTGTTTCCACATCATTGCTTCATTGATCATCACAACAATTTTGTGAAGTCCAAAAGACAGGATATTATAATCTCAAAAGGAAGAAATAGAGGGAAGGGGATAGGGAAAGGAGTTAGAATAGAAATAAAATCCAGGTCTCCTGACTGCCAGTGGAGGACATTGTTCATTTCTTTTTCTTTTCTCTCATGAACTTAGTCAACAGAAAAAGAAAATGATAAACGTATGAACATATGAAACTATGAACTCCTATTACATATTAAAAAGTAAATATTAAATTTAACAAAGCCGTAGCAAAATTGCCTTGTTCTCTTCTGAATTCCTTTTTGTTTTCTATTATATAGTTTTAAAATGTTTTGTTTATATTCTTTTCTTTTTTTCATTCAGTCTCTTCTAGCACTGAACAGTCAACAAATGGAAGAGCAACAAGCTGACAATTTTCAGAGGTGAATACTAAGGGTGCATTCTCTGGACAGGAGCACAGTGGAATTTTAGGTGAGATCTTGACGTGGTCAAGACTGGGGTCAGTGTATTCTAGCCTACTTTTGTTACAAGGGAGATTTTTATATAGGAAGACAATCATTGAGATGTGACATTACTGTAAAAAGTACAAATTTTTTAAAATTCTCAACTAAAAGAAAAAAGAGCATCTCCATATACCAAGCAGAACACAAAGAAGATTGTACATGAACCTGTGAATCATTTCATAACCACTTCAAAAAAGTATACAACAAATTCCACAAATTAACTTTCAGAAGTTTGTTTTGCTTTCCACTATTCCCTTCCTGGTATTATCCTCCCACTTTAAATCCTGTTCTCCCCAATACCTACTTCCACCAAACTGTGTTTAGTTGTTTGAGATTCTTCTGATCCCCCCCCCCAACTTCTTCTCATACACTTTAAATTTTGATAAACAGAAAGTTCCACCTCTTCTCCCTATTTCCATACTAATGTATTCCTTTGACCCTTTCACTTTTATCTCCCTGTCAAACCCTCAGAACAAAACCAATTAATTCCCCAGGTACTGTTAAGGTTTTGACATTAGGCTCTTCTCCCCAGTATAATGTTAGTACTTCATACAGTTCTGTACAAATGCTCAAATAAATTCACCTTTCTAGTTTTCTCAATTCGTGTTTGCATTTCAAAGTTCCTATTTAGGTCTGGTTTTTAATCAGAAATAACTGAAACTATTCCATTACCACCCCTACCCCCCATTATACTTAGCTTTCCTAAGTTATCCTTGATTATATGCCTCTATTTTTTTTGCCTTCTAGAATACTATATTTTAATAGCTCTCATTTAAGTAGAATCTGCCAAGTTTTGTGTGATCCTGACTGGTTCTTTGGGGTGTAGAACTTCTTTCTGGATGCATGCATTACTTTTGATGTGGCATATCCAGATTTGGGCTACAACGACTTCTTTTGGAATTCCTTTTAGGAGGTAATTGGTGGATTCCTTTTATCCTCACTTTGTCGTCTGGTTCTAATAGATCTGGTTAGTTTTAATTTATGATTTCCTATAGTACCAGGATTTGCTATTTTAAGTCATGCTTTTTAAGGAGTCCAATGACTCTTAAATTATGTCTCCTTGACCTGCTTTCCAGGTCAATTGTTTTCTAGGTCAGTTTTAATATCAGACCCTTACATTTTCTTCTATGTTTCAATCTTTTGATTTTCTCCTAATATTTCTTGTTGCTTCATAGAATTACTCCTTTCAGTTTTGTCTATTCTAGTTCTCAGACAGCCTGTTACCTGGTGACGTTTGCCAAGCTCTCTTCTAGGTTATTTATTTTCCTTACAATTTTCCTCCAGAGTTTTCACTTCATTAAAAACAAATTTAAAAACCCACCTCTTGTTTGATTTTTTCCCCTAGGTTATTAATATAGTACTTATGGAAAATCCACTTTTTCCTTTGAATTATGCTTCTTGTTAAAGAGCTTACTCTCTCCTTTGATGGGGAGGGAGTCTCTATATTTGTACTCATTTTTTATGAAGGCCGGTATCTTAGTTTACTCATCTCTCTACCTTTAGAAATGGAGCTTTGTGCTAGGGCCAGGTTTAGACCTCTGCTTAATCTTACTTTGGGGTCATACTAGTGACATAAGAACATAGGTTCTTATACCAAACTATACCTCCCAAGATTAGGTCCTTCAAGGTTCAGAGTCCTGAGTCTTCTAGGTCCTCTATAACCCTCAGGCCAGAGTGCTAAGGACTTTGGGAACCCTGGGGGCCTGAGCTTTCCTGGTCTAAGTCTCAAGAGCTGAGCTGATCTCTGAAACTCCTTAGGCCTTTCAAGGTCTCCATCGTGGAGCTTTCTGGAGGAGGGTAGAGAAGCGTCTCCATTCCTGCTTCCCCCAGACACAGAGCTTTTATGGAGGTTGCTGGCTTGTCAGCCTGTACTTGTAGCACTCTTTTCGTGGGTATGGGCTTCCAGGCAACTTTTTGTGTAATTGATTGAGTGTAAGAAGTCATAAACTACGTGATACTATATGCACTATATAACCTCTCTTTGGATTTCTTGCATCAGTATTTGGCCTGGTATGAATTTCAGGTTTTTGCTCGAGTAGGTATATGGGACCAAGGTAGTCTGTTTCTTTTCAGGCAGCCATGCTAGCTGAGAGTCCCATAAGATGCACTTTTTATGATGTGAAGTACTGATTTTTTTTAACAGAAGGGGAAATTTAAATTCCTTTCTTTCCAAATTACTTTCTCTACTGCATAAACCAGTGGTACTCAATTTTTTTTTAATCTACTATCACTAAAAAATGTCAGATGTCCCAACCCCCCAATATATTTATTTATTTAGAAATTATTTCTGGCAGTCTTGTGGAGGACAGATTCGAGAGAAGAGACCTGAGGCAGGGAGATCAATTAAGGAGTCTAATGTGATAAGGGTTTGAATTAGGGTGGCAGCTGTGTGAATAAAAAGAAAGGGTCAGATATGAGAGATGTGGAAGTGTGGGGCGGCTAGGTGGTGCAATAAATAGAGCACCAGCAGTTCAAATCCAGCCTCAGACACTTAACATTTACTAGCCGTGTGACTTTGGGCAAGTCACTTAACAAGTGCCCTGTCTTCTCCCCCTCCAAAGAAACGATAAAAAAAAGGAGAGATGTGGAGGTAAAAATGGCAAGATCTTGTACCTGCTTGGATGTGCTGAATGAGTAAGAGTGAGAAATTTAAGATGATATCAGTGTTTCAAACCTAGGAGACTGGAAGCACAGTTGTATCCTAGACAATTAAGAGAAATTTTTAAGAGAAGTGAGTTCAGGATCAAAGCTCACTATGAGATCTATGACCCCTAGTAACCCATTCATGTCTGCTTAAGTTCAACTTGCTGTTCCACTGCAAATGAAAAGTGGGGAATAAGGGCTCTTATCTAGTCATTACTCTTGAAACCAAGAGGTAGATCTTGGGAGACATGGGTTTAGTGATACGCATGTAAAGGTGCTGTGTATCTGCACAGGAGCAGGTCCTCAGGTCGTGGTCGGCCTATAATTGCCTTTAGAAGCCATTTTTTCTTCTCTCCTCACATTCCCCAAGAAAGAAAGGCTGGGAATTTGCATAGCAGAAGAACAGGGTGCAGTAGAGGAATGTTGGGTGGTAAAGGCAAATTTAACTAGAGGGAAACCCCATAATGGGCTATCAAAGGGAGGGTAGTATATATATGACCCATCTAACAACCAGCTAGTGGATGACACATCCTTTGGTGTCAGGCCACATTCCTCAAGTTGGTCCCTATCCTTACTTTGAAGACACTGGCATAGACAACCAATATATACTTACCTCAGAGTTAACAAGATAATTATTTGCAGGTGATTTAGAAATATTCTTAGTAGTAGTATAACAGAATGCAAAAGAATTGGAGTCAGAAGATTTAAATTTGGCTCTCCTGACTGTCACTCTAATACTGGTTTGACCTTGGATAAATAAATTCATTTCTAGAAGTCTATATCTGCTGAGGAAGAATTTCTGACATAGGATTGTTGTGAGAATAAGAGTATGTAGTCAAAATACTTTGTAACTATACGTTGTAATGAATTTTTGAAGCTATTAACATGATTAGGCACAAAGCCAGATCATTTTTAGACTATAGGGGAACTAATCTTATTCAAATCATATTTTGGAAACCCATCCCATATACCTTACCCAATAAGTTTTCTAAAGGTAAGTATTCTGTAATACTTTAACCTCTTGCTGACAACAGAATTAAGTAATAATTTGAAATGACTCCTGCTACTTTTATCTTATCCAGTGATAGCTGGCAGGATACTGTAACTAATTTCTATGCCTGAAAAGATCAGTATCTTGAGATGCAAAAACACCAGGTCTAATTTCCTGTTCTGTCTCTGTAAGTAATTAGGTAATAATCAGATAAACTTAAGTGTAAAAAAAGTAAGAAGATTAGAAGCTTTCTTTGTTAGCTACAATATATTTGGGTATTAATGTTAGCCTATAACCTGGGAGGGACCTTAGAAATAATCTAACCCCACCCCCACATTCTACATATTGAGGAAACTCAGGGAAGAAATTAACCAACAAGTATGCATTAAGTGTCTAGTACCTGCCAGGCATTATTCAAGGTATTACAAAATTCTTTTCTCACAAGAACCCTGACAGGTAGACAGATCAAATATTATAACCTCCTTTTTGCAGATAAGAAAATTGAGGCTCCAAGAGGTTAAGTGATTTGCCCATGACTACCTATGATAGTATCTGGGGTGGGATCTGAATCATGGTTTCCAGATTCCAAATTCAACACTTCGTATATACCACATCAGGTTGCTTCTCTGGTTATGTCTCACTTAATGTTATACAACTAACAAATGGGAGAGCTAGAACCTGAATCCGGGTTTTTTAAAAGTTTAGTGTTACTTCCATGCTGTCACAAGTCAGAAAATCCTAGGTCCTGATTTTGTCATTTATGGTCTATGACCCTTGAAACATCTCTATCTCTTTGGACCAGATTCCTTTACCTGTCATGAATAAGGATACAACTACCCCAAGGGTTGTTACAAGAAAAGTTTTACAAATCATAAAACATTAAAGAAAAGTTGAATAATGCAGTGACTGCAGTGGGTGTTTCTTCTTTCCACAAAGAAAAAAAAACTGCTTCATGATCCAAAGACATCTTCCTTCCTTTCATTAGTTTCTAGTTAGGTGAGCATGGGCAAGTCACTTCTTTACCTCATCTAAACTTCTATCTTCCTCAATTATAAAACAGGCATAATAAGACTTGTAGTACCTACCTCATCGGGTTCTTGAGAAGTTTAATATATATGCATAAAAATCTTAGCCAACTTTAGGACCTTCCCACTTAAGCACGACAAGGCAGAACATTCTTTTTCTTCTTTTTGGAGGGCAATTGGGGTTAAGTGACTTGCCCAAGGTCACATGGCTAGTTTTTTTGTGTTTACATGTCTGAGGCTGGATTTGAACTCAGGTCCTCCTGACTCCAGGGCCAGTGCTCTATTCATTGAGCCACCTAGCCACCCCACGGCACCATGTTCCAAGGGAAGAATGCTCAATGTGGAATCAAAGGTTCATAATTTGGCTCTGCTTAGTCACTTCTTTCTGGGTCTCAGTTTCTTCAATGAGGGTGGGTGGGGTGGTGGTAGTGGTGGACTGGATAGCCTCTAAGATCCCACAAAGGACAGGTCCATCATGCTTTGTTTCCCTTAGAACACAAAAGCTTTAGGGGCTACAGTTAACCCACTTCTGGTAAGACCACATAGCAGCATGGGAAAAAGCACTGAACTTGGTGTCAGTAGGCCTGGGTTTGAGTCCTAGATCTATCACTGGGCAAGCCACTCAAGCTCTCAGAGCCTCATCTGCAATGCACAAATACAATCTACCTTAATGGGCTGGTGTGGTGAAAGCATTCTATAAATCTTAAAGTGCTTTAGAAATAGAGTTATTAGTAATTTTGACAAACTGTCAAAATGGGGAATCATAATATCATAAAACAGGATCTCAGCTAAAGAGAACGACAGCCACTCAGACTAAGAAGACCTCCACAACCCAACTTTAGACTATTTAACTGTTTATCATTTCACAGACAAAAGTACATTTCCAGCCAGACAAGAGTTAAAATGCAGTAACAGGCTCTGGTTTTTTTCTTGCTTCTTTCTGCCCTGTCTGGTTTGCTCCCTAGCCAAGAGCAAAGTTAATTACTATGAAACTCTCCAGATTCTCAAGTGTTTGTCTAAAATGACCCCTGAAGCGTCTGACTCTGTCAGATGGGATCTAAATTATGAACTAGTAGATTTAATTCTCTGCTGGAAAAGGCCTAGTTAACTATTTAATAATCGACCACATTTGTAAACTGTCAAACATACCATCACCATTCAGACCAATTCCAAATGGTTACCCTCCATTAGGCAGTGAGAATTACACCAGGGATTCTTGATCTGTAGCATGTAGCCCAACAATGCTCAGCATCTTTAGGAGAATCTGTGAGAATAAAATGGTGCCCAAGAGAACTAAACACAGGAAAGAAAGCTAGGAAATAAAATAGGGGGTTGGAAGAAACAGAGGAGTACAGAAATTAGGGCCAACTAGGATCACAGGACTTAGAGCTTCAAAGGACTCTGATCCCATATAGAACACCACCCCGATTTTACACATAAGGAAACTGAGGTTCCAAGAGGTTAAGTGACTTGCCCAAGGTCACATAGGTAGGACAAGCACATAATTGCAACAATCAATCTGTGTCCTCTGATTCTAAACCCAACACTGCTTTATCATGTTATAATAAGACCACTAGACTATGTCAGAAGAAAGGAGTTTTAATTTTGACACTAGAACATAATAGTTGTGACCATATTCAAGTCATTGGTTTTTCTGGTCTCAGATTTCTCATCAGTAAAATCCACATACTTGTTATACTAATCTTGAAGAGTTATTATCAAGATGTAATGAGATAATGTATGTATATTGCCTTGTAATCATAAAGCCATTATTATTTGAATATAGCAACATTATTTTAAATCTAAGTAATACTACAAAAAGATTTATAGTGGTGATGGGAAAAAGAGTACCAGATTTTTAACCACAGGATCAGTGTTTGAATCTTAACTCCACCACTTATTAGCTGTTTGATCTTGGCCATGCTCCCTCCTCTCTCTGGGCCTCAGTTTCCTTATCTGTAAAATGAGAAGGCTGACCTAGATGGATCAACCAAATAGTATTTTCAAAGTATACTAGGCACCGGGGAACATGAAGACAAAAAAACAAAATAGTCCCTGCTCTGGTGGAGTTTATACTCTATCAGGGAAAACAAGCACATATTTAAGTATACACAGAATACAAAGTAATTTAGGGAGAGAGGGCACTAGCAGTTGGGGAAAATCAGGAAAGGTAAAATGTAGGAAATAGTGCTCAAAATGAGACCTGCAGGAAATGAGGGATTCTCTGAGGCACAGCTGAGAAGGGAGTACTTTCCAGGAATGAAGGATGGCCAGTATAAAGGCACGGAAACTATATTATGTAAGGAACATCAAGAAAGCCAGTATAGCTGAACCATAAAGTACATGAAGGATATTATATATAATTGGGAATATAGGCTGAGGTCATGTTGCAAACAGCTTTAAAAGCCCTAGAAAGGAGTTTATATTTGATCCTAAAGATAATAGGAAGCCACTGGAGTTACTGAGTGAGGGGGTGATATGGCTAGATCTGATATTAAGGGATATCACTCTGGAAGCTAGGTGGGAAGATGCAACTGAATGGAAAGAGACCCAAAGTAGGGAGACTCAAATAGGAGGCCATTGTGAATAGGTATAATTAACTCAAACTGGGGATCCTATTTATGAATATATGACTGCCTACACAAATTAAAAGGAAAAGATCCTAAGATGTCAGAGCCAGAAGAAACCTTAGGGATCATCTAGTAGCTAGCTATGAACCTGGAGGGCAGGGGGTAGGAAACTAGAAAGGTACCTGTAAAGATGCATGGTGGAGAAGGAAGTCTGGAGTCAGGAGTGGAGCCTGAAGAAGAATGAACATGATTAGCGTGGGTACTTTTCCTGAAAATGGAGGTTCTGGGAAAAAATGACCAATTACAGGAAAGGATGGCAGGAATGGAGGAATCTTCCTAGGTAAGGTGGGGACAGGTATAAAGGAAGTTTTCACTTTTGGGGGACACAGTTCTCTCCCGGTTCTCCTACCTGGTTCTCTCTTGTGTGACCACTCCTTTATATCCTTTGCTGAAATCTTCCTCTAGGTCATGACCACTAATTGTATGTAACTCACAAGTACCAATCAGACCACTTCTCAATCTCTTCTGCTGGATCTTCATATAAATTACATCTTCTAACTGTAGGTGTCCAACAAGGCTGTCCTAGGTCCTCTTTTCTGATCTCATCTACTCCAACTGATTTAATTACCATCTCTATGCAGATTATTCTTAAATCCACCAACCTTGCCCTAATCTCTGGGTTGACCTCAAAATCTCATCTCCAATGGTTTTTCAGATATTTTGAACTGGATGTTCAGTAAACATCTTATATTCAGCAAGTCTACAAGTGAACTCATTATCCTTCCCTCTAAACACCACCTTCCCCCTCCCACTTTCCTGTTAGTGTCAAGGGTACCACCTCTAAACCTAGGTGTCAAGAAACTCAACACTTCCTTCTCCCCCACCCCACATCCAATCTGGCCAAGACCTGCTGAGTTCACCTTTGAAATCTCTCAAATGTGCTCCTTTCTTTCCTCTGACACTGCCACACCTGGTGCAGGCCCTCACCACCTCATGCTTGGACCTCTGAACTAGCCTGTTGGTGGATCTTCCTGCCTCAGGTCTCTCCTTACTCCAACCCATCCTCCATTCAGTCACCAAAGTGATTTTCCTAAAGGGGATGTTCAACCTCCACCCACCTTTCCAGTCTTCTTATATCTTACTTATCATCAGCATGTACTCTAGTGACACTGGCTTTCTAGCTGATCCATAAACAAAACATTCTCACTCTTGGCTCCAGGTATTTTTTCTGACTGTTCCTCATGCCTGGAATATTCTCCCTCCTCATCTCAGTCTACTGGTTGCTCTGACATCTTTCAAAGACCAATTAAAATTCCATCTTTTACAGTAAGCTTTTCCCAATTCCTTTTAATTCTAATACTTTTTCCCTTTTAATTATTTCCTATTTTTCCTGTGTATATAGCTTATTTGTACTTTTTTTTTTTGCCTATTGTTTTCCCTATTTGATTGTGAGTTCCTTGAGGTCAGGCGCTGGTTTTTTTGGCCTCTTTTTGTACTCCCCACCCAAGGGGGCTTACCACAGTGTCTAATACATAGGTGCTTAATAAATGGTTTATTAACTGATTTGATCGTGTCTCTCTATAATACCTCATTTGGAGATCTTATCGACTTCCATGGATTCAACACAGATAATTTTCTTTATTTATTTATCCAGCCCTAACCTTTATCCTAATCTCCAATCTCACATGGCTAGCTGATTATTGGATATCTCAAAACGGACATCTGGTAGATTTTTCAACAGAGCCAAAACAGAACTTGTTTTTCTTCCCAAGCCCTCTCAACTTCCTGATTTCACTATGAAGAATGTCCACTAAGTATGTTCACTAAGGAGAATGTCCAGGCCTGCACCATTCTCTGGGCAGCCCAGGCTTACAACCTCAATGTCATACTTGACCCCTTATTTGTACTCACCTCACATATCTGTTGCCAATTCTACCTTCACAACATCTTTCTTGTAAGTCTTCCTTTCTCTACTCACACAGCCACCACAATGATGTGGCCCTTACCACCTCATGCCTGGACCACTACAAATAGCCTTCACTACAAATCTTCCTGAAACAAATCCCTCCTCATTCCAATTCATTCTCCAATCAGCTGTCAGTGATCTTCCTAAAGCATAGGTCCAACCACACTACCACTTTACGATTCAAATTCCAATGGATCTCTATTACTTTCATTTTACAGTTTCCTCAAATGTAAAATTATGATAATAGCACCTACTTCCCAAGGTTGTTGTCAGGATCAAAAACAGAATTTTGTTCGACATTTAAAACCCTGACCAAGCCTTCTTGCTGTACCTTGCCAGTCTTCTTACATTTTATTCCTCTTACACTTATGATGGGGACATTGGCTTTTTTGCTATTCCTCTCACATGACACTTAATCTTCTGACTCCACAAAAGTCACCTAGTCTAAAACTCCTTATTTCACAATAGAAAATGAGCCTGAAGAGGTTCTAAGGGAACACAATGGGGCTACTATGCCCTTTCTTAAATTACCTAATATAAAGGTCTAAAAAAAGTTATACCCCAATTACAGGGATAGGAATTGGATCTGTGATTTCACTGATACATGGAACTCTCAGATGAGAAAACTCCTTCTAGCTATGTAGGTCAGCATCGTCACAACTTACAAGTCTTAAATTTGCCTAGAGCACCTGAGAGGTGAAGGGATGTGCCAGTATCAGAGGCAAGTACTGAACCCTACTCTTAGTGGATCTAAGGACTGTCTCCCAAATCATGCCACTTTAAAATACTCTAATAATTTATATTTTCCATTTCTCTTTTCTCAACATCATGGCTCCTTGTTAGACAAGAAGCTACTACTGATGTTAAACTTCAATAATTCAAATTAGAAAAATTTTAAGTACATCCGTTATTCATTTAGATGTGAAGGCCAGTCCCTAACAGAGTGAACCAGCTTTATTATCTATTTTTAAGGAGTGGGATGTATATTAGATAAGAAGCAGAAGATGTGGGTTCTTTTCTCAACTCTCCTATATGAAATACCTATCAACACTTCCCTTTCCCTCACTCTTTCATTTAATTCATCTGTAAAATGGGAATATTATTTGTATTGCATAATTCATGGGAGCATGAGCACTGCTCTTTGTAAACATTAAAATGCTATGAAATTGGGGCGGCCAGGTAGCACAGCGAGTAAGAGCACTGGCCCCAGTGTCAGGATGACCTGGGGATCAAATCCACACTCAAGACACTTAGCATCCACCCAGAAACACCTGGCTGCTTCAGACCATAATATAATTTATTCCTTTTGCTAGTAACAGTTAAGACTTCATGATTCACAAAGCATTTTTTTCCCACAATGGCTCTCAAAAAAAGGCAGTGCAATACTATTCTTCTGGTTATAGTTAAGAAAATTGTTAGTTTTGGGGGGATGGGAAATTCATAGGGTGAAGAGATTTATCCTTGGCCATATAGTTTGTGGGATCTGAACCCAGATCTTCTGAATCTAATCTAGTGTTCTTTCTACTATCAAGTCATTTGTGCAATAGGATTCATCTAACAAAGTCTTAGGGCACTGACTCCTTGGGCATTGTAGGAGTCTTGTTTTTTAGGCTAAAATTTTAAAACAGGACTTTATCAATCAGCTATAAGAAAATCTCTTCACTATTTTTTCCCATTAAAAATTCAGACCATAATAAAAAAACAAGAGATCATTAATATGATTCTACATGACCTAAAATGGGATAAAACTGCAATGTGATTGAGAAAAAATCCAGAAAACATTGTTATGCATTGTTTAAAATGGAAGTTTATTGACCTGAATGGACTAAGAATCAGCAAAATTTCTTTTTTTTTTTCATTCTCTCTTTCTTCTATCATTAATAATAAAAAGACTGAAACACTTCACTCTGCTAACTCAAAAATCTCTAGTGACTCCCTATTTCCCCTAGGAAACACAAATCATCTGACTAGAATTTTAAAATTCTACACAAACCTACTTCTTACCTACATTTCTGGTCTTCTATTTATCCCCTTTACACACTCTCCATCTACCTCCTGCCCTTACTGACTTGCAGACTAACTGCTCATCTATACAGAAGGGGAATTTCCTCACTAGGAGTTTCCTATACCCATAAAATCAGGTCTTGATGTAGGGTACACCTAGTGAAGGAATCTTCCACATGCAGATCAGCAACTGCTCTGCTTCTTCCCTCTAATATGTGTGTGTGCGTATTTTAACAAATATATATACTCACTTCCCCCCCAAACACTATTTTTTTCTTTTTAGTTTTCAACATTCATTTTATAAGATGTTGAATTCTCCCCCGCCCCAACACAGCAAGCAATCTGATATAGGTTATATGTATAAATCATATTAAACATATTTTCATATTAGTCATGTTGTGAAAGAATTAGAACAAAAAGGAAAAGCTACAAGGAAGAAAAAAACAAAAAAGTGAAAATAGTATGTTTCGATCTGCATTCAGACTCCCCAGATCTTTTTCTGGATGTGGATAGTATTTTTCATCATCAGTCTTTTGGAATTGTCTTAGATTGAAGAGCTAAGTATATCATAGTTGATCATTGCATAATGTTGCTATTACTGTGTACAAAATTCTCCTGGTTCTGCTCATTTCACTTTGCATCATTTCTTATATATGCTCACATTTCTATAGCACTTTATAGTTCACAAGTTGCTTTCTCCTTAATAACCTCGTGAGGTTACAAATATTATCAACATCACACGGATCAGAAAGTTGAATTCTAAAGTAAACCAATCCCTTCATTTTACAAGAGAAAACTAAGATTCAGAAAGGTAAAGTTCAGAAAGGTACTGAAAGCCATCCTGGGACTCAAATCCAGGACTTCTGATTCCAAGTTCAGTTCTACCACACTGCCTTTTATTTTTAGCAACTAAAGATAAAATCAAGTTGTTTGACACAGAAAAACCAATTAATAATGGTGTTTTAGCAGCCTCCCCCCCCCCCCCCCCCCCCCCCCGTAGTTGGTACAGTTATGCGGAAGCTAGTTTGCAGTGGAATTCTAAATTAACAAACTAGCCAAAACAATTTACAAACTATAACCCTAATATTTATGAGGCAAGTTCTATCTAGGGAGCAAGATTTTTAAAAAATCCATGTGCTGTAAATCAATCATTCATAAGGAAGACAGATTTCTACAGTAAATATATCAAGTATTGCTGAAGAAAATAACAGCTTTTATAGGCAAACAATGCTAAGAACTGTTTTAACTGTTTTACTGTTGGAAACTCTTTTTTTTTTTTTTTACCATCATACTATATATTTATATGACAAATAAAGAAGGTAGGGGATGTAAAGGATGGTAGCACAAGATTACAATCCCAGGACCCAGATTCTGGACCTGACTTTAGCATTCACTCGTTATATTTTCTTGGCAATATGCCTAGGGCAATGGATTTAAGAGGTCCAATCAGAGCACTACTTTCTATCTCTGTGCCTTGAGAAAAATCACTTATATTTTCCAGACCTTAGTTTTCCAAGCTATAAAATTAAGAGGATTAGGCTACATGTTTTTTTTAAGTTGAGTCTAATTTTCTTCATCTGTAAAGTAGGGATAATAATGCTTATATGGGATTGTGATGAAAAAAGCACTCTGTAAACCATGAAATGCTTTTAAGATCTAAAAGTCTATGTTTCTTTAACTGCTTACCTAAAAGAAGTTTCAAAAAACAAAATTTCTCATTTAAATGCGATGTCGCTGATAGGAAGTCTCCATATACACCAAGACTATATTATAGCACTTCTTTATGTGGTAGCAAAGAAATGGCAACAAAGTAAATATCCATTGATTAGGGAATTGTTACACAAATTGTGATACATAAATGTAATGAAATATTACTGTGCTACATAATGAATACAGAGAAACATGGAAAAGACTTGCATGATCTGATGGCAAAGTGAAGTAAGCAAAGCAAAGAAAACAATATATACAAAATGATTACAACAATATAATGGAAAGTACCACAAAAATAAAGTAAATGTTGCAAAATTACAAAGAACAAGCATTTCCCCAAAGAAACATATGATAGCTTCTCCAACTCCTACCCCAATCCTTTGCATAAGTAGGAGATCCACAGGTACAATGCATATATTTTCAAACTTTTTCAATGAGCCGGCTGGTTTTGGTGCCCCCCCTTTAAAAAACAGTAAAAAAAAAAATTTTTTTTAAAGAGCAAAAAACCCCCCATTGTCATACAGAATGTTTCACTGGGAGGGAAACGGGAAGGATAATGGAAGAAACTCTAGTTATACACACACACACACGCGCCACCAATAAAAGTTTACTTGAAAAATTTTAAGAGATCAAGGACACAAAAACCAATGTTCTTGGGGCTCTGAAACAATGCAAGTTTGGCATCTATTTAACATTACTCTTTTTTTCTGTATTTTAAAGAAAACTTTATTAATTCAATTAATTCTAATTCTGAATTTGAACCATTACCTCTACATTATGGAAAAAATAGTGGCTACATAAATGAACAGTGTAAGGAGAATAAGTTGGATATTTTATAAAAAGAAAACTTCAAGTACTTAAGAATCTAGGATATATAAGCAAAATGCTATGTTAATTGCATAGCATTTTTATCAACAAAGAATGGAACTCAGTATAATTTTAAATTACTAAAATACTTTAAAACAAAAAACCATAGTATTTCAGTATGGCTAGTCAAACAAGAAACAGTAAATGGTCAAATTAAATGTTGCCAAGATAGCCACAAAATGCTAAGAGAATTAAAGCATTACATAGATAATGCTACGGGGAATTAATGAAAGGGCTCAGGCAGGAATTGTGCAAAAGAAGCTTTGCCCTAGTTGTAATTTGTAGGAGAGGGAGTACCCACACTGATGAGGTCACAGACCCAGTGGAGACATAGTAACCAAAATGTACCCAATTATAATATCGAGTTTAGTTCTCGAATAGAACACCTATGAATAACAGGTGCTATAGACGCTTTAAAAGAAACCTGATGTAGAGAAAAAAGACTGGACCATAAAGTGAATGTTGTTCACTCATTTCAGTGGTATCTGATTCTTCGTGACCCCATTTAGTGTTTTCCTGGCAAAGATACTTGAAATGGTTTGCCATTTCCTTCTCCAGCTCATTTTACAGATAAAGAAACTGAAGCAAAAAGGGTTACGTGACTTGCCCAGGGTGACACAGCTAGTAAATGTCTGAAGTTCAATTTGAACTCAGGAAGATGAGTCTTTTTTGGATTCCACGCCTGGTGCTAGAGCACTGCATCATCTAGCTGCCCTATAAAAAGAATACCCAAGTTCAAGTCCTGGCTTTGCCATTTAAGTAGCTGTATAACTTTGGGCAAACTAAATAGTTTCCTCATCTGTTAAAATCCGAGGGAAGAGGTAGAAAGCTGAAATGTGTAGGATTTGCACTCAAAAGGTCCTGGCACCAAATCCTGGCTGTACTGCTTTTGAGACCCTGGGTAAGTCACATCCTTGCCTGACTACCCTCATTTAAGGAAAAAAAACAACTCACAAACAAAAAAAAAAAAAATGAAAATATCTAAAACACAAGGGGAATTCCATGATTTCTAAGATTTCTTCTGGCTCTAAATCTAAGATTATTCAATCCCATACAACCTATCTTACAGGTTTTATGAAGTATTTTGTAAGCCTTTAAAATGTGAACTGTTAATTTATTAATATTCAGATTCTTCCCAGGTCCAAACGAATGAGGTCTCATATATAATCATATAGCTTTAAAAGTGCTTTGCATAAATTATTTCATTTGATCCTCACAACTCTGTGAGGTATGCCCATTTTACAGATAATAAAAATAAGTTAAGAGAAATTATTTATCCAAGGCCACATATCTAGTGTCAGAACCATCCTAACCTAAGTATCCTGACTCCAAGCCCAGTGCTCGTTTCAACCATAACAATATGTGTGTATTAATATCCATAAAATATCTAACAAAAAATAAAGCCTAAAGCACAACTCTGGTTCCTGATTGAAAATTGAGAAAATAAGGCAGTTTTACAGCAAACCAAATATGAAAATTTATGTATGATTAGGTCTCAAACAAAGGACTTGCAGTTGTCATTATTAATGTTGTATGCAAAACCATCTGACAACCTTGCTTTCCAAGGAGACAATATAACAGGCAGAGAGTAAGACACACTTCATTGGTATAAATGGATAATCATGGATGTGGAGTCAGGAAGAATTGTGTTTATATTCTACCTATGATAGTTAATAACCATGTGATCAAAATCAAGTTATTTAACCTGAGACTCAGTTTCTACATCTGTAAAATGAGTTTAATACCTGTATTACCCAGCTTACTGTATTACTGAGGCTCAGATGAAGTATTGTATGAAAAGTTCTCTCCAAACTCAAAAAAGGTGTCTAACTACTCTTTCTCCCTCCTCCCACTTTAAACAGTATTTTATTGCTCCCCAATTGTATGTGAAGACAATTTTTAACATTCATTAAAAAAATATTTTTAATTCAAATTTTCTCTCCTTCTGACATAGGTTATACATGTTTAATCATGCAAAACATATTACCATATCAATCATCCAGTGAAAGAAGACACAAACCCATAGGAATTGAAAAGTCGCTAAAAAATACAGAAAGTGAAAAATAGTATGCTTTGACCTGCATTCAGACGCCATCAATTCTTTCTCTGGAGGTGGATAGTATTTTCATTATGAGTCCTTTGGGATTGTCTTGGATCACTGTATTGCTGAGAATATAACAGTAATTCACTGTTTATCATCCTACAGTATTGCTGTTACTATGTACAGTGTTCTGGTTCTGCTCACTTCATTTGGTACCATTTCATATATGTCTTTTCAGGTTTTTTGAAATCAGCCTGCTCATCATTTCTTATAGCACAGTAACATTTCATTACAATCATAAGCCACAATGTGCTTATTCTCCAAACGATGGGCATCCCTTGAATTTCCAACTTGCTGCCATTTACAAAAAGCTGCTATAAATATTTTTATACGAATAAGTCCCTTCCCTTTTTTTTTGTATCTCTTTGGGATATAGACTCAGTAGTAGTACTGATGAATCAAAGGGTATACAGAGTTTTATAACCTTTTGGGGCATACGAATTACCCATTTTAGGCCTTCTCTTATACCACTTCCTATGCTGAATAAATTTCAATCAGTATAATTCATATTCATTTATTATTTTAAGTATTTGCTATATTCAAGGGCCTTGAAACGGAGAGGGAATGTAAAGTCCTGCTAAAATTCTGCCCAAGGGGTGGCTAGGTAGCACAGTGAATAGAGCACCGGCCCTGGAATCAGGAGGACCTGAGTTCAAATGCACACTCACACTTAAAATTTACTAACATGTGACCTTGGGTAAGTCACTTAACCCCGACTGCCCACCAAAAACAAAAATTCTGCCTAAAAGGATTATAATTTCCGAGCTTAGTTTTTTACTCTTAGCTCCATAATTTTGAAATGCCTATGTCTCATCTCTGCATGATGAAATCTTACCTTTTTGCTTTAAGATCTAACTCAAAGGATAAATTCTTTCCTAATTCTCCTGGTTATAGATGACCTCTCTTTCCTTAAATGTTATTTAGCACTTTGTATCTGTCTTTAATAAATGACATTAAATAATATTCAAAGTTAACAATATATTCTACCTCTATTCTTATTTCAGAAAATTTCTGGAGATCTAGCTCAACCCCCTTCATCTTAAATCGAGGAACTTGAAGCCCCCAGAATAACACCCCCAAGATCATACAGGTAAAGCAGCAGAGCTGGGAATTTCTAACTCCAAATTAGTGTACCTTCTGCAATAATGCATTGCCTACACATAACCCTTCAAAGCAATACAAATAGGGGCGGCCAGGTAGCACAGCAAGTAAGAGCACCGGCTCCAGTGTTGAGAAGACCTGGAGATCGAATCCCGGGCTCAGACACTTAGCACCCACCCACAAACACCTGGCCGTGTAATCTTGAGCAAGTTACTTAACCCCAATTGCTTAGGGGCGGCCAGGTGGCTCAGCGAGTAAGAGCACTGGCTCCAGTGTCGGGATGACCTGGATCAAATCCGGGCTCAGATACTCAGCACCACACCCAGAAATAACTGGCCGTGTAACCTTGAGCAAGTTACTTAATCCCAATTGCTTAAAAAAAAAAAAAAGCAATACAAATATTATTACTGCTGTTGCTTCTATTTTATAGATGAAGAAACTGAGACAAAAAAAAAAAGTTCAGGTGACTTACCTTAAGGTCAGACCAGCAAAGCATGAACTTGGGACTCAAATCCAAGCTTTCTATTATGCTACTATGCCTGATATGATCTCCTTATATTCTGCATTATAGTTATAGCTGTATTATAAATATCCTTTGTTGTTGTTCAGTCATTTCAATCATGACCTGATATGGGGTTTTCTTGGCAAAGATAATGGAGTGGTTTGCCATTTCCTTCTTCAGTTCATTTTACAGATGAGGAACTGAAGCAAATAGAGGTAAGTGACTTGCCCAGGGACACACAGCTAATAAGTCTCTGATGCCAGATATTAACTCAGGATGGTGAGTCTTCCTAACTTCAGGCCCAGTGCTCTATTCACTGTGCCAACCTAGCTGCCTTTGAATAATACTCTTTCAATAGTGTACATGTCATGAGTAGAGATCTTATCTTGGTTGCCTTGCCCAACACAGGGCCCTGCATATAACAGACATTTAAAATAACAAATGACTATGAAAGATATGATTGATTACACCTTTGAGATGCTATGATAGGTGTTTGCATATTGTCTTCCCCATTAGACTTTTGAGGTCCTTGGAAGGAAGGACTATCTTTTGCCTTTTTTTGGTAACCCCATCACTTAGCACAGTGCTTGGCACATAAAAGATTCTTAATAAATGTTTATTGACTAACTTTTCTTAAAGGCTTCTTATTACCCAGAATGGTCTGAAGTTGTATTGCCCTCTGAGGTTTAGACCAAAGAATGGCTGGGGGGAAAATGTGGAGAAAAATAAATTTTCAAAAAGCAAATTCTGCTGAACCAAAGTCTAACTGTGCTTCTTTTGCACAAGCAAGCGACAGAAAATGCAAATGAGAGTTGTAAAACTACCCCAAACCCAAGTATGGAAATATATGATAACTAACAGATTTAAAGAAATATTGTAATATAAAAGTATTTTTAAAATAAAAACAAAAAACTACTTTTGGACCTACAATTTTACAAACTAGAAACAGAGCTAATCAATTCGATAAAAACCAAATTTTAGATTTTTTTCAAGTTACTAAAATCTGTTTTTAAAAGACATCAAATTTACTAGTCTGTCAACTCCTAGAAATCATGGACCATGTCTTATTTACAAGAGTGCCTAGTACACTGCATGTTAGTAGGCAGGTTTGATAAATAGGAATGTAATCAAACACTGTAAGAGTCAATGGCAGAGGGGGTTGTGGAAAGCAGGCACATAAATGAAATGCTGGTAGAGTCACGAATTGGTACAACTAATTGGTACACTGTAACTAATCTGGAATAATGAGAAAAGAGTGACTAAAATGTCCATATTATTTAACCCAGAGATTCCACTGTATCTAACTCTGGGAAACCAACGAAAAAAGAGGTTTGCAAAGAGATAAAAATGTTTATAGTGGCAATTCTGTGGTACCAAATAACTGGCAGATTAAGAAGACGCTCACTGACCAGAAAATGAACAAACTATGGAACATAAATGTAATTAAATATTACTGTGGGCTCAAAATGAATATGGAGAAGCACTGAAAGACAAAAAACTGATGAAAAATGAAGTAGGTTTAGTAAAGCAACATAATCTGTAAGTATAACAATATAATTGGAAAAAAATTGAAAGTTAATGCTTACACACACAGACATACACAGAGTTAATGCTCTGAAATTATAATAACCAAAGAAGAGCTATGAAAAGACACCTCTATTTCTTTGCAGAGGTAAGGTGACTGTGGAGCAGTGCATATAGTACCAGACTTTTTCAAAATTGGTCAATTTCAGTGAACTTTTAAAAATTATTATAAAGGATGACTTTCTTGAAGGGAGTGAGGTGAAAAAAACAGATGACATGAAAACAAAAACGTATTATTAAATTTACCTTTAAAAAAAGAATAGGAATGAACTCAATTTCTAATGTTGCTGAATGGGTCTGTAATTTTCCATTCAATCATATGCTGGTAGGTATCAATGTACCAAAGCCACTAAAGCAAACCCTTGTACCTCCCTAGGTCAAAAAACATGCCCAGAGAACAACCCAAATGATCTCCTTCAGACAACTTGATAAACTATGTTGATATTTGATGACTCTGCACTCTCATGGAACAATTAGAGATGATATGTGGATGAGGTAGAATAATTTGTTAAACTAAGCAGTTTAAAATTTTTATATTCATGATCAAGTATATTTATGACTGATAAATTTTCTGAGGAATGGAGGGAGGGGCAGGGGAGAAAAGAAAACATTTTCTGCACTTTAATTAAATTCCTAGTACAAGATCCAAGTTTGCTGAATGCTAAATGTCAACCTTCGCTAAGGCTTTTCAAAGATAATCAGCGGCACTTTTTAAAAGAAAAAAAGGTCTTTATTCTTTCTTCCCTAGCAAAGTCTGTCAAAAATGGGGAACGGTTTTTGTAATTTTTGGGGTGGGGTGTTATTTCAGTTTCTTCTGTAATTTTATATTGTCAGTACCTATAATGAGTTACCCTGAATAATTTGTTTCTTAAGCTTTTATTAGGTATCAACTGGGTGTAGAGCACTGTGCTTAGTACTAGAGAGGACACAAAGATTAGGAACCCTCATGGAGTTTATAGTCTAGTTAGGGGATGACAAGCAGAGATAGAACTAGGATACAACTTACATGTTAAATGTATTATAGAGTTGCAAAATAAACTGAGTCTGAGGGAGACTAGTGAAGGATCAAAGGCAGATTCATGGGGGAAGAGACATTTGTGTTGGGCTTTAAAGGATAGGTAGAAATTAACAAGGGAAGAGGAGAGAGAAAGCATTTCAGGAACAGGCAACAGCAGAACAAAAGCAGAGATGGGAGAGCCCATAGGGTAACAAGAGGCCTAGCATTAGAACAGTTTTGCTGAAGCATATATCATATGTATGGGGGATGGGGTGGGTAGGTTAAGTAATATAAAATAGAGCTGGAAAGGTAAGAGGACACTAATCAAAGGTTCCCAAAGTGGGTGATACCACCCCCTGCGGCATGCTGAAATGATCCAGCGGGTTGGTAGTAGTCTCAGGTACAAATGGGAGGTTTCTGAATAAAAACAAAGGGGTGGTGGAAGCATAAAAGAAGAAAAATTTGAAAAACCATTCATACATGTTTCATCTGTTGTGCAACAGAGTTAAGGTGCAGTGGTTAGAGTGGGGAAGTGGTGATTACATTATTTTCCAAATAAACAAATAAAACTTTCAATAAAAAAGCAAGTTATAACACATCAGTGGTCAAGTTTGCTGACAGGTCTTAACAAGCAAGTGTTGGCAGGTAAGCCTGTAGTGCATTCTAGAAAGTCCAGCATGCAATGGCCTGCATATGTCCTTGTAATGACTTGTTTACAATATGATAGTATAGGGACACGACCCAATATTGCACCATCAAAATTTCAATGCAGGAAAAAACCCACAAATATACAATTATTAAATTTAAAATGCATTATTTAAAAATATATTTTATATTTTTTTGAAATGATGCAAATTTTCAAAAGCATTAAAGGGTTAAAAAAAGATTTCTAGAGGGGTGCTGAATATTTTTTTTTTTTAAAAGGGGATGGTGGGTCAAATAAATTTGGGAACCTCTTCACTAGACTGTGGATGGCAATGAATACTGTGCAAAGGAGTGGGAACTTTCATCAGGAGGCAATATGCTAAGTATTTTCAGCAGTAACAAATGATACTCTTAACTGTAAGTGATTATTTGGTTAATGGTTAAGGTGGAAGATGTTTGAAGCACCAAAAATCTGCCCCAGACCACATATGAAGTTTACTGACTGGCCAAGGCAGAAACTAAGAATGCAATCCAGATAAATAAAATGTGCCTTAGATATGTCTGGCTAGCCCGATTCCAAATGGGAGAGGTAGAAGTTGGGAGATCTGGGGAGAAGGCCACCTGACCTGATTTGGAATAGACTATTTTGAGAGGAAAGGGACAGAGAGAGAGAGTGTGTGTGTAGGTAGTAGTGATGGTGGTAGTAGGAATCATGACTCAATAGAATCAGGGAAATGTTAAGTCAGGATTGTTTAAGAAGCTTTCCAACACCTAGTGTGACTGAATAGGTCATTTACATGCCTTTCTGATTACCAGAGATAATATATGTGTTTTCAATAATATTCTTTCTCTCTAATCCAATGTGTGTGTGTGTGGGGGGGGGGGGTTAGAAGCATAACATTGATCTGGCATGTTTGAAAGGAGAAAAAGAGTTCAGGAGCAAGTACTAATGAAAACTAATATATCCAGATACAGGAATAAGTAGTACCATCATTTAGGGATTCAGGGCAATGATTTAACAGTGAAGTAAAACACTGGGCACTGTTCAATCAAGCTAGAAATGGTGATTTTCAGAAAGAGAATAGTTCAGAAACACTGGATCAAGGAAAAAGGATCCCCAAGAGTTCATTCAAGGAAAAGCTAACACTACTGAGGTTCAAGTGCCCATAACTTTGGATTGTAATCTTCACTAATACTGTCTGGGCTTTGAGATTCACTTTACCCAAGATTATCAGTTCCTTTTACAGCCATGCTCAACCACTAATGTACTTACCCTATATAATGTTAGTGGATATCTGAATTATGCCATCAAAAGGGTAATTTTGGAGTCTTAACTGCTTAATATGTAATTTCTCCCTAACCTCTTAAGATTGATAATCTCTTGAAGAATCTTGTAATTGTTCTCTAACCACTGCTCCATCTTAGCATCTAAATAAGCATGGAGTCCAACAGCAACTCATAGTAAAAAATGCTTGCAATTTGTTCAAGGAATTATTTTACACCTACCCCTTCTCAGGTATATGATCATCACACATCATCACATTAACTTTTAAGCTTAGTCTAGACATGCGCTACTAAATTATAGTTTCTTCTGTGTGACACCAATTTGTAGGCAAAAGTTACAAAAGATTCGTTTGGAGGTATAACTTAGCCAAAAGGAAAATGTATCAAGGACCTCTAAGTCTTTTAGTCAAACACCTTTTCTTTTCTTCAATTTCAAATGCCTTTTCTCTATCTCAAAAAATTTAGTAGGGGGATCTTGGCCCATAATAATCTCACCTCCTAATTTAATACAGTACCACCTAACACAAGGATGGTCTGTGGTATACTAGAAAATGCATTAGACCTAGAGTCAGACCTGAGTTCTTTATCATAGTCTAGCTAAAAGACCATGGATAACTCCAACTACTAGGAACATTACATTCTCTTCCAGCTCTAAAAGTTTATGATTTTTAAATACTCTGGGGGAGGGGAGAAGAAACAGACCTAAATTATCACCAACTCCTATCTGATAACTGCTGGATGTTTTATTTAATATTCTATCCTCAAATCTCATTATTTTTGGGTTACTTTACAACTAGGTCAAAACACAAAACAAAATAAAAAAGTTAATTAGATAAAAGTCAGTAGTTCTGCCCATTCTCCCCACTATTATGTAATAATAGTTCTAGAAATGCTAGCAACAGAAAAAAGAAAAGAGAAATTAAAAGCACAAAAATAGGTAAAGAGGAGATAAAACTATACTTGCTGATGATATGATGGTTTTCTTGGAAAATTCTAAGGAATCAGCAAAGATGTACTTGAGACAACAGCTTCAGCTAAGTTGCAAACAAAAATATAAATCCTCAAAAATCAACATCATCTATATAATCAACAGCAATAATAAAAAGAGAAATTCCATTCCAAGTAATTATAAAAAGCATAAACTATCTGGGGATCAAGCTACAAACATACATCAATTCAATTATAAAGTGCTCCTTAAAAAAATAAAGAAATAAATAGCTGGAGGAATATTCAATGCTCATAGCTAGGCAGTGCCAACATAAAAACTACAAAATCAATTTACAGTTTTAATTTATGCCAATCAAATTATGAAGGGGATACTTTATTGAACTTGATAAAATAATAAAAAAAACTTTATTTAAAGATCTAGAATATCAAGGGAAATTAGGAAAGACGTATGAAAAGGGATGAAAGGGGATAAGAAGGATGAAAAGGGAATAGCACATCCAGATCTCAAACTATATTATTCAGCAGTAGTCATCAAAACTGTCTGGTATTAGTTAAAAAACCAAGAGACAGATCAATGGAACAAACTAGAAAAGGAGAATCTGAAAGAACAGAATTCAATAACCCAGTGTATGATGAAGTGGAAAACAAATTATCTAAGGATAAAACTCTTTATATGATTAAAAACTACTGGGAAAACTGGAAAACAGTTTGGCAGAAACTAGGTTTAGATCAACATTTATACCATACTCTACGATACATTCTAAATGGATATACAAGATCAACATTAGAGATTAGACTATAGAAAAATTAGAAGGAAAACAAATCATGTATTTCTCACAGTTATAAGTAGGAGATGTATTCTTAACCAACCGGGAGATAGAGGCAATTGGAAAAGATAAAATAGATCTCTTTGGTTACTTGAAAAGGAAAAACTTTCTGGAAGACAAAATTAATGCACCTAGGATAAGAAAAGAAGTGGTTGAATGGGGGGGGGGGAATCTTTGTACCAAATCTCTCTGATAAGGATTTAGTATCCAAGATATATTAACACTTAGTGAACATATGTAACACTAATAGCCATTCCCTAAGAAATAAGTAGTCAAAGGCTATGACCAGTTCTCAAAAGAACTGCAAGTATTTACAACTACATGAATGTTTTAAATCATTAATAGCTAAGATAAATATACACTAAAACAATCCTGAGATTTCATTTCACATTCTCAAAATGGGCAAAAATAACCAAACATGGCAATAGTCAATGCTGGAGAGGTTGTGGAATGACAGGCACACTAATACATATTGGTGGGGCTATGAAATGATACAACCATTTGGGAAAGCAATTTGGAGTTATCCATTCCATATCCTTTGAACCAGAGACTCCATTACTGAACTAATATCCCAAAGGCAAACATCAATAAGAAGAAAGTCCTCATACGCTGCAAAATACTTATAGCAGCACTTTTTGTGGTAGTTAAGAATTGGAAACAAAGTAGATGTTCTCAACTGGGGAACAGTTAAACAAATTGTGGTATATGAATGTAATGGAATATTAATCTGCTATAAGAAATGATATGTGATGCAAATAGAGAAACATGGCAAGATTTATATGGATCAATGCAGGGTAAAGTAAGCGGAGTCAAGAAAACAATACATACAGTAACAACAATATAAATAGAATGAACTACACACCAAAAAAAAAAGTTAATGCATTTTTTAAAAACAAAAATCAAGCAGGACTCTAATGAAGAAATATGAGGACACCTCTGTCTCCCCCCTACCCCAATAGAGGTGGGAAGTCCACAGGTGTTACAGATTGCACATTTTCAGACTTTTTCAATGTATTTATCAGTTGGGCTGATTTTTTTCCCCTCTCTAAAAATACTATTTATAGTTATGTGGGATGACTCTCTGGGAGGGGAAAAGGAAGGGAGACATATGCTGATGTAAGAAATAAAAGATATTTTAAAAAGCCAATAGTTCACTTTGCCTCATGAGGGTATAGAAGAATGTAAATTGCCACAGTTCCACTTACTACCTTGAAACTTCTGCCTGTCTAAATCTGTATATTTACATTAAGAAATTATAATTCTCAGATTTATGGCATAAATTGGAAAGGATCTTTAAAAACCATCTAGTCCAACCTCCTCATTTTGCAAGTCAGATAACAGACCCAAAGAAGGGATGTGACTTAGCTTAAGAAAAATCAAGTGAAGATCAGGGAGAGAACCTCAACACAGGTCTCCTAACTCCTAGTCCAGAGCTCTTCCCTATTCATAATCCAGAGCACTATTTCACTTTACTTTTTTTCCACTTCTGTTCTAAAATATGGAATATACTATTTACCCCCCCAAGTAAAAAACATGACAATTTTCCAAATAGCAAAACATTAATAAAAATGAGGATTGCAACACAGTATAAAACCTTAGAAAGTAGGACATTAGTTTTGAGGCCTGGTCTCTCAACTTCAACCACCAAATAAAGTACCCTCATTTTGCTTCTTCACCTTCAATACAGAAAATTAATGAAGCTCTTCTACAACCTGGCACAATTCCCTTAAACCTTTCTTGGCCTGTTTCTCCACCTGTAAAATAAGAAGACTGACCAGATGATCTCTATGGTCTCTTCCAACTCTA
The DNA here is from genome assembly GCF_028583685.1 of Petaurus breviceps papuanus. NCBI lineage: Eukaryota > Metazoa > Chordata > Mammalia > Diprotodontia > Petauridae > Petaurus > Petaurus breviceps. The sequence goes on along the minus strand of NW_027187368.1, from coordinate 13,226,237 downwards.
ACTTCTATAACCACAAGAATTTTGTGAGAAATAACTGATGCAGCAAAAGCTGAACTCTGTCAAAGAAAGACTTTGTTTTTACAAGAAAATTAAGGCTATGGTCTAATGAACAAACTGGGTGCATACATTGACAGTACAGTGTCTTGCTTAAGATTATCAGGAAGTTATATAGCACAACAGACAGGAGTGCTAGGCCTGAAGTCAGTAAAACCTGAGTTCAATACAGTCTCACACACTAGCTGTGTGACCCTGGAAAAGTCACTTAATCTTAATTGCCTCAATTGTAAAATAGGGATAAGCATCTACCTCACACACAGTATTATATAAATGGTTTTCCCTTCCCTAAGAAGCTCAACAAATGTTCTTTGAAGACTGAATCTGCACATTACTTTATATGTATAGATTTTTAAACAAATTCTTAATTATCACCTGCAAACCTACCTCCCCGTAATTTATTATACTGTCATGACTACAGAGAATTTTAGTTTCACAATAAACTCTAACAATCTTTGGAAGCATGAGAAATAATATTCAGAAACCAAGAGCAATCCAATTTTAACTCAATATAACTGCTTTTTTTTTGGAGGGCAATTGGGGTTGACTTGCCCAAGGTCATAGGCCAGTGTCTGAGGCTGGATCTGAACTCAGGTCCTTCTGACTCCAGGGCTGGTGCACCACCTAGCCGCCCTAATATAACTGAGTATCTTACAAAAGAGTATATTCCAAACTCACTCCTTCACACTTCTATACTAACATAATCTTCTTAATGTGCTGGTATTATCACATCACTCCTTATTAAGAAACACACACATACCCTTCAGAAACTCTCTAGTGCCTATCGGAAGTACAAACTCTTCTTCCTGACTTTCTGGCCCTTCACAGTCTGTCTCTTAAGCTGTCTTTCCACCTTTACAATACTTCATTCCCTACTAACTAAACTGCTCTTCTCAATGTTTTATCTTAGCTGTGTTCTTGCCCTTCTCTGTCTTAAACATAAAACTCTGCCCTCTCCCACCTCCTCAACTATATCTGCTGAAATCCTTTACTTCAAGACCGAGTTCAGATGTCACCTCTCTAGCTTCATTTGATCTTGTCCTCCTGAAATCTATGTCTTACATCACTATCTGGACTTTTCCCTTGCAATGGACAGTTGGAAATTTGTATAAATTTCTTAACAGCAGGGGCTGTACTTTTTTAAAGTCAATTTTTCCCATCATTAAGTTCCACAACTTTCACAAACCAAGTGCTTTATGTTTGTTAAACTGAACTAACATCTAACTAGAAATCTTCCTATTCAATGTTCAGCTCAAAATTTTCCAAATATACCCCTCTCAAAATTGTCTTTAGATGGGGGGGGGGGGGAAGAGTGAAATAAGGAGAAATTGAGAAGTCTAATAGGCAGGGCTTCCTGGTTTATTTATCTGAATTGGATTAGCTGGGCAGTTACAGAATTATGAAAATCAGTTTTTTTAAAAAAGGAAGAACTGTAAAGCAGATGTTATTTCCACTTAATACATACTGAATTATAAAAACAGAGAGCATGTAATAAGACAGGTTCCAACCCTGGGGAGTTTATGGCATAAGAGCCCTGACTGTTAAGTACAGTAAACAAGAAAGCAGAGTTGTGGATCCTCTCAGAGGATAAGGCAGGGAGATGAGACAAACATTAATGCAGAAATAGCTTTACCTCCAGGGACCAAAGCATTTAACCAGTCACACAGTGCACCAGGAATCTCCCAAATTTTGTTCCTTGAGACCCCATGATATAAGAGAATTCTGATCCTGGTACAAGGTCACCCAGGAATGCAGGGTTTTTTTTTTTTTAATACCATGTCAGAGGTGAAGTATTCTAGCCATTTTAAGAGATGTTCACAGTCTGCCAAAGAGAAATCTTTTAAGCAGTCCAAAGTGCCTTGCCCTAGTCTAGGCTTTCTGTTAGTGGGTAAGTTAATGGTTGCTGATACCAGCAACACAGGGCTTTACCCACTGACAGAAACTGTATATCAAGAAATCTCATTAAAAAGACTTCTGGTAAATGGAAATGACAATTAAGTCTGAAAATTTGTCTTAGTACTGAATCACCTCCTTTGTAATCATCTGTCTTCACTGATAGTAGCCTTAGTTTAATGGAATGGTCATGGAACTTCTAAATTTTGAATTACAAATACTATTCAGAAATTATGCCCACATGTGCATACATTAAGCAAACTGATACTGAAATAGGAAACACTTCAGAAAGTGTCCAAGTTTCTGCATTGTAGAAAGAGCCTTAGGAATCAGTCTGCAAAGCTGGGCTCCAGTCCTACTCACTGAACATGAAGGAAACTTTAGGTAAGTCATTTCACCTTTCTAGTCTTGATCTATAAAAGGAGAGGGTTTGACTTATGCTCTCTAAGGTCACTCCCAACTCTGATGTTCTATAGGATAAGAGGATTCATCTAGATCCTAACTCCCACAATTTCTCTCATATTAAAAACTGGAAGGAACCTAGAGATCTCATAGTTCAACCCTCTCATTTTATAGATGAAGAAACTGAAGACTGGAAAGGTAAAACGACTCACTTTTTGAGCCTGCTATTTGGTAAACCCTATAACTGTCATAGGTGCAATGGCTAAAAAATGTTTATGGCAAATCCCTGTACATTCTGATTTACTAAGCAAATTCACAGGACATTTATATATCTAAGAATTTTTCAGCAATTTCCCTTTTATTTGAATTAATATGAGTCACATTTTAAGAATCAATTTCTTAATGTTTGAAGATACATAATAGGTATTAAAGTCTCATTACTGGGGAGCTATTTTGGTAACTAGGAAAGCTATAAACCTACCAAAAAATTCTGAATAGCCTATCAGTATACATAATTGTCATTTCAGAGAATTCACAATACTCACCTTTTTCAACAACTAAAATAAAGTTATCTAAGAAAACCAGGAAATGACCAAAACAAGAAAGTTGTAAAAAATGGACAAATACTTTCAAGAGTTCTATTGGTTCTAAGAACCCACAATTCTAAAACCACATAATGAGCATCTTTAAGCTAAGCTGTTAACTTTTACTTCAGAAAACGAATCAATATTTTCCTTCACAGAGAAAAAACATTAACATGGTTGTTTAAAAAAAAAGCTTGCCCACCATAGCAACAGTTACTAGGTAGGTACCTTCTGTGTAGGATCCTAGAGAAAGCACTGAAATGCCACTCCTAGCAGCATCTTGTGATACTGTGAATCTTTCACTCTCATGAACTTTTTTTTTTAAAGGTCCAACAATTTTTGATATATAGACCATGGGAAAACGACTACTCAACAGAGAAATCTGATAGAATCTACCCTAAGGAATACAAAATATATACAGAAAAACAATCACCCTGTATCCACAATCCAACTCAAATCCTTCCTTTAGTGGGAATTTTGTTTTAATAGTCCTGGAGAAATTTCTTGCTTATTTGCAAGTCTAGTTGGCCCACATTTCCCATTATTAACAAACACAGGCAAGCGATAAAATGCTTTGTACTTTTGTAGCCTCATCTACCATAAGCATTCAAAAGCAGTATTAATTCACCCTAAATACTCCCGTGAAACAAAGATGGTAAACAACTTACTCAAGGTTATCCAGGAAACTAATGACAAGCCAGTAACCAAAAACCTAGGACTTATCATTTGAACCTTTTTGTCAAAAGAAGGCTGAGCACTTTATCCAGTACTAGGTCAAGTCATACCAGTTAACTTGTGAACTGTGTGCTCATGTGCACATGCACATTTTGCCTTGGGACCACAGCACAAATGTGGTGGAAAGCATGTTGGGACTGGGAGTAAAGAAAGATGGGTTCTAATCCCTGAACTGCCACTAACTAGCTATGGGACCTTGAGCAAGTCTCTCACTTATTTTCTTAAATCTATAAAACAAGGGAACTAAATAAGTTATCTAAGGTCTCTTATGTTCTATAATTCTTTGCTTCTATGAACCTGTAAACAAAGAGAATATTACCTCCCTCTCCAATTAAATATATGAGACAGAAATTAAAACAGAATGACCCTTAAAGATTAACTAGTGGCAGGAATTCTTAACCTGAGGTCACTGAACTAGATTTTTAAAATATTCTGACAACTTTATTTCAATTTAATTTGTTTCCTTTGTAATCCTATGTACTCTATTTTATGTATTTAAAAACCATTATTCTGGGGAGTCCATAGGCTTTATCAGACTTTATCACTTTCACACTCCCTCCCACCCCCAAAATGTTAAGAACACTTGATCTAGTAAGATGAGAAAACAAGTGACTTCCTGAAGGTCACAGTGACTTCTAACTCCCATTCCAAGTATTCTTTCAGTTAGTTACTTCCTCTCCTACAGCCCATTTTACTCAAGCCCAGTCTCCCTCATTTCAGATTTTCCTACCTTAAAAAAACTCATTACTTATTTTACACTTGATTCTATAGAAGTTGGTTAAATTAAGACTAAAAGGCATTTCTCCAAACACTAAATATAACATTCTGCAGGTCTCAGGCCTGACTCCTAAACCTTGAAATGAAGGGGATAGATAAAATCCATAAACTTTTTTTTTTAAAGACCAGGAGCCTTGAGACCTTAATGCAAATGATGTGGGTGAAAGGCATAGTAGGACCCTTAACAAAATCTCCAGAGGTTTAACCAAAGTGGAAAACTATCATTAAACAGTCCTTAGTTTTCAAAATCATAAGCTTCCAAAAGGGTGATGCACTGAACTGTACACTTGTTCTATTGGGCAATATAAATTAACGGGGACAAAATGACAACATTTCTATAAGTTTCATGTTAAACATATATATTTTTTCCAGGAAGTCTATTATGGTAGACAGAATAAGAAAAAAAAATTGCTACTTCTGAAAGTTCTATCGACACAGAACTAAACTTTTATTTTGCCACATGTTGCCGGTCTTTCTTTCCACCTTTGAACTGTTGTACAAACATCAAAGAGCTGAGACTGTCTCATGCCAGCAGACCATTTGAATGTCAAAAGGAAGTTTTCCCAAATACTACCCAAGCATCTGTGAGCCAGGCACCTCAAAAGTAATGCTCTGTTGCCTTTGTTCTTTAGAAAGTTATTCCCAACAAACGCATTTTTTTCCAGCTCTTATCTACTAAGATGACTTCTCAAGGAAATGCATTCTTTACTTAAAAGGAATAGGCAGGATATTAAGTTAAATATTCAAACATGGAGGCAAAAGTGAAAGCAAGGATTTATTCTGGAAGGTAGTGGGTAGCAAAAGGGAGAACTAAAAATATCCTAGTGGAGAGGCAGTTCGTTACCAGCTGTTATCAGCCCCTAAATGAATCCCTTTCTCAACTTTGGGCCTCTTTCATTCCCCACCAACAGTCCTTTACTAAAAGAACCTAAGCTAGTAACTTGGGTAAAATCAGCTGCCCTCCATGTCAATTTCTTTATCCATAAAAGGGACTTAGATTAGATTATTTCCAACATTTTAGATTTTATTATTTCAAAATTCTGTTTTTAAGGTAACTTGTTCCAGTGTAATTTGACTCTTTACTCAGTTGATCAAACAGAAAACGTAACAGGCAATTTGTTTTCCAAGTCAATATTTTACTACCCATCCCTACCCCTCCCCCACAAAAGATTATGAAGTCAAATCACCAAATTTGGAACAAGACAAATCAATCCAGGTAAGCCGAAGGTGGATTTCTGGAGTGGAGAAGAGCAACAGCTACAAGTTCTTGGAGGTGTTTACAAGGACACTGGAGTCCTAGCCAAATTTTAACATTCAGCCCCAGGTCAGTCTTGCCTGTCAAGTCAACTGACTTAAGAACAAACAGGTCATACAGCAAGCAGAAAAAACATTAGGAAGTCTTGGTTTTTCTCAGGTTCTTGGTCTCCAATTTTATCCAAATGTAGGCTAAACCTATTAATACCTATTAGTCCCATAAAATAAAGAAGCTAATCCCACTGAAAATATTTCCTATTTTTAATGTTTGGGCCACCTGTTTCTTTTCTACAAAGCTATCTTTCCTAATACCCAAGAAAGCAACTTCATTTGACTGAACACTTGTCCCCAACCACATAAGAGCACATCCTATAGACGCTCCTCCCTACTGTCTAAATTCCATCATTTTTCCAGGCAAGAAATTGGTGATCCTGTTCCATCCCCTCCCCCTACACACTCCACAAAACCTTAACTTAACTCCTATCCTTCTTCACATGTTCATCAGTAACCACCTTTACAAGTCTAACCCTCGATACAGAGGACACCAGAGTATGAACATACCCCTTTCCCTTATCTTTCCTGGCCTAAACCCAGTCTCCAAATCATTGCTTAAACTACAACCCCACCCATCCTTCCTAGTCCCTCCCCACCAGGGTCCTCTACTCTTGACAGACCCCACCCTGGACTTCCCCTCCAACCAAACCTTCTAGAGAGCAGTAACCCCACCTCAAAGGTCTCCTCAGGAGCCCCCTCCCTCCTCCACCTCCCGAAACACCACTCCTCCCCACCTCCCTCGTCAGCCGCCCCTCCCTCCCGCCCCACCCTTGTCTCCTCCCCTTTCCTTCCAGGTTGTCCCCCCCTCCCAGCCTCTCCACCTCGAGGGCCTCCCCAGCCCCCTCCCACTCCACCCCAACACACTTCCAGATTTCCCATTTCCCTTTCCTGGAAGGCTGCTTCCCATCCCCCGGGATGTCCCCGCCTGCCGCCCCGGCCCCTTCTGGCCCCCCGAGAGGTAGCCCCGAAGGCTGCTGGGCCCCCCCCCCCCCCCGGGGGGGGGGAGCAGGGTTAAGGCGGCAGGCCGTCTATGAGCAATTCGGAGGAGCCAGCTGAGGAGCGGATTCCGTTCCCCCAATCCGAACCCACACACCCAACCCCCCCATTCACCCACTCCGCTTTACCTGTGGTGGTGGCGGCGGCGGCGGCAGCCGCTCTCCCCTCTCCTCACACAGACAATATGGCGGCGGCGGAGGAGGAGACACACGGCTGGGCCGCCAGCCGCAGGGACCAGAGCGAGGCTGCAGCCACCGCTGCCGGAAGCGGAACCCCGCCCCTTCCAAGCCGCCCGCCCTCCTGCAGAGAGGCGGGGAGGTGGGGTGGGACCGCTTCCGGCTCCGCCCCTAGTTGAGGCTAAGTGAACGCTGCCATGTTGGGTCATACTATATATTGTTTCGGGGGGGTGGGGTCCGTGCTCCCAGACGACACAGCGAAACAAGAGAAGTACTCGGGGTAAAGTGTGAGAAGGAGGTATATGAAACTATTTTAAGTTGTTTTCTTTACGGTATTCCCCGAACAGTGCATAAGAGGGTGATCAAGTCAAGTTCCCTCTCCCTCGTCCTTGTCCTTGGTTCGGCCTAAACTAAGATGGATGGAGGTCACTACGGATTTCTGCATACTCGAATCAGCTGCGGAAACTCTTCCAAGTTGCAACTCCGCCCCCTTAGGAAATAGCATCGCGACCGCTAGAGTTTGTGGCGATGCGTTCTGGGAGTTGTAGTCTTCCCGCTCCTCCTTGGGAAGCGTCAGGGTTAGGTTTAGGGTTCATGCGTTGTTCTCCGTTTCAAAACTTCCTGCTCTCTGGGAGAGGGTGCAGAATGTTGTTAGGGTAAAGGTTAAAGTGAGTGACGTCTCTGGCCCTGTGCTGACGTCACGATTTGGAGGACGCTCTGCATCCTCTCCTGATACTTACTAGGGTTGTCACTGTGGGGTAGCAGGTGTGAAGGCAAGGAGGCGCCGCTGTTCCCCGAGGGTTATTTAGGGACCTAAAAACTTCTCAGTAGAGGAAGGAAGGATTTAGGGAATTTGGTGTTGATTTTTCTCCAATTTCCCCCTAGGGGATGCACTTTTTTTTGGTCAATTTCAACAAACATCTAACACCTTTCTGTGGTCTGAGCTCTGTGCTGTTACTTAACCCTGATTGCTTAAAAAAAAAAAAAAGTAACTTTTTTTTTTTAAAGCAATTGGGGTTAAGTAACTTGCTCAAGCTTACACGGCTAGGTGTTTCTGGGTGAGTGCTAAGTGTCTGAGCCCCTCGGGATTTGATCCCCAGCTCATCCCAACACTGGAGCCGGGTGCTCTTACTCACTGTGCTTCCTGGCCTCCCCAGTTTTCTTTTTCTCACTTCATCACAATTATCCCAAATATTTTCCTCCTTGCCTTTTCCAGATAACCATTCAATATAACAAATAGTATTTTTAAAAAGAAGAAAAGTTCAACACAACTCACAATACATTTGAAAGTCTGAAAACATGAATAATGTGTTACACTTACAGACCTTCCACTCCATTAAGGTATGGGCCAGAGGTGTCTTCTCATATCTCTTCATTTGAGTCCTGCTTGATATTTAAATTTTGTGACACTTATTTTTGATTTTTTTGGTATGTAGTTCTTTCCATTTATGTGGTTGTAGTTACTGTATATATTGTTTTCTTAGCTCTGCTTACTTCACTCTGCATCAGTTCATAGATCTTTTTCATGCTCAATATTCATCACACATTATTTCTTACAACATAGTAACATTCATGTACCACAATTGACAGCTACTTTGTTTCCATTTCTTAGCTATCACAAAAAAAATTGCTGCTATAAACATTTTGAAGTATATGGGATTTTTTAAAATCCTTTAATAATGGAGTCTTTGGCTTAAAGGATATGGACATTTTATTCACTTTATTTGCTTAGTTCCAAATTGCTTTCCCAAATGGTTGTACTATTTCATAGCTAGACCAACAATGTTTTAATGTGCCCATCTTTCCACAACCCCTCCAACATTGACTTTTTCAGGGTGTGACTTGAAACTTGAGGTTGTTTTGATATCTTTAGTGATTTAGAGCATTCTTTCATCTGGTTGGTCATAGGTAGGCAGTGCCAATGTAATAAAAATTATAATACTTCCAAACTTAATTTATATTTTCAATGCTATATGAAGGGGATACTGTATAGAACTTGACAAAATAATAATAAATTCATTTGGACAAACAAAAGATCTAGAATATCAAGGGAAATGATGGAGAAAGGAGGGATGAAAGGGGAATAGCATGTCCAGACCTCAAACCATACTATAAAATAGCAGTCATCAAAACCATCTGGTATTGGTAAAAAAAAAAAAAACTACAAGCTAGATCAAAGGATAGTTCAACAGACTAATCAAGGGAGAATGTGAGACAATAGACCTCAATAACCCAGGATTTGATAAAGTAGAAAATATATGTTACCTAGGAAAAAGCTTCCTATTTGATTAAAAAATACTCTGGGAAAACTGGAAAGCAGTCTGGCAGAAATTAGGATAAGATCAATACCTTATACAATATTTTACCATATATTCTAAATGGATACATGACATTTATAGTATGCTATATCTATCTATATATGTATATATGTGTATATATATGTACACTATATAAAAATTGTAAGAGAAACAGCTTGTATGCCTCTCACAGCTATGGGTAGGAGATGGATTCTTAAACAAATAAGAGATAGAGGCAATTACAAAAGGTAAAATAGATAATTTTAAATTACTTGAAACCAAAAAGATTTTACTCAGACAATATTAATACACTGAGGTTAAGAAGGGATGTGGTCAAATGGGGAAAAAAAACACCTATGTATCAAATTTTTTCTCATAAAGGTTTAATATCTAAGACAGAGCAAGGATTGGTATGTGTTTTGTGTGTGTGTGTGTGTGTGTGTGTGACTAATAACCATTCCCCAATAGATAAATGGTTAAAGGATATAAGCAAACAATTCTCAAGAGAATTGCAAAATATTCATAAACACATAAAAATATTAAAATCACTACTAACAAGAGAAATGCAAACCAAAACAACCTGTAAGTTTCATGTCACACCCTGAAAATAGGCAAAAATGACCAAAAGTGGCAACAGTCAATGTTGAAGGGGTTGTAGAAAGATAAGCACACTAATATATTGTTGGTGGAGCCGATGGTACAACCATTTGGGAAAGCAATTTGGAATTATTCAAATAAAGTGATTAAAATGTCCATATCCTTTAAACCAGAGACTCCATTACTGGGCTTAAAACTCCAAAGGCAGCCATCAGTAAGATAAGTCGCCATATCCTCCAAAATATTCATAGCAGCACTTTTTGTAATACCTAAGAATTAGAAACAGAGTAGATGTCCATCAGTTGGGAAATGGCTAAACAAATTGCAGTACATGAATGTAATGGAATATCACTGTGCTGTAAGAAATGATACATGTGATGAATACAGAGAAGCATGGAAAAATCTATATGAACTGATGTAGGGTGAAGTTAGTGAAGAAAACAATATATACTGTAGCAACAATATAAATGGAAACAACAACTAACTACACACCAAAAAAAAGTAAAGGCAACAAAAAATTATAAAGATCAAACAGGACTTGAATGAAGAGATATGAAAGGCTACCTCTAACCTCCCCACCCCTCCCCTTATAGAGATGGGAGAGCTATACTTACTACGCATTTCACATATTTTTAGACTTTTTCCATCTGTTGATCAGTAGTGCTGACACTTTTTTCCTCTAAAAAATACTGTTTCTTATGTGGGATGACTCTCTGGGAGGGGTAGATGGAGGTATACATGGGATACTATAATGATTTGAGAAACAGAAAGTATCAATAAAAACTTATTTCTAAAGTAAACATGACTAATAGACATTCTGCAATAGATAAGTGGTCAAGGGATATGAACAGTTCTCAAAAGAATTGCAAAGAATTCACATTATATATTTTCACATCCCCCATAGCATCAAGCCCGGGACTAAGGTTGTAGTTTTAAAAATATTAAATGTTTTAAAATAAATTTTATTGATATTTTCCCCTACATCATCACAATTTCCACCTATATCCTTCTCTTTTCCCCTTCCAAAGAGCAATCCCATGCAACAAATAACATTTTAAGATTAAAAAAAAGAAAAAGTCAGCATAACTGATTTATATTTACATTACATAATACATTGAAGAAGGCTGAATATATGTGCAATGTACAAGACTTGTGGGCTTCCCACTTCTTCAAAGAGGTGAGGTGGGAATGTCTTCTCATATGTTTTCTTTCCAGCCATGCTTGTTCTCTGTAATTTTGCATCATTCACTTTTGATTTTTTAAAATAGATCTTGCCATTTACATTGTTGTTGTCATTGTGCATATTGTTTTCTTGACCCTACTTACTTCATTCTTCATTATTTCATGTAGATCTTACCATATTCTTCAGATGTCACTTCTTACAGCACAGTCATATCCTATTACATTCGTTTACCACACTTGGTATAGTCATTTCCCAGTCAGTTGTCATCTGTTTTGTATAGCTTTTGAATATTAATAATTTTGGGGTCAAGGTATTTCATGTATAACTTTTTTCTGGCTGGGATTTTTTTTTCTTTTCTTTTCTGTTTTTCTTTTCCAGTTTCCTAAGGTCATTCCAGAATCATGCTTAGAGTGGACATTTAGAAAGAGAATCATAGTTCTTTATGAGAAAGGAGAGTAGTTGCAAGTTCTTCCAGGTTTTCAGTGGGAGGGGGGTTGATCTTTGGATTTGATTCAGAATATCTTCCTCCACTCCCATCAACCAGAGAGGTCTTTTGCTTAGCTTGCTGGCCAGGAGCAGGATAGTAGTGAAACCATTTCCTCCTTTTCCCATAAGATTTTGAAAGTAGGTGTGCCTGGGAAATAACAGATTTAGAACAGTAGGTGGAAGAGCCTAGGATTTTAGGGTTCTCTAGAAAGGTTGCTTGCCACCTGGGGATTTTAGAACCGACATTAAAAATTTTTTTAACAGTTAAAAAGGAAATACAAGCAAGTCCAGATTGTAAATTCTGCCCAAACCAGACTTCTAATTTGCTTTTTAAATTCTAAATATGCTTTAGTAAAATGTATTTTCATTTGTAGATGAGTGAGTAATCCTTTCTGATCATGGGAAACTTGGAAAGAGATTGGAATCATGGAGGCTGAGTCGTGAGAGATTTATGAGATATTATAATTCTTCACATCCCTAGTTAGGAATCTGGTCTCTGGTGCTAAAAGTATGGGAGCTGAGATCTAGGCAGGTTCTGTCCATTGAAATGCAAGGGAATTTTGAATTGAAAGAAACTGGGTCCTGCTCTTACTTTTGCAGCAATTCAGTAGAGTAACTCAGAGCTTGGAGCTCCTTCTGGTGGTTTAGCAAGATAGAGCACACTAAATAGCCATTGCCCCCAAAACCTTAAGCCAAGGTAAAGCAAGTATTCTTATGTATGAAGGCACACCTCACCCTGCATTCCTGGCATTCTAAGGACATTCAGAAAACCATCAAGATTTTAATCTCTCTCTCCCTTAGTAAATAACAGGTCCTGGAATGAAGGTGGTAGCACCAAGCATCATATAATCTGAGGCTAAGAATCCAATCCATATTTTCCTCAGGACATCTGTCTTTTTTCTTGAAGGTGTATTCTCCCCTAATTTCCTCATTTCTTCTGCAAACCTCCTCCTGTTGGAACTAAGGACCCTAGAACCCATTTCCTGGGAATGTGAAACTTGGGTCTTATAACAGCCTACTGGGGAGGAAACCAACATTAACTTTCTGTCATTTCACCTCTTTGGGGTAAAAAGGGGGCAAAAGGAACCACTGCTTCCTTCAAGCATAAAATATAACAGCAAGAAAGAACCTTAGAATATAGAATGTCACAGTTGGAAGGGATCTGGAAATACAGAATACTGGCAATGGAGGAGAACTTAGAAGATAAAATATTAATGCTATAAAGGAGCACTAGACATAGAATGTCAGAGTTGCAAAGAATATAGAATGTCAGTAATAAAAGGAACTTTAGTGATCATCTAGTCCAATCTCCCCATTTTACAGAGAAGGAAACTGAGGCCTAAAGGGGGAAAGTGAATTGACAGAAGAGCCAGAACTTGAACCTAAAGCTACAGATTCCCAGGCCAAGGCTCTTTGTACTTTCTGTGCTGCCTCTCCAGTGTACCCTTATGTAGCTAAATAGGGCATCCCAGAGGTCTTAGTGTAGTCTCAGGCTATAATATACATATAATACAATAGCTCATAGCTATTACAGCTATATATCATAGCTTATATTAGTATAACGAGCAATTATGGCTATATGGTATAGCTTATATTATTACAACTTAATGGCTATTATAGCTTAAGACTGCAGTAAGGGGCTGCCATTTTGCTATGCTGCGTGTGTTCCCGTGTCTTTGGCCCTTCTACCTGAGACTCGAGAGTAACACCCCTGGTCATCTTCACAGCTCTGTTTCCATTGCAGCAAGATGAAAGAAACGATTATGAACCAAGAGAAACTTTCCAAGCTGCAGGCACAAGTGTGCATTGGTGGGAAAGGAAGTGCACGGAGAAAGAAGAAGGTGGTTCATAGAACAGCTACAGCAGAAGATAAGAAACTTCAGTTTTCCTTAAAGAAACTAGGAGTAAACAATATCTCTGGTATTGAAGAGGTGAGCATGTTTACCAACTGGGGAACAGTGATCCACTTTAACAATCCTAAAGTTCAGGCATCATTGGCAACAAACACTTTCAATATCACAGGCCATTCTGAGACAAAGCAGCTAACAGAAATTTAAAACATTTTAAAACAGCTAGGAGTTGACAATCTTGACTAACTTAAGACTAGCAGAGGCTCTGCCCAAATCTGTCTATGGAAAAGCATGGCTCGCCACTGGGGAGGATGGTGATGATGAAGTTCCAGATCTCGTTGAGAATTTTGATGAGGCTTCTAAGAACAAGGCAAACTGAATTGAGTATCAACTTCTAAAAGTTAAAATTCGAAAGTTATATGGAGCTTCTATTTTATATCAAGTGACTGATTTTTTTCTTTTTTTTGTTTTTGCTTTTGTTTATGGATCATTGGACATTGCAGCTCTTTTCATTTGTTGCTTATACACAATTCATTCTTTGCAGCCTAGCTATGCTGAACAAGTCTGGAATTAAAGTTTGAAGAAAAAAAAAAGGTTAATATGATCTTTACCTAGTTTAAAAAAAAAGACTATATAAGGTGCACTAAGACACCTTATATAGAATACCTGGTCCAAGTCTATGACAATCCCTCTAGGCTTATAAGACCCCAGGTATGAATAAGAAGGAGGAAGAAGAGGGGGAAGAGGAGGAGGAAGAGGTCTCTTCCACTTTCCACTGTCCATCAAGAAGAGAAATGCTAGAAATATTCTGGTACCAATGGCAGACCACATCTGGACTCTGCTTTATAGCTGGGGCTGTCATGGATGTGCCTGGCGGAAGTGACTTTCTGTATCGTCTCAGCATAGGTGTAGTAAGCCAGTGATGTCACACTCAAATAGAAACGGGGACCATATTCATGGGGATTGCCTGCTGTAATGGGGTCTATGGGTCAGGTGTTTGATACCTCTGTAGTAAACAATCCTTGATAGTGGACAAGGATGCCACATTCATTGGAAGACCAGTCCTATCCTTCCCTTCACAAACACATAGCTAGAATCACCAAATTATAAAATTCTAATGAAGACAGGGAGTCTTATTACTTAGGATAGAATATTAGAGTTTGAAGAGACTGTGGAACATATTTTCAAAGATAAGAGCTACAAGGAATCTTAGGAAGACAGTTGAAAGGGCAATAGATTTTTTTTTAAAGCAATTGGGGTTATGTAACTTGCTCAAGGTTACATGGCCAGTTATTTCTGGGTGTGGTGCTGAGTATCTGAGCCCGGATTTGATCCCCAAGTCATCCCGACACTGGAGCCAGTGCTCTTACTCGCTGAGCCACCTGGCCATCCCTAAGCAATTGGGGTTAAGTAACTTGCTCAAGGTTACATGGCCAGGTGTTTCTGGGTGGGTAATAAGTGTCTGAGCCCGGATTCAATCCACATGTCATCCCGACACTGGAGCCAGTGCTCTTACTTGCTGTGCTACCTGGCCGCCCCAGAGCAATAGATTTCAAGTCAAGATACTTGAATCTGAGTCCTGGCTCTATTACTTACCCCTGTGACCTTGGGACAGTCATCCAGGTCATCTGATTCCAAGTCCTAAGCTTTTACTTCTACAACTTGCTACCTGGTTGACCTTGGGCAAATTACTGAACTACAGGGGAATGCCGGTAAATGTGTAACAACTATCACTCTGGAAAAAAAAAATCCTCAGAACACACTTTTAAATTTGATTTGAATTATTAACATTTTTTCTATCACTTTTAGATGATCATCAAAGCTAATTTGTTGTTTGATCATTTCCATTGTGTTCAACTTCTTTCTGACCCCATTTGAGGTTTTCTTGGCAAAGATAGTGTAGTGGTTTGCTATTTCCTTCTCCAGTTCATTTTATAGATGAGGAGACTGAGGTAAACAGGGCTAAGTGACTTACCCAGTGTCATATATCTAAATAAGTATCTGAGGCCAAATTTGAACTCAGGTCTTCCTAACTCTAGGCCCAACATCTATCCACTGAGCCACCTAGCTGCCCTTCAACAAAACTAATTCAAGCCTTGCTTTTTCCAATTTCCAAAGGGTAAATGCTCAAACTGAAAAAATTAACAATCTCTCTTGAGAGTCTCTGTGTCTGGGAATCAGTTTCCTTATTTTTAAAAGGAGAATGTTGGACTAGATATCTCTAAGTTTCCCTCCATCTACAGTATGATTTCTAGGATCCTATAACCTGACACTGTCAAGTTTAAAGTTTCTCCTTGTAAAAAATACAATTTCACATCAGTGTCACCAGGTGGCGATTTGGGGCTATAATTCAGTCTGAGGCTGAGATTTAGGGTTTCTCAACTGCAATGGGCAGGGGCAGGAGAGAACTTTTGAAGTGTTTAGGTTTGGGGAGATGGTGGATGTCACACTACAGGCTCCCCCTCTTTTTGGACTGACGGTAAGAGTTGATACTCTCTTGGTTATGAGGACCCTGGGAGCTTAGCTGGTGTTATAAGGATAAGGGGAACTAGAATCCACGAGGGAACAAAATCCTACGATAAGAAACGTCTCAGGCATCAGGATATAGGAAACCAGCGAAGGATGAATAAATGTAGATGGAGCATGGGGAAACACTCTGCTTGCCTGAACTGGAGCTGTTTGGTCTCCTCTGTTCCTTCTCACTATAAATGAACTGGACCAGGAAGGAGAAGGGTCTCTGAGGATTATTTTCCTCCCACCTCCATCCTGAGTATGTAGAGGGAAGTCAGAAGCTAATCTTACTCAGGTAGGCACTATACCACCTTCTATATGAAACCCTTCCTAATCCATGCAATTGCTAGTGCCCTCCCTCCCAAATTAACTTGTAGTTAACGATTTTGCATATATTCTCTTTATATTTATTCTATGTATAATTATATATAATATATATGCTATATATAAAACATACATACATACTTGGTGTGTATTTTTATTAGAATATAAGATCCTTGAGAATAAGGATTATTAATTCACTTAACCTCAATTGCCCTGCCTTCCCCCCTCCAAAAAAAGACAAAAAAAAAAGAGAATAAAGATTATTTCTCCAGCACTTAACACAGGGCCTAGTATATATTTTTGGTGCTTAATTGTGCTTGTTAGTTGATTGATTTACCTTTCCAGACCTCCTTTTATCCTGAGCTAGATGATAGCTCAGTTGGACCAGTGAAATTCAATGGTGGTTTCTCCCCTGTGTTATATAGTGGAAAGAACTGTAATTTTGGAGTTAGAGAACCTGAATTTGGGTCCAACTTCTGCTCCTTAATCAATAAATCAACAAATATTTATTAAGTATCTGTGGGCCAGGCCCTAGGCATTCAAAGACAAAAGGGAAATAGTCCTTAAACCTCGAGGAAATTACATTCTATCATGGGAGACATTTACATACATAGGCATATTCAAAAATAGCTAAAAATAATTCATGGATTGGGGGGGGTGGGAGAGAGACTTTAGCAGCTGTGAGGAGGGGGATTAAGCAAAGACTTCATGTAGAAGCTATTCCTTGAACTAAATCTTGAGTGAATTCTGAGAAGTGGAGGTGAGGAGGCAGAGATAGCAAATGCAAATGGAGGTGTGAGATAGAAAGATATATTTGCAGAATATTTAAGAAGTCCAGTTTAGCTTGACCAAACATTGTGGTAAACTGAATAAAGTGGAATGAAACTGGAAAGCTGAACTGGAGGACAACTTGTAACGGGTTTTAGATGTCAAACAAAGGGATGGTCTTGATATTAGAGGTAATAGGGTTCTGCTGCCATTTATCAAGTAAGAGTGACATGGTCAGAAATACACTTTAGAAAACCACTTTGGAAAAATAAATTGTTTGTTTTACATGCAACTGGGAAATAAGATATACAGGCACCAGGGTATAGAAACCCATCTTGCCCTACTAGAAAGTTGGTGGAGGGAGGATATGAGACAACAGATTGGGGAAAGGGGTATTCAGTAGGTTAGCTGTTTTGGAGTGGGGATAAGGGAAAGATGGGGAGAAAAATTTGTAACTCAAAATCTTGTGGAAATGAATGTTGAAAACTAAAAATAAATAAATAAATTGGAAAAAAAAAACACTTTGGCAGCTGTGTGGAGCATGGATCAGAGTGGGGAGAAACTTGGGCTGGTGAGATCAGTTAGGACAATTACAAGAGTCCAGGCTAGAAGTGATGAGTGTCTCAGCTAGGGCAGTGGTGGTGTAAATGGGGAGAAAGGAACAGATGTAAAGGATATCCTGAAGGAAAATGCACAAGACTTAGCAATTAATTGGATATGTGGAGTGAGGGAGAGTGAAAAGTCAAAGGTGATTCTGTGTTTCCAAACTTGAGTGACAGAAATAGGGAAGTTTGGAAGAGGGATGGGCCTTGGAGTAAAGATGACTCGGTCTGGGCCCCATTGAGTATGAGATACCTAGAAGATACCCATCTCACAGTGTTCAGAAGACAGTGAGACTTGGGGTATGTCATTTACCTCTCTGTTTTTTGGCTTCTTCCTCTGGAAAATGAGTAATTTGAGTCAGATGGCCTTCAAATTCCCTTGTAGCCCTGACATTTTAAAATAATACTTCCATTTATCATAGCATTTCCACACCTGCAATACCTTATATTTACATTGCACTCTAGGGTTATTGTGAAGATTAAGTGAGGTAACCTGTCAGAAGCATTATAAAATTGGGATATATCGTTATGGGCTGCATCAGTGACCAAAATATACACTGAATATATGATCCTCTTCCAGGAACTACATAGGTACATAGGTCATCTCCCAACTCTAACTTGTTTACTGTGTGAATTTGGGGGAAAACACTTCTCTCTGAGCCTCAATTTTCTCATCTGTGACAGGGGTATAATTTGTACTACCTTTCCCACAGAGGTATTGTTGGGAAAGCATTTTGTTTATTTTCTTTTTGCTTTTATGGAGCGGGGGAGGGCAGGACAATTGGGGTTAAGTGACTTGCCCAATGTCACATGACTACTGAGTATGTTAAATGTCTGAGGCCAGATTTGAACTCAGGTCCTCCTAACTCTAGGGCTGGTGTTCTATTCACTTAGCCACTTAGCCACCCCTGGGAAAGGGGTAGACCTTTTTGTAAACCTTAAAACGTGCAATGAAAATGTGAGCTATAAAAATAGTTGTCAGTATTATTCTCATATATCAGGACTTTGAGATCAGTTCAGGGAAATGGCCTCCCTCTGGAATTTGTAAAATTGTAGGTTATAGTAAGGAGAATTTGGGGGACTCTGAGATAGAAAGAACATCTCTAAGAGTGTGTGTGTGTGTGTGTATTGGGGGGGGGGGGGGGCATGATTCTGAAAGGCCTAGTGGAGAAGGAATGGTGGCTTCTGGGAAGGTAGCCAGGAAGGTCTGGGGCAGGGGTGGGGAGGTAAGGGGATAGGAGATAGGGGCAGTGGGTGGTAGAGAGATTTGGGAGTGAGCTTTGGAAAAGGCTGATCTGGAGAGTAGGGAAGTGAAGAGATAACTGAGAAGGGTGGGGAGGCACACCAGGGGCAGCTGGGGGAGAAGATAAAGCCAGAAAGGGATGTTACCAGGGCCAAGAGAAGCCGTCCCTGGTTTGCCACGTGGGTGGAAAGGAAGAGATGAGGAGAGAAGGAAGAAGCAGCTGCTGGGGAAGTTAACAAAGCCAAAAGCCCAAAGAGGGAGAGAGTTCCAGGTGGGCCTGGGTTCAGGTCAGGTGACACTATCTATTCCCTTGGGCACTAGCCCCCAAAGTCTAACTCTCTCCCCATCCTGCCTTTACTTTGTCACTGTTTAAGGGAAGAGAAACCTTAGTCCACGAAGGACAGTAAAATGGATAATGACTTTCATTAAATCCACACACAAATGCCTCTTAGGGAATTGTGATTAAACAGATAAGCATGATACAGATCCTACTCTCCAGAAGCTTACAGTCTAATTGGAGTGGGAGTGGAGAAGATAGAGCATAAGGAAGAATGAGATAAATATAAAGAAGAGGGTCAGGGTCTGAGCAATTTGAGGAGTATAAAATCCCTTTTACCTGGGGAGAAGGGATGTTGTCAGGGTCCCTTCATGGAGTGGCATCTGAGTTAGACTTTAAAAAGAGAGAGGGACTTTAACAGACAGAAGACAGAGATGGTGATGGAGGAGAAAGGAAATGAAGGGGAAGTAAAAAGAAAGGGTGGGGTGGTCCATTCCACTCATGCCCAAAGACAGAGATGGGATAAGGGAGAATGAGAACTGGAATCAGATTGGTCTACCTTGGCTGGAATATAGAATACACAAAGCAGAGTAATGTGAGATAAGGCTGGGGAAAAAAGCTGGAGCCAGATTATAGAGAACTTTGAATGACTGTATCAGGCTTGTATACTTTATTTAGTCAGCAATATGGATAAAACTTAGAGTGTTATATAAACTCAGATATTAATATTAATAATAGTGGTTATAATAAAGTATTATATTGGGGTGGCTAGGTGGTGCAGTGAATAGAGCACCGGCCCTGGAGTCAGGAGGACCTGAGTTCAAATCTGGCCTCAGACGCTTGACTCACTTACTAATTGTGTGACTTTGGGCAAGTCACTTAACCCCAATTGCCCTCCAAAAAACAAAAATAAAATAAAATAAATAAAGTATTATAAAATGCCAATGACCATGAGTAATATGTAGTATAAATAATTATATTAATAGTAAGTGACATTTATATAATACTTTAAGATTTGCAAAGTTCTTTCTTTACAACAATCCTATGAGATATGTAGTTCAAGTATTGTTAATTCCTATTCTATAGATAAAGAAACTTAGTTTCAGAGAAGTTACTAACCCTTACCATCTTCTCAAACTATTGTGCTACATAACCTTCTAACTTCTACAATCCAGTTCTTAGAAAAAGGTGTTTATGCTCCCTTTCTTCCACTTCCTCTCTCACTTACTTCTCATTCTCTTGAAATCTGGTTCCCATCCTCATCATTCAACTGAAACTGCTCTCTCCAGAGTAACCTATGATTTTTTGGTTGCCAAATCAATGACCTTTCATAAGTTCTCATCTTTCTTGTTCTCTTTCTTAGCATTTGGCCCCACTGAACACCTTCTCCTTCTGGATCCTCTTCTCTCTGAGTGCTTGTGGCACTGCTTCCTCTCTCTGTCTCTGTCTCTGTCTCTGTCTCTCTGTCTCTGTCTCTTTCTGTCTCTGTCTCTCTGTCTCTGTCTCTCTGTCTCTGTCTCTCTCTGTCTCTGTCTCTGTCTCTCTCTGTCTCTGTCTCCGTCTCCGTCTCTGTCTCTCTGTCTCTGTCTCTGTCTCTCTGTCTCTGTCTCTCTCTGTCTCTCTCTCTCTGTCTCTCTCTGTCTCTCTCTCTCTGTCTCTCTCTGTCTCTCTCTGTCTCTCTGTCTCTCTCTCTGTCTCTCTGTCTCTCTCTCTGTCTCTCTCTGTCTCTCTCTGTCTCTCTCTCTCTCTCTCTCTCTCTCTCTCTCTCTCTCTCTCTCTGTCTCTCTCTCTCTCTGTCTCTCTGTCTCTCAGTTTGTTTTGCTAGATTATCATTCATATTATGGCCCCTAACGATAGGTGTTCGGTAACCCTTTGTCTTGGGTCTGTCTGTCTCTTTCCCATTCTCCATCTCCAAACTTATCAGCTCTCTTGAGTTTGATCACTACCTCTCTCCAGAAGACTCCCAACCCCCTATATAGCCAGCTCTCTCTCTTGAACTCTAATAAAAATCACTAACTTCCTACATTTCCAACTAAAAGTCCTCTAGGTATTTCAAACTCAATACAACTAGGTTCCTATTAGGACAAAAACACAAAACAAAACAAACAAACAAAAAGCTACGAAAACATGAATCCCCTGAGGTTGATGTATGTATTTGAATTCATACTATTTGAAGTTATACTTATGTAAAATATGGTAATTGGTTCCAGTTAAATGGAAATATATTTCATGTTTTCAAATCAGGTAACCATTTTGGGAAGAATTTATTATTCACACTAATGGGACCTAATCAGAACTCCTCTTTTCCTCCAAGCTTATTTGGATTCTGAATTTTTCCATTTCTGTTGAAGATTCCACCTTTTAAACTACTTCCTTTCCCTCCCCCATAGCCAACTGGTTTTCAAGTCATGATTTGCCCTCCATAAGAGGCTCCCATCCACAGGCATCTCTGCATCCAATCCCTTCTTGACACTCACTTGGCCCCTACTGTTTAGGCTTTCATTACCTCTAACTTGGACCATTGCAATAGCCTCCTACTTTGACTTCCCTGCTTCAAGCCTCTTCCTTCTTTAATCCATTTTCCACACAACTGCCAAAGTGATGTACCAAAAGCACCACACAGTTAGATTAGGTCATTCCTCTTCTCTAAAATCACCAGAGGCTCCTGATTATCAATAAGATCAAATTTTTGGAATTTAAATCCCTTCATAACATGTCTCAAACCTACCTTTTCAATCTTATCCCATGATACTGCCCTTTTTTAAAAAAATTATTTTTACAAGCATTTATTATTTCTCCTCCTACTGCCGGGTCCCCTCCCCCCAACCCCACCCTGTACCTGCCATTGAACAATGGAGGAGAAAAAAAAAAGAAAAGAAAAAGAAAACTCTCATATCAAATATGTGTAGTCCAGTAAAAACAATTTCCCACATTTGCTTCTTCTGAGGCAGAAGACCTCCAGTATCTGATTCTCTTCACTCATTGATCTCTCCTTATCCTGCTTCACTTTGACACTGCTTAAGGGAGGGGGATCTCTTGTCCAAAGGTTTTCCAGCTTCAGGCCTCTGGACTCATAGTTTATCACTGCATTGATCACAGTTCTAAAGTCTGATTCCAAAGTTGTTTTTCTCTATCATGCTGTCATTCTACAAATTATTCTCCTAGTTTTGTTTACTTCGCTCTGTATCATTTCATAGAGCGTTTCCCAATTTCCTCTGAAATTTTAGGGAAGGGGAAATTTGGGACATGTTGAGTTAGAGATTTTTTTTGAGACTTTTTTTTTCCTCAAATACTATCTCATTTGATTCTTACAACAATTCCAGGAGGTAGGTGCTATTATTATTCCCATTTTCCAGTTGAGAAAACTGAGGTAAACAGAGGTGAAGTGACTTACCCAGGGTCATATAAGTGTCTGAGGACAGATTTGAACTTGGCAGTTGGAAACATGGGGATAGAGATAGAGGATTGGGTGTCATCTACATAGAAATAATATTTGAAGCCATAGGAATGGTTGACTTTAGGACAGAGAATCTAGGGAGAGAAGACAAGAGTTAGCACTTGAGGGGAGACTAGATAATCTTTAATCCAAAATCTCTAAAGTCCATTGGAACTCTAAATCTATGATCTAGTGATTCTATGAGAAGGAAATCAGTGAATTAATGAATGAAACAGCCTTTATTCATTTGAGTGCTTATTATTTGGTAAGCACTGTGCTAAATTCTAGAGATAAGATAAATAAATCAAGACAGTCCCTGCCCTCTTTCTCTTTCTCTCTAACTGGGGGGAGGGGAGGGCAACCACACATATACTCATATTTATGCAAGCTGGGATAGTCAGGGAAGGCTTTTTAAAGGAAGAACTTAAACTAGGCACCAGAGAATATGTATAGGCAAAAGAGAGGGAGATATCCAGATAGGGGAGGAGGAGAGGGGTGTGTTTGGAAGAGGAAATGGGAAAAGAAAAACAGGGTAGAAATTAGCCTGCCATGTACAAAGGACCATTACTATCCCAGAATGATAAGGTACTGACCCAAATTTCAGTCAGGGACAATTTGGATTGGAGAGTGGGTAGCCCTTGTGGAAGCAGAACAAATGGAAGAATTTGGAAGACAAAAGGCAGAAGATAAGTGGTACAGTGACTGGGGAATATCTAAGTTCTTTGCACTCTCTGATCTTTTATGTTCAATGAGGCAGCTGGTGACATAGTAGACAGAGCACCAGGCCTGGAGTCAGGAAAACTGAGCTCAGACACTTACTAGTTGGGTGACCCTGGACAGATCACTTAACTTTTATTTGCCTCAGTTTCCTTAACTGTAAGATGAGGATGACCTCCTGAGACTGTTATGAGGATTAAAGGAGATAGTACTTATAAAAAGTGCTTAGCACAGTGCCTGACAATACAAATGCTTGTTCCATCCCCTTCTCCCCCCCCCCCCCCCATATTCTCTGGGCCCATTTAGCTCCAACGTTCTCTTTAAAAATTTGAAGATATAGAGAAAAAAATAGAAATGATTTCTGACTTCAAGGAACTTAACGTTATACCTTGTATGTGGCATAGTAGATAGAACACTAGACTTAAGATTTCAAATCCTATAGAGCACCTGCCCTGGAGTCAGGAGGACCTGAGTTCAAATCCGACCTCAGACACTTAACACAAAAACTAGCTGTGTGACCTTGGGCAAGTCACTTAACCCCTAACTGCCCTCTAAAAAAAATAAATTAAAAAAGATTTCAAATCCTACTTCAGACACTAGCTGTGTAGCTATGTCTCATCTTTCTGAGTTCAAATCTGGCCTTAGACATTTACTAGCTATACGACCCTGGGCAAGTCACTTGACCCTGTTTGCCTCAGTTTCCTTGTCTGTAAAATGAGCTGGAGAAGGAAATGGCAAACCACTCCAGTATCATTGCCAAGAAAACCCCAAATGGGGTCACAGAGAATCAGATATGACTGGAAAAAAAATGACTGAATAACAATAATCTACTTATCTGCTCTCAGTCTTAGTTTCTTCATCTATAAAATGGAAATAATAATTAGCACCGACCTCATGAGGTTGTTGTAAGGATCCAATGAGATACTATATGTAAAATACTTCACAAATCTTAAAGTGCTATAAAAAGATGAATTAGTATTAGCTAATTATTGCAAGATATGGCATCTATAGTACTGGTGTAAAATGTCCCAAATTCCTCTCTGGATCAGTCTTACTTAATGGAGGAAAGAGCCCCCACTCTCCAAGATGGTACATCTTTCCTTGTGGAGAGATCTCCTTAATGAATTTGAGCATTTGGGGAGATAGAGATGAGAGACCAGGAATGAGTACAATCAGTAAGTCCATCTACAAATATTGAAGGTCTTACTATATGCCAGGCATTGTGTTGAGTGCTGGGGCTGTAAAGAAAATAGCCCCTGCTTTCAAGGAGCTCAGATTCTAATGAAGATGCAGCATATAAGTTAATAGCTAAGCATATGGTATATAGAGTAGGAAGGAAGGAAGCATTTATTAAAAGCCTGCCATGTGCCCAGCACTGTGCTAAACTCTTACAGATATTATTTAATCCTCACAAAAAATCCTGAGAAGTGGGTGCTATTCTCCCATTTTTACAGTTGAGGAAACTGAGGCAAGCAAAGATTAAGTGACTAGTCCACAGTCACACAATAAGGAAATAATTGAAGTGAGATTTCAATTTCAGTCCTAAACCCCAGCTTGACATTGTATCTACTAAACCACCTTGTAGCCTCTTAGAATAGATGGAAAATAACCTTAAAGGAGAAAGCTTTAGGCTCCCAAAGTGGGCAATACTTCCCCCTGTGGGGTGCTGGAACAATGGGGGGCACAGTAGTAGCCTCAGGTGTAATTGGGGAGTATTGAATAAAAATAAGGGGGTGGTGGAAGCATAAGGAAAGAAGAGAAGAAAATTTTGAAAAGCTGTTCATATACATTTCATCTGTTGTGTAACAGAATTAAAGTTGTAGTGATTACATTATTTTCCAAATAAATACACAAAATACAAGTTAAAACTGATCAGTGGTCAAGTCTGCTGACAGGTTTTAACAAGCAAGTGTTGGCAGGTGAGCAGAATTGTTGGGAAGTCCAGCATGCATCAGCAGGAATATGCATATGTAATGACTTATTTACAACACAATACAATAGGGTTACATGACCCAATATAGTGTCATCAAAATTTCAAAAATCCCCCACAAATTTACAATAAATTATTAAATTTAAGATGCATCATTCAAAAAAAAATTTTTTTTTTGCTTTTTGGAGGGGGGAAGGCAGGGCAATGGGGTTAAGTGACTTGCCCAAAGTCACATGGCTAGTAAGTGTTAAGTATCTGAGGCCAGATTTAAACTCAGGCCCTCCTCACTCCAGGACCAGTGCTCTATCCACTGTGCCACCTAGCCGCCCCCTTAAAATATATTTTATACTTAAAAAAAAGACAAATTTCAAAAACAAATATCAAAGGGTTAAAGAAAGTAGATTTCTTGGGGGGCACTGAGTAATTTTTTTGAAAAGGGGGTGTGGGCCAAATAAGTTTGGAAACCTCTGCTTTAGCAGCTGGAGGTGCATAAGGGGGAGAGAAATGGGACAAGGACCACTTATCAGTCAGTCAATCAATTAAGTGTCTACTTATGTGTTAGGCACAGTGCTAGGAGCTGGAGATAAAAATTCAAAGAAGGACACAGTTTCTACTCTTTGGGTGATCATTCATCTGTTGCTGACCCTCAGGGTGAATGATCCAAACCTCCTTGAATTCCTAATTTATACCACCACCACCCCATTCTGTAGAAGATCTTACATCCCATAGCACAGATAAGAGGGCAACACAGGACCAGCATGGACTCTTAGCTACCATTGTCTTTATTTTAAGATGCTCCATATTCTATATCCTTAAACCCCTTTTAGCTCTAGTAATCTATGTTGCTAAATGGAACTTGGTACCCAAAGGGACAGAAGTGGGGAGACAAATCAGAACCTGGAAGGGCTGAATATAGGCTTCAACAAAGGGACCAGGGCCTTTCAGTCCCATAGGGCCTACGCAGGTGTCTTGTACGGCCTGAGAAAACCCCTTTGTTTCAGCTTGTTGGGTGGAAGGAGGACTGCATTGTGGGGGAGGACAGGCTAATGACCCTGGGCAAGGACTGAGGGAAAGGGGGGGTGGTGGCTGGCCCTAGCCCCAGAGCTAAAAAAAGAACTTCATGTTGTTTTTTTCTTTTTTTTTTCCTTTTCGACAGACGAGAAAGCTCACGTCTCTCCGGGAGAGAGGAAGGGGAGTGGGGAGGGCAGGGCTGGACACTGGAGCAGCACAGCCCCAATTCCTGCCGGCCTGTTTTCCACTTGTCCGCAGGCCTCACCCAGAGAGCTCATCAGGAGCAATGCAGTCTGAGCCTTCCCTGATTATCGGGGCTGGGCTGGGGTCAGTCCACTGCTGCTGCTGCAATTGCTCCTCCTCCTCCTCCTCTTCCCTGACAGCCGGCTGCTCCCCAGCTCCACTTTCCTAGTATTGTGTGAGGGCCTGGGTCATCGAGGAAACAGGGCGGCCGCTGGGCTGTGGGGACGGCAGGCCCACCCCCTTCCCCCCATTGTCACACTCCTGGCTCCTGCCACACTCTCCCTGATCCTGCCACTAAAAATAGGCCCCCATGGGGAGTGGGTCCCCACCCCTGGGGTGGTCCCCAGGGCTGCTGCAGAGTAACAAGCTTAGACAGACAGCAACAGACAAGGCCAAAACACTGCCTGCCCCCCATTTAGAACCTAGCTACACTTGGCTTTTCTATTCACTCCAACTTGCTCCCCTGTGTTACCATCTCTTTCCACCTGCTCATAGGGTTCAATTCAGGAAAAGGTTAGTGGACAGAACAG
>NW_027187368.1:13175338-13199297 GCF_028583685.1 Petaurus breviceps papuanus | reverse complement strand
TGAGTTGAATAAATACCTTGAATAAATCACTTCCCAAGCTGTTCTGTGCTTCCTGCCTGTATGGGGAGCAATCCTTACAGAGGAAGCTGCAGTCCCCCAAGACTATCATCTCTAACCTTCCCTGCCCCACCACTCTAGATCCAGAGGAAAAACCCTGTGCTGATTTTCCTAGAGTGATAAGGATGGAATCAGTGTTATGAGATTCTCAAAAGCATTGTAGAGTCACCAGTGAGGAAGGGAGGAAGGTGAAAGGAGTGTGATGAAAATGAGTCTGTCCAGCCAAGGACACAATTTAGTAGTAGAAAACTAAAAGGAGGAATTTTTGTTTGTGCCAGCAGCCTTGGGATGGAACTTTTACCTGCTGTGCCCAGCCCTGATTCATCCACGGACATTTGTCACAAACATCATTGGCATAGCATCACCAGTATTTCCATCATAGAATATCAGGACTGGCAGTAAATTCAGAGGGCACTTATTTAACCCATCCCCGAGTAGGAATCTTCTTGAAAGCATGAATGAATAAATGAATGAAAAAGAATTTATTAAATGCCTTCTATGTACAAAGCACAGGAGCAAGGACTGAAATATAAACAGCAAATCAAAATAAGCCTTGTTCTCAAGGAGCTCATATTCTAATAGGAGAGATAACTGTACAGGAGGGTTCACTTTCACATCAGATGGAAAGGCCTCATTGTCCTTAGGGTACAGAGGCACAGCTATCATAAGAACTCAGACTATTAGTTTTTTGGGGAGGTCCTTAGAACATAAAATATTAGAACATCCATTCATAAATCTAAAGCTGGAAGGGAAATTGGCAATTATCTAGTCTAATCACCTCATTTTATAGAAGAAGAATCTAGAGATGTCAAGTGACTTGGCCAAAGTCATGCAGATAGTAAAATGGTACTGGTAGGATTTGAATCCTGTTCATTGAAAAATGAGTACTCTTTTTTTCTCTCCCATGCTGGGTACATGTCTCCTCCTCTGTGTCAGTGCTGGGAGAAACCTTAAAACACAAAATGTTAACTCTGGAAAGAACCTTACAGAAACCATTTAATCCAGAGCCCTCAATATTATAGACGAGGCTAATCAGCCGCAGAACTGAAACCTGAACTCAGGTCTTTACTTACAGTACAGGACTTTTTCCACTCCTGCTCTATTCTATTTGAATCGTGATGAAGAATTCTCTACCTCCCAAGTTAGCCAATTCCACTATAAAACAGTTGTTGTTTTAAAGGTCTGGACCTGTGAGTTTATAGTTTCAGAGAACTCCATGCCCCAGATCAGAAATTCTTGGTAAGTTAGTTATAGAAAGAGTTAGCTGGGGAATCCTGGGAGATTTTATAATTTTTACTCCCCCTCACAAGCCAGTATATAGCAGAGAGAGGACTTGAGCCCAGGTCATCCTGACTTCAAGGTAGCCATCTGACTATAATATTCTGCCTCTCATTCATTTTGGGACCATTGCAATTTTTATTAATTTTTTTCCTTGTTTATTGCCAAATTTACCCCTCTGCCACTTTTTACCCATTGTTTCTAGTTTTGCCTTTTGGGACCAAGTAAAAACAGTAACAATATTGATATTTATATGGCTATTTAACATGTGCCAAAAATTTTACCACCCTGTGAGAGGAGCTGTGATATCATTGGCATAGAGAATTCCCAGATGAGGAAACTCCCTCAACTTTTTAGCAATTAATAGCCTTAGAAAGTTACTTAGAGAAGAGATATCAAACATGAAGCCTGCAGAACTTCTGAGGATGTGGCCCAAACCAGATTAAAATGTAGTTGGGAAATAGTTAACAAAATAAATAAAAATGTTAAATATAATGTTAAATTGCAAAGGTGCAATTACCTCCCAATTAGTGCAAATAATGGATCCCATGAAGTAATTTCATTTGAATCTCTACTGCATATTTTCACTAGACTAGAATCAATTGCCATATTTTATGTAATTATAACTTCCAATAGTGCAAATTCAAATATGTGTGATCATTTCACAGGATCCATTGTTTGAATTAATCAGAACCTACCCGTGCTTTCCTCAGAACTACCCTGTGAAGTAGGAAGTGCAAGAACCCCCACTTTACAGATGAAGAAACTGAGGCTCAGAGAGGGCCTCAGTTAATGTTAAAATGTGACTTTCTAGGTCAGTATGCATGCCTATGAGGATCCTTTTGTACTATGTAATTAGTGGCTCTGATTTCTATCTGAGTTTGACTCCTCTAGTCTAGGGTACTCAGAGGGTAAATGACATGCCCAGGGTCACACTGCCAGCTCTGGTTGAC
The DNA here is from genome assembly GCF_028583685.1 of Petaurus breviceps papuanus. Classification (NCBI taxonomy): domain Eukaryota; kingdom Metazoa; phylum Chordata; class Mammalia; order Diprotodontia; family Petauridae; genus Petaurus; species Petaurus breviceps. Next base: position 13,197,009 of record NW_027187368.1, on the reverse strand, counting down.
TTGAGCCCAGGCTTCCTAGTTTTTAGTCTGTCTCTCTATTCACTACTCAAAGCTACCTCTCACTACAGGTATTATCCTTGTATTACAGATGGGAAAACAGACTCAAGAGAAGGGAAGCAACATGCCTTGGTCATACTATTTTTAAGTATCTAAGGTAGCAGCCAGCTGGTAGGATCCTTGCCTTACCTTCCCATCTCCAAGTTGATCTAGCTCTGACTGAAGTGAGTCTACATTTCTCTAGGGCTATAGAATTTACAAAGTGCTTTACTGACAGTGGTCTTGTCAGGGAAGTGGCACAAGTATTGGCCCCGTTTTATAGATGAGGAAATTAAGGCTCAGGGAGAAGTCAAATGCCCCAAAGTCACACAGTTAATAAAAGGCTGAGCTGAGGCTGAATCTGAACTAAGTCGAGTCTTCTGACTTCCAGGATGATCAAGACATAACCCTTGACATGGGAAGAGATGTTCCAAGTACATTCTTGACTGAGTTTTCCAGAACTGTTGGAGAAGGAAGAATGGAGAAGGAAGGGATGGTGAAAAAATGCTCTGGACTCAAAGTCAGAAGACATGTTCAAATCCCAGCTCTGATACTTACTATGTGCTATTAAGTCATTTCAAGAATGCTATCTGCCTCCAGAGAAAACTGATGTTGTCTGAATACAGACTGAAGCATATTATTTTTCATGTTCTTTCTTCCTCTCTTTTTTTCTTTTTCAAGTTTTCTTCCACAAAAGGAGTAATATGGACATAGGTTTACATGATTACCCATGTATAACCTATGTTTGCTTACCATTTCAGGGAGTAGGGAGAAGATGGATGAAAGGATAGAATTTGGAACTTGAAACTTTTTAAAAAAATGCTAAAAATTGTTTTTATCTGTACTTGGGGGAAAATAAAATGTTATTTTAAAAAGCAAATAAGTCATCTCCCCTCTCTGAGCCTCAGTTTCTTCATCTGTAAAGTGGGGGTTCTTGCACTTCCTACTTCACAGGGTAGTTCTGAGGAAAGCACAGGTAGGTCCTGATTAATTCAAATAATGGATCCTGTGAAATGATCACACATATTTGAATTTGCACTATTGGAAGTTATAATTACATAAAATATGGCAATTGATTCTAGTCTAGTGAAAATATGCAGTAGAGATTCAAATGAAATTACTTCATGGGATCCATTATTTGCACTAATTGGGAGATAATTGTACCTTTGCAAAACCTAGAGCACCAGAGAGATGGGATCTCACAAAATATTACTGTGAAGAGAATTTGGAGAACATTTAATCCAACTCCTTTATTTTACACATGAGGATACTGAAATCCAGAGAAGTTAAGTGACTTGCCCAAGGTCACACAGCTGTTGTTATTATTATTGTTTTCTGTCCTTTGTTGCTTTTTCTCTTTTTCCCTCTTCTGTGTTCAGAAATGCCCAAGCTGTCCCTAGAGTCTTCCTCTGGGCCATTGCCCTAGGAGGGAAAAAGCAGTCTGGATTTCCTGGAACCCTTGAAGCTGGAGTCTGAAGAGCTGAGGAGGAAACAAGGCAGCTGGTCAGAGATCCGCCCTCCACCCCCCCAACTCCCCCCACTCCTAATCTCAATCCCCCACCCGGCCCAGGGGAGCTCTCAGAATGCAGGGCCGGAACCCCCTGCCTGTCCCCTCCTGGGAGACCTTCCAAAGACCGGAAAGGGGGGGCAGGATAATGAGGGGGGAGGTAGTTTACTTCCAATTCCGACTGACCCCTGATTGGGGAGGGGAGGGGAGTGGGTCTAGGACTTTAGAGACTGCCACACCCAAAAGGTCCAGGGCACTAGAAGAATTGGTGGGATTGTGGGTTTTGCTAGGGGCTTAGAGTCCCTCAACCAAAGAAGGGGAGACAGGGCCAGGGCCAACTTTGTGAAGGAGGTTTCAAAGTTGATCCTGTGTTGTTCCTGGAGCATGGGGACAGGTCTCAGTCCAGCTGATATATCCAGGCAGGCCAGGAGCACTCCAAGCAGAATCATAGACCCATAGGATGCCTATGGCCAAGAGATAGAGTGGAGCAACCTGGAGTGGGATAGTTGAATCAGCTGGAGATTTGGCTTCCCTCTCTGGTGGGAAGAGAGCTGCAAGAAAGAGACAGCTGTGGCATAGAGGGGAAGAGCGCTGCTGGCATTCAGAACATTTGGCTTCTGATTCCTCATGTGACCCTGGACAAGTCAGTTCCCTTTCTGGGCCTCAGTTTCATTCTTTGTAAATTGAGGAAGATTAAATGGTCTCTAAGGTCCGCTCTGGTTCTGATATTCTATGTATTTTCAATTTTTTTTTTAAAGCAATTGGGGTTAAGTAACTTGCTCAAGGTTACCCGGCCAGTTATTTCTGGGTGTGGTGCTAAGTATCTGAACCCGGATTCGATCTCCAGGTCATCCGGATACTGGGGCTGGTGCTCTTACTCTCTGTGCTACCTGGCTGCCCCTGTATTTTTAATTTTAAGACCTAAGATCCCTTCAGCCTTTAACATTTCACTTTCTCTTTTCTAAGGTCCTTTCTGGCTATGTTCTAAGTTCTAAGGCCATGTCTAACCCTTGTATACTTGCTTTATGTTCTAAGGTACCTTCTAGCTCTGACAATCTTTTGTCTGCGACTCTGCAATCCAAAAAGCAGGCAAATAAAAATAATTTGATGTAGATATCTGAGCCCTGACCTAGCTGGACATTCTATGGAATGAGCATACATCACAGAATTTCATAGACTATTAGAGATCCAAGGGAAATTTGAGACCATAAGATGATAGATCTTGGTTTATGAAGGAACTGAGAGACTGTCTAGACCTACGACCTCATCTTAGAATTGAGGAGACTGGGCATCACAGAGATTAAATGACTTGCCCAGGGTTCCACAGCTAGTAAGTTACAAGAATCAGGATTTGAACTCTGGTCTTCCTGCCTCCAAGTCCAGTATTTTATCCACTGCTTCGTTCCATCGCTGGGTCATCCGTTCCTCTTCCCTCTACTCTCTGTTTTACAGATAATGAAGATACAGCTCGGAGAGCATGAGTCCGAAGCAGAGGGTCTTCCTCAGCTCCATTTTTTCCAGCTCACTCCTTTCTCATTTTCTTTTATGTCCTCATCACCCCATTTTCATCTCCTTCATCACTCCTCTCTCACTCCTCACCTCTCCAATCCATGTTCCCATTCCTCATCCCTTTCCAGTCTCTCAGGACCAATTTTTAGACATAAAATTCAGTCAGTTAATTAATGAAGAGATACCTAGCATCTACTTTTTATTAGGCCCTATTCTTTTTTACAACTTGGGAGAGACAGAACAAGTGTCCTCCAGTAACTCATTTTCATTTAGTGAGACAAAAGGTGCACTCATCAAAACAAGGAAAAAGTAATCCTATTTGTTCCAGGGTGAGTAGTACAGACTGTAGGAGTGAAGGGAGTGCTGGGGGCAGGGAAGGCTTCTTTAAGGAGGTGTGGGAGGCCCATGGGGCATGGTCCTTGAAGGATAGGTAGAATGTTGGAGAGGCAGGAAAGAGAAATGGTAACCTACTTTGGATCAGAGAATGTCAGAACTAGAAAGGACCTTAGAACATAAAGTACAGTATACCAGGGTTAGACTTGGCCTTAGAACTTACAACAGAGAGTCTAGATTGGTTGTAAGGAGTTGGCAGAAACCATAGGCAGGAATCAGCTAGTTCAACCTTCTCATCTTATAGATGGTGAAATTGGGGTCTAGAGAGAGGTAGGTACTTGTTCAAAGTCATATTCCAGGTTCATAGCAGAGCCAGAACTAGAACCCTGGTCTCCTGACTCCCTACCTCCCTGCAGCTAAGGGTCAGGCATTCCTCAGGCCCTGGGGGAAGCTGAGGAGACCAGAGGAGGTGGGTAGGGGCCAGCGAGAGGGGCCTGCCCATCTTTGTTTTCTTTTGCAGGACAGAACAACGTTGTTGCTGTTTTTAATAAGAGCAACTCAGGTGACCTTCAGGTTGGGATCTGAAAGGTCCCAAGAGCTTGGCCTGGCAGGATTGGGGCCTGACTTTGGGGCTCTCTTCCCTCCCATTTACTGCTGCTTAAATACTAATATTACAACTTCCCCTCCTTGGGGCTGGCTTACGCAGGCCGCCTCCGGCCGGCCATTGTCTTAGTGTTTTCCGAGGGAAGCTCCCAGAGGAAATTAACCTGCTGCTCACCCCAAGCAGTTGGTTTCACACCCTGTCACTGTGGGGGACTTGCGGGAGGGGGGAGCAAGGGGCTCACATGTTCCTAGCAAGACCAGAGGGAGCACATGGGAGTGGAAGAAATAAGGAAACAGGAGGGAAAGGAGGATCAAGAAGAAGGTGGGTTGCAGGAGGTAGGGAAGGGTATAAGACAGAGAGTGGGACAGCGATTCTAATGAAGTATTGAGGTTTTCATCATTGCCAATATTCAAACAGAGGCTGGCTGACCACCTGTCAAGGCTTCGGGGTGATTCCAGATTGGAGGGGGAGGATGGATTGGCTGACCCCTAAGGCCGCTCTGAGGTTCTAAAATTCTATTATCTTAAGATTTCAAAGAAGCAAGAGAACAATCCCCACCCCCTTTATTTTCTAGAATGACCATCTTTGGCATGACCCTAGAAAAGTCACTTTGAGCGCTGGCCCTGGAGTCAAGAAGACCCGAGTGCATACAAATCACATCTCAGATACTTACTAGCTGGGTGTCCCTGGGCAAGTCATTTAACTTTTGCCTCGGTTTTCTCAACTGTAAAATGGGGATAAAATTTCACCTATCTCCTAGGGTCGTTGTGAGGCTCAAATGAGAGAATATTTGTAAAATGCACTTTGCACAGTGCCTAGCACATAGTAGGCACTATACAAATACTTATTCCCACCCTACCCCCCATTATTATTTGAGTTTTTTCTACTTCAAGAAGGATAGTTTTCTCTTTTTCAAATTTTTATTGAAATCTTTTTTTTTTTCAGTGCTTCCCTCCTGCAAAAGAGCCACAACCCAAAAAGAATTATATTCTTATAACAAAGAATAAAAAAGAAAGGGGAAAAAGATCAGCTCAAAACTAGCACATCAACCAGGCCTGCCCTTACACACTTTCTTCCATACCCATAGTTTTCCACCTCAACAGAGAATGGAGGAAGGTCATTCCCATATCTCTTCTCAGGGTCAAATTTGGTCATCATAATCACAAAGCAGTCAGTTTTTATTTTTGTTGTTGTTCTTTCCATTTATGTTGTTATATTCATTGTGTATAGTTTTCCTGGTTCTGCTTTATTGCACTTTGCACCAGACAAACTCCACTGTGTTCTTTATATTTATCAGTTCTTACAGAGCAGTAGTATTCCATTGTATTAGGGTAGCCATTCTCTGACTGATGGGCTTCTATTTTGTTTATAATTCTTGCCTGCCACAAGAATGCTATTATTGATATTTTGGTGTGTATGTTACTTTTTGTCTTTGTCCCCCCCAGTGGGGGGGAGATCTTTGGGATAAAAAGTTATGGACATTAGCATTATTCCAAACTGATTTTCAAAATGGTTGGAACAATTCACAGATCCACCAATAGAGTACTAGTGTGTTTATCTTCCCATAATCCCTCCAACCTTGACTATTCTCATCTTTTGTCATCTTACTATTAGTGATTTGAAATTCTTTCATATAGTTGTTAATACTTTGCATTTCTTCTTTTTGAGAGCTATTCACTCATATTCTTTGACAACTTATCCATTGGAAAATGACTTTTGTTCATGTATGTTTATATCAGTTATTTACATATCTTGGAAATCTGGCAGTGCTATTTGATTAAAAAATTTGCCCCCAATCTACTATTTCCTTTCTTATTCTGGTTGCACTGACTTTTGGGGGGAAGTACAAAAGCTTCCCAGATGAAGGATAATTCTACTAGTCTTTTATTCATACATTCACCAAAGTAGGAGAGGGATATCTTGGGGACCCAAGAAGTGGGCTTAGGTTGGAAGAAGAAGCTTAAAATTAGATGGGAAGACAGGAGATAAAACAATAGGAAAGAGTGAAGCTGGAAAGGGAGAATGTGTGCAGGCCAGAAAGGAGACTGACCTGGTCCAAAGAGGTAAGAAAGAAAGCCCACTATTAGGTCAGGGTAGATAGGCCCTAGTCAGAACCAGTAGAATGTCAAGTGGAGGAACATTGGCTTATGGGATTACAAACTCCCTTTGCATTTTTATCCCCCCTCCCCCCTATCATACTACAGACTTGTTGAGAGCAGAAATGTTTCTTATTTTATTTTTTAGAAAATCTCTTACAATACCAAGCACAGAGTACTGCTACACAAAGTAGGCAATTAACAAATATTTGTTGGATGAATGATAAACCCAAGTCACTCTCTTGGGGTAAGCATTTGGGAGGAAGGAATCCATAGACATTGCCTCCTAACAGGATTTTGCCTTGTCTTCTTGGGCTAGAAGCTTCTCTCCCAATCATCTAACCAGTTCTGAGTTCCACTCACCAAATCAGGGCTCTGTTACTTTTTACCTGTGTGAGCTTGGGCAAAAGTCACTTAGCCTCTCTGGTCCTCACTTTCCTGATCTGCAAAGTGAGGAAGTCGTACTGGATAACCTCTAAGATCATTTCCAGATGGAAATCTATGATCCCCTCCACCTACTCTGTGCCCAGTCCTGTGCTCAGCTTTGCTCTGGAGGAAGACCATGTTCCTTCCCCTTAGGTTGCTCATTGTCCATCTAAGGAGTAAGATTTTCAGGCATGCTAAGTTAAATAATAACAGTAACAAGTCTTATTATTATTTGTTGTTGTTCATTCATTTCAGTTGTATCTGACTGCTTGTGACCCCATTTGTAGTTTTTCTTGGTAAAGATACTGCAGTGGTTTGCCTCATTTTACAGATGAAGAAACTGAGGCAAGCAGGGCTAAGCGACTTGTCTAAGGTCACACAGCTAAAAAATGTCAGAGGTCAGATTTGAACTCAGAAACATGAGTCTTCTTGACTCTGGGCATAGCATGCTATCCACTGTACCACCTAGCTGCCCTAGTAAATCTTATAGGAAAAAGATTATTACCAGATGAGACCTTATTTCACACCTCATTTGAACTATGGGGAAACTGAGACCCAGAGAGATTAAAGTGGCCAAGATCACCCAGCTGGCTCATGGCATAACAGGGTTAAGAAGCTAGGCGAGGGGGGGAGGGGCGGCCAGGTGGCTCAGCGAGTAAGAGCACCGGCTCCAGTGTTGGGATGACCTGGAGATCGAATCCGGGCTCAGACACTCAGCACCACACCCAGAAATAACTGGCCATGTAACCTTGAGCAAGTTACTTAACCCCAATTGCTTTAAAAAAAAAAAAAAAAGAAGCTAGGCAGGTATCCTGACTCCCAGCTCAGCTATATTTCCACTACCTCATCTTATCACATGAATTAAAGACAATAATATAGAACAATGTAAGAGATCCCACCAGGTCTAGTGTGTTCAGTGCCAAGTGGTACAAATAATGTTCTACAGGGATTTTGTTGGATGAGAATTCAGCAGCACAATGTAGTACAGAGAGCACTGGGCTGGAAGTCAAGACATCTAGATTATAGCAGTGGACCGACCAGTGGCTCATGTGATCTGGGGCAAGTTGTTGTGTCTTTCTAGGCCACACTCTGCCCCTCTGTAAAATGAAAGACTGAATATTCCCCAAGGAAGTAAAACACAGAAAAGGTTCAACTATTAGAGTGTTCTGGTAAATGTTTTTTTTGTTTTGTTTTGTTTTTTTTGCCTTTTGGAGGGCAATTGGGGTTAAATAACTTACCCAAGGTTACACGGCTAGTTTTTGTGTGTGTGTATGTGGGTGTTAAGTGTCTGAGGCCGGAACTGAACTCAGGTCCTCCTGACTCCACGGCCGACGCTTTACTCACTGCGCCACCTAGCCGCCCCTCTGGTAAATGTTTAACAATTGGCTCTGTGTGTGTGTGTGTGTGTGTGTGTGTGTATAAAAATTCATGTATAACACACTTTTAACTTAATCTACATTATTAACATTTTCTTCATTGCTTTCTTAAGCACAGACAATCATCAAAACAATAAATCAAATCCTGATTTGGGTAGCATTTGCTGATTTCTGAAGTGTGAGTGATCACAGAGAAAGTTTAACAATCAGCTCTTGAAAATCCTTTTGAACTGGTTCTAGTACACACATGCATCTATGACAAAATTGTCATAGTAGGATGAGAATCATATATGTGGACCTAGAAGGGACCTCAAGAGTCATCCAATCCAACCCTTTCACTTTACAGAGGAGAAAATGGAGGACCACAGAGATAAGCGAATTGCACACCATCATGCAGGTATCAATAACAATAACCACTAACACTTGTATGTCATTTTAAAGTTTGTGGAGCATTGAATGCATTATCTCATTTGATCTTTTCAAACAGCACTGTGAGTTAGGTGTTATTATTCCTACTCTATAGATAAGGAAGCTGAAGCTGAGGAGAGAGGCCAAGCGACTTGTCCTGCTCTCGTTCTTTCCACTGTTACACTCACTAAATGCTTCTTACTTTGTGGAATCCAGAGGTGAGTCATAGTCCTTTATTTTCAATGGCTTACAATTCAGAGGGGTGGAGAAGACAGGTATAAAAATAACTACAAGGGGCGGCTAGGGGGCACAGTGAATAGAGCACCAGCCCTGGAGTCAGGAGGACCCAAGTTCAAATCCTGCCTCAGACACATAACACTTATTAGCTGTGTGGCCTTGGGCAAGTCACTTAACCCCAATGGCCCCTCCAAAAAGCAAAAAAAAAAACAACTTCAGTTCAAGACAAAATATGATAAAAGGCACAAAATACTTCGGGGGTTTGAAGAGAAGTGAGGACACATACCACCGGAGATGTCAGGTAAGGCCACATGGAAAAGGCAGCATAGTTGGACAGAGCCAAGAAGAATGACAGAGATGCTGAGGAAAAAAAAAGAAGTGGAGTTAGGATCAGATAGAGAGAAATACTGTATGACTAGCTCTCTCTCTTTTTTTTTTTAACCGTATCTGTGATTTCGTCAGAATAGGGAATTCCCTTTAAGAAACTTCCTTTACTAATGCAGATTTGGGGCACTGAGCAGTTAAGTGACTTGTCCAGAGTCTCACAGCTATGTCTGAAGAAGGACTTGAACCTAGATTTTCCTGACTCCGGAGCTGGCTCTCTATCCAAAATGACACAGTTTCTTGGGGAAATAATAGAACATAAGATTATGCGGTGCAAGTAAGGTACCAGTGAGTCAACAATCAATCAATAAACATTTATCAATCACCTATTATGGGAACTGTATTAAGTGCTAAAGAATAAAAAAGGTAGGAGACAGTCCCTGCCCTCAAGGAGCTTGTTATCTAATAGGGGAAACAGCATGCAAACAGATGTAGACAAAACAAACTATATATAGGGTAAATGGCAAACAATTAACTGAGAGAAGGCAGTCAAATTAAGAACTGGGAAAGGCTACCTAAAAAAGATAGGGTTTTAGTTGAGACTTAGAGGAAGCCAGGGAAGTCAGTAGGTAGAGTTGAGGAGAAAGAGAACATTTATTGAGCCTACTATGTGCCAGGGACCATTCTGGGGATTAAAAGAAAAGAAAAAACAGTCCTTGCTCTCAAGGGAGTCAGTATCTAATGTCGGTGGGTGGGGCATGGGAACCACACGAAAACAGCTTCATGTAAACAAGATATATACAGGATAAATTGGAACTAGTCCCAGAGGGAAGCAATTTAGAATTAAACCAGTAGGCAAAATAATATTGTTAGAATATGCACTAATCTTTAGCAGGGGTGGTGGATAGTAGCATCATAGTGTATGACTGTTATAGTGGGGATCCACCTTTATCCCAATTAATTACATAAAGTCCAGATATCTCAGTTGGATCATTTAATAAAGACATGTAATGTCACAAAGGAACTATGTAATGATTAGTTGAAGTTATGAATCTTAGGATATCATGTAAAAATAGCAAGTCAGTTCTGAGAAAATTAGTCAAATAGGAGAGAACTCCAAATTTGGGGACTGAGGATTTTAGGTCCCTTTGAGGGAATTGATCTTGGAGGGAAAAGAGAATGTCTGCTCCCTCCCTGCTGACCATTGCTACAGGAGAGATTAGACTATTAGGAGATAACACATCCAACTGGGACTAGGAAGAAATATGCAGAAAGCAAGTAGGTCTCCCTAAAAATGGCAACTGAGTATGTAGAGACAAAATTCACCAAGTTATGACCTTGTGAACTCTGAAAGATTGGAAGACCTGGAGGTCCCACTGGCATGAGTGGCAGCCTCCACTAGAGCTGGCAGCAGCATCTCTGGGACTGTAGTATCTGCACTGACAGCCAAGACCCAAGTAAGGATGCTAACTCTCAGACACCAGCAGGGAGCTACATCTAAGGAGAATTGATGACTATGAAAAGACAGAAAAGACTCCCAGTAACCTGGAAATGTTACCCCTTTAGCATTCCCTGCTCATGGGCTTCACTAACATTTTGTTTGAAGTTTGAGCTTAATCTCTCTAGCGATCTTCATGTGCAAGGAGAGAGTTTAGGAGGATTGTGTCTGAAAAAATATTACTTACTATGTCTGCTTAGTAAATACCCTTTCTAAAAACTAATTAAGTTTGGCTGATAATCCATGGGAAGCATATTTGTGGGGGCTTGTAGCAATGGTACTAGAAACCCCTGACCTTCAGCTTTACCCCTATAATTTTGAGAAGAGAAATAGACAATTGCCTCTCTGGTGACCCAATGTGTCAGTGCAGTAGGAGTGAGCACAGAGGGGGTGCTACATTACTCATCCATCTTCCCTCTATTTTAATTTAGCATCTCATAAATCAATCCATTTTTCTCCCACCTGCCAAGCCTTTCCAAATTTCTCCTGGAAGGGGAAGTCACTTATCAGAGCTATGTGCTTAACAGTGACAAATATCAAGTCCCAAGATCATTTCTCTTTAGAACTATATTTTGGGTTTAAATCTTTTGGTGATATCGATAGCTTGATCTGTTATCATCATCACAAGCTGTAACCTAGTTTCTCACTGAAATCTCTCAAAAGGAAAAAAAAGTTGCTGGATCTCTGCTGTAAAAACCAATTAATATAGATCCCAGTGTCATTTATTCCTTAGACAATATTGATGATTCCTACAACAAGGACCTTGTCCATTTTGATGTAGGCTTTATAACCTTTCCTTCTCTGTAGCATGATCTGAAGCTTGTTGGCAAGCCATTTAAAGAAGTAAGGATACTAGAGGGAAAAGTTTCCTTCCAGCCCTGATGTTTTATATTTTCTTTTCTAAGGTCCCTTCCAAGTCAAGCTTTCTATGTTCTATGGCTGTGCCATCCGTTCACACATTCTATTTCTTTCCTCCCCCTTTCATTGCCAAACTACATAAATTGTCTACAGCCTCAACTTCCACTTCCTCTACTTCCTCCTCAAGCTTTGCCATCTAGTTTCCATTCCCTCTATGCTACTGAAAGCCCTGCTCACTTATGATGGGTATAGCCAATGGTCTAGTTCCTGTCCTCATCCCTTTGAACTCTCCTAACAAAGTACTCTCATGGTTCTTCTTCTTTGACCACTTCCTGCACATCTCTTTTGCAGGGTCTTCATTCTCTCCTGCCCCTCAAATGTGAGTATTGCCCAGAGTACTGTCGTAGGGATTTTCTTCTTCTTTTTTTCTCTATTCTGTTTTCCTTACTGACCTCATCTACTCCCAATGCTTCACCCATCATCTCTATAAAGATAACTCTTACATCTATGTGTCTACCTTCCCCTGAGATCTAATCCTACAATTCCCAACTATTAGACATCTCTGATTAGAGGAATGCCAGCATTTCACATTCAACAATTCTAAAAGTGAACTCATTATCTCCTCAAGATAGCCCCCTCCCCTGAACTTCTCTATTTTTGTTAGTAACACTGTCATTGAACTACTTTCCGTTATGTCCCCTTCTGTCTTCATGTCTTTGATTTCCCTCCAGACTTGGAAAACTCTCTTATTTTCAACCTTATCTCCCTTCACTTGAGGGCCACCACAGATGCTCCAATCTTTATGAAGTCCTGATATCAGGACAAGAAAGTGAAGGGATTGGGATGCAGAATTTGATTTTTCTTCAGAAGATTCCAAGTGAAAGTGATTTTTTCCACCTCATTTCTTATTCCTTTTTAAGATTTTACTAGTGCCTTTCATTTTTACATCACTCAGGTCCCACCCACTCCCTGCCTTAAATCTGCCTTGTGACAACGGAAAACAAGCAAAGCCAGAAAGTAGACAGACAATGTTCCATCTTAGCAGTCCCCCACTTCTCCACTGTGAGGGAAGAAATGTGTTTTGTTTTCTCTTCTCCAAAACCTCCATTGGTTTTCCCCTAACTTCCTTTTGGTGACTTTTTTGTTTCTTTCTTACCTTACATTGTTATCGTCACTGGGCATATTGTTTCCTTGGCTTTGCTCATTTCTCTGTGCATAAGTTCATACAAGACTTCCCAGATTTCTCTGGATTCATTGTATTCATCTGATATTTGTTGCTTGACTCTTTATGACCCTGTGGACAATTCTGTCCATGGAGTTTTCTTGGCAGAGATACTGGAGTGGTTTGCCATTTCCTTCTTCAGTGGAGTAGGGAAAATAGGGTTAACTGACTTTCCCAGGATCACACAGCTAATAAGTGTCTGAAGCTGAATTTGAAGTCAGGTCTTCCTGACTCCAAGTTCAGTACTTAATCCATTGGGCCACCTTACTACCAGATTTTATTGTTAGAATGTTGTTATTATGATGTTATTGCACAATTACTTGTTTTATTATTTATTATTTATTATTATATTCACCTACTAGTTTTTTTAACCATTTCGCAGAGATGGACACCCACTTTGTTTCTAATTCTTTTCTAATGCAAAGAATTTTTCTTTTTTAACTTCTTTGAGGTAGGCATATGCTTAGTAGTGGCTTCCTCCTCATTTCTCACAGTTACTTTGCTTGAATATCTCCTTTTTATTTATCTCACTCTCCTATGTATTATAATTATTTGTGTCTTCTGACCTATTCAATTGTTAGCACCTTGAAAAAGGTGGTGGTAGAAATTTGTGTCCTCAACAAGTGTCTATAATGCCCAAGGTTCTATCAGGAGGAATTTAACAATATTTGTTGATTGAATTATTGAACACTCTTAGTTTTAATTTTCTATGTTTCCTAGAATGTTAGAATTACACTCTGTTCTAAGGTCCCCTTCCAGGTCTAACGTCCTATGAATCTAATATAAACCCCAAGGGGTACATGGATAGATTTCAAGAGACATGTAAACTTGGAAAGAAAAATAAAATGACATCTTTATTTCCATATAATTGGTTTCTTCCATAATTCTATGTATTTTATTTTAGGCATTTAAAAACATTATTGTGAAAAAGGATCTATAGGGTTCACCGGACTGCCGAAGGGGTTCATAACATAACCAAGGTTTAAGAACCCCTGCTCTACAGGCAGACTTCAGAAAAGCTTTGAAAGACTTACATGAACTGAACTGAGTGAACAGAACCAGGAGAACATGGTATACACAGTAACAGTGACGTTGATAGACTTCTCTCTTCTTATCAATGCAAGGATCTAAGACAACAGCAAAAGATGCATAATGGAAAATGCTGTCCACATCCGAAAAAGAGCTATGGAATCTGAATGCAGATCAAACTATGCTCTTTGCTTTCTTGTTTTTGGTTGTTGTTGTTTTGTTTCTTCTTTCTTATGGTTCCTCCCATTGGATCTAATTCTTTTTTACAACATGACAAACATGAAATATATTTAATATGAATGTATATGTAGAACAGATTGCAAGCTGTCTTGGGGAGGAGGGGAGGAGGGAGAGAGGGAGAAAATTTAGAACTCAAAATCTTATGGAAGTAAATGTTGAAAACTAAAAATAAACAAATTTTTTTTAAAAAAGAACCCCTCTTTAAGAGATTCCTGTAGGAATCCACAGAAAGAAAAAAACCTTTCTGGTGGATGTGGGGAGGGAGCTTTATCAAAATGTGAAAGTGTTAATGCAGTTTCTGGCCGTTGTTTGACCTGGAGGGAGGGAGGAAAAGGCAGAGAAAGTGAGAGAAAGCAGGGCCTCTAGGATAGAGAGAAGAGAATGGAGGCAGAAAAGTAGAAACAAAAGAAATGGAACACAATTGTTTGAGAATACAGGGCAGAAAGGAGGGGGAGCTGAAGCAGACAAAAGAATTAAGATGGTCGTGAATGGGACAATGAGTAGGGAAAAGTGCCCTATGAAAAAGACTGAGGCTAATGGATAGGGAATATGGTCCCTGAGACTTAGACTAGTGAAAAAGGGGATGGACTTGGAATCAGGAAGACTGGGGGTTTGATTCTGATTCTAACACTTTCTGACTGGATAGTTGCGCAATTCACTTAACTACTCTGAACCTTGGTTTCTCTACATATAAAATAGGGATAATCATTCCTGAAGCACCTACCTCACAAGACTGTGTTGAGAATCAGTCATATTAAGGATAACAATGTGCTTTACAGGGTGTCCCAAAAGTCTTAGTGCCATGGACAACTGCACTGAAACTTTTGGGACACCCTGGATAAATGCAGTTTATTATTATTATGTCACACCCCTCTTATAGTTCTTACTGGGAACTGGGTTTGCCTCAATAAGAAGAAAGTCAAAAACTCTTATTTGGGGGAATGCCTTTTGTGTGTGTGTATTTTGGAGGGGCAGGGCAATTAGGGTTAAGTGACTTGCCCAAGGTCACACAGCTAGTAAGTGTTAAGTGTCTGAGGTCGGATTTGAACTCAGATCCTCCTGACACCAGAGTCGGCACTCTATTCACTGCACCACCTAGCCATTCCAGGAATGCCTTTCTTTAAATGATTTCTGAGAACTTCATCAGCAGGTCCTGGTTCTAGAAAATAGAATCAAAGATGAATGACCTTAGAATTAGTTTAATTCAACCTCCTAATTTTATATAGAAGGAAACTGAGTCCAGAAGAGGTCAAATGACTTGTAGCTAATAAGAGACAGAACTGGGATTTGAGCCCAGGTTCCTCAGACTCTAAATCTGGCATTCTTTCCATGGTACCCCACCAATATTGTAGTCTCATTTTATGGGGACTGAAGGTAAGGGGAAGCTCAGTAAGCCAGAACAGGGCAGAGGCTTGCTGGAAGCCCCTTCCAGAGTAGAATCTGAGCAAAATCAGAGACTTGACATAAGACTACTGGCTCATATAGATTCCCCTAAATTTGCAACCTTCTAAAATAGAAGCTATCAGCTAAGGACCAATTCTGAAAACTACCCCTCGACCCACTGCCCTGGAAAGGACTCCAGCCTGCTGGCCTTCTGGGACCATAGGAAGCTAGACTGCTTCCTGAAAGAAATTGGGTTAGAGGGCTCTAGGCTAGGGATAAGATCCAAACGAAGAGGGTGCGGAGGGTCAGGCAGGAGGCTGATTGTGAACAGAATGTAAAGAACGTAGGACTTCCAAAGTCCTGATTAGATGAGAAGCAAAGGGGGAACCAAGGGGTCACCTGGAATCTACCTACCTATAGGTGGCTATTTGTATAAGAAAGAAAAAGAATGTGGGACATCAAGACAGGAAGAATTACAGGGTCATAGTTTCAGGGCCAAAAGGATCATCTAGAAACTTTGGAGGTCATCTAATCCATCCCCCTTAGTTTTACAGATGAGGCAACTGAGGCCTAGAAAAATTAAATAATTTGCCCAAGGTCACATAGGTAGTAAGTGGCAAAGCCACAATTTGAACTCAGATCCTCTGACTCCAAAGTCACTGCTATATCATGCTGCTTCCCTTTCTTCAATAACTTATCATCCAACTACCTCACTTGACAGGGGAGGAAACTGAGGTCCAGAGGAGGAAGCAAATTCATCAAGGTCACGCAGCAGAGCCAAGACTTTCCTAGAACCCTGACTTCTACCTGTATTCTTTCCACTTTTAAAATATATCATATGGTTCTTATTGCTAGAGAGAGTGCAGAATTTCTGTGTAGATATGTCATTCACAAAGGAAAGATATGAACATAAATTGTCATACTTTTAAGGGTCAAAATGAGAGGTACAGACAATGAAGGTTGCAGGAGCTCAGAGGAAGGAGAGGTCACTGTGGCCAGAGGGGTGAACAGGGGTGGGGAGTCTTGGGCCTCGAGGCCACATGTGGCCCTCTAGGTCCTTTGACTGTGCAGCCCTTTGACTGAATCCAAACTTCACAGAAAAAAATCCCCTTAATGAAAGGGCTGAGGACAATGGAAATCAATTAAGCAAAACCAGAAAGGGGAATGTAGACTAGACAGACTGGAGAATAAGTGTTGGGAGGAGCAGCATAACAGTGTTGTTGTTCAGCCATTTATTTATTTATTTATTATTTTGCTTTTTGGAGAGGGCAGGGCAATTGGGGTTAAGTGACTTGCCCAATGTCACATGGCTAGTAAGTGTTAAGTGTCTGAAGCTGGGTTTGAACTCAGGTCCTCCTGACTCTAGGACCAGTATGGATTCACTGTGTTACCTAGCCGCCCCTGTTCAGTCATTTTTTAGACATGTTCGAATCTTTGTGACCTCATTTGGGGTTTTCTTGGCAAAGAATTGAAGTGGTTTGCCATTTCCTTCTCTAGCTCATTTAAAGATGAGGAAACTGAGGCAAACAGGGTTAAGTGACTTGCCCAGGGTCACACTGCTAGTGAGTAGCTGAAGCTGCATTTGAACTCAGGGCTTCCTGACTCCAAGTCCACCCTCTATCCAGTGCACCACCTAGCTGTTCCCAGTAGCATAACATGCTACCAGGAAACAGGTGGAGACCCGTTTCTGCTATTCACAAACAGTTAATTTCCTCGTCTTTAAAATGGACTCTTCCTCCTCCATAAGACTGTGAAGATCAAATGAGGTCATGGCTATCAAATCATTTTGTAAAATTCCATAGAGGTTTTTCCTGTGAGGTTTTGTTTTAAATCAGATTGGTTAGATAAGGTAGAATAGTTGGAGACAGCACTTTGTACACCTTAAAATGCTATACAATGTGAGCTAATATTATTACTATGTATGGCTTTGAGTGCCTGGTAACAGGCTTCTTCCTATAATGTTTCAGATTGTGTCTGAATTAGATGGTTCTATGCCCACCATACCCCCTGTACCCAAGATCTTAATGAATGATTTTTGGAGATTCTGGAAGCCAAATTAGATTCCCAGTCTAGATAGCAGATATGGTGTTAACTCATTCACACCTGGCAATGGGAATCATGGAGGGTTGAGGTAGAATGAATCACCTGAAAAGTTAGGGTTCTCTGGCCCTGAAAAATCCAAACTTTCCCAATCTACAACTATTGTTCTGGGAATTACTGCTCCTATGGCCCTGAAGGGTGAGTCAGATCTCTTCAAGACTGCTCCTCCCGAAGGGAAGCTGACGGTTCTCTTCTCTTCCGCCTTCCCACCTTTTTGTCTACAGGGAATAATAGAGCATGGTGGGAAGATCATAGGTCTTATGTAAGCTTGGATAAGCCACTTCCCTTCTGTGGCATAGCCTTTCAATAAGATAAGAAAGCTGGCCTTGGAGCTAAGGTCATGTGGCATCATGGGAAGTGCTCAGGGTTTGGAGGAAGAGGATTTGGGTTTGAATCCAACTCTGCTGCCTAACCTATCTAAGACTCAGCTACTTTATCTGTGAAATGAGGAGGTTGTATTCAGTGACCACTGCAGTCACTTATAGCTGTAAGTCTGTGAGTCTGTGATTTGGGTTCATGGCCTTCACCTCTCCTTGTTATGGGCAACTTTCTAAGACTAAGTTCCAGAGAAGGCAGGTAGGATATGCTCCTTGTTACCAGGTAGGTTATAGCCTTACTGGGTAAATAATGAAAGATGTGAATGCAAAGTGTTATGCATGCTAATGGCCAAAATGAGTGGTACAGACTATAACGTGTACAGTGGTAAAGGACAGGATCTCAGTGACAGAAGGGAAATCCTAAAGAGCATAGAATTTACACCTCCCAGGAAACTTCTGGTCTCCACACTCTCTCTAGGGATAGACTATGGGCACATTGCTTGGGAAATGACTGAACATCTTTTCTGAAGGGTACGTGTCCTATCTCACCATCTAGGTCACAGACTCACTGGGCAAGAACCACTCCCTCCCTCCCTCCCTCTCTCCCTTCCTTCCTTCCTTCCTTCCTTCCTTCCTTCCTTCCTTCCTTCCTTCCTTCCTTCCTTCCTTCCTTCTTCCTTCCTTCCTTTCTGTCTTTCTTTTTCTCTTCCTTCCTTTCTGTCTTTCTTTTTCTCTTCCTTCCTTCCTTTCTGTCTTTCTTTTTCTCTTCCTTCCTTCCTTCATTCCTTTCTTTCCTTCTTTCTCCTTTATCTTGTTCTTAATCTTCTCTCTGTATGTATATGTATATCTATATGTATATCCATATCTATATCTATCTGTCTCTCTGTCTCCCCTCCACCCCATTCTCCTTACTAAAAAGCATCACATTGACCTCAGGCCTCTCCATGAAGGAGATTCCACATCCAGGGAAGTTTCTTCATGTCATTGAAAGCCTGGGTCTGATCCCCATCCGTCATCTTTAGCCTCTCAGGTATGACTCGAAGATCAAATGAGATAATAAAGGGGGAACTGTTGCTTAATATCCAATTGATACTGGGCAAGTTACTTCATCTCTCTGGGCCTCAGTTGCCTTATCTGAGAAATAGCAATGGTGACATTTGTACTTTCATCCTCCCCAATCTGTGGTGGTGGGTAAAGATCCTTTGTAAAGTACTGGAAGGATGGCTGCTACTGACACTGACCTCACTTCTATGAAGGGTCCTCTTCTATGGAGCTGAACAGCCCATCCTGAGAAAACTGGAAGCACAGGGCATCAGACTGTGGCTGGCTAGTCGTCTTTTTCGATCCCAGGAAAGTTCATCTCTGCCACAGGCCTCACTGCCATCCAGGAGCAGCTGGGTTCAATGAAAGATCATTTCCATAGGCCCTTGGGAAATGAGGGAAGTTTCCTTTTCCCTACCAATCTTTAGCCTACACAACCACTCTCCTCAGCACTGAGTTTCATTTTATACTCTATGTATTAAATCAGGGTTACTCCTCCAACCCTACCTTTGAGAACCAAACTGTCCTAGGGGATGGGCAGTGACCTAGTGAAACAGCCTAACGTGGGGAAGGCAAGGAGAATATGGTCCTTCAGTTGGTGTTAGATAATGATGTGATAATATATGTGCTGCCAGTCCATAAATTTCCCTCTCTAGAGCACCATTGGGCAACAGAGTGATGCAGTGGATAGAATGCCAGCCCTGAATTAAAATGTGGCCTCAGACACTATATCTGTGTGACTCTGGTGGAATCACTTAATCCTGTTTGCCTCAGTTTCCTCATCTGTAAAATGAGTTGGAGAAAGAAATGGCAAACTACTCCAGTATCTTTGCCAAGAAAACCACAAATGCGGTCATGGAGAGTCTTCCATGGCTAATCAACAAAACAGTAACAAAAGACCCCCATTGTCCTGAAGGCATCACAGTAGGATAGAGTATAGAAGCTGGCATCATGGGACCTGTGAAGCATGGGGATAGAAGTTCAAATCCAACTTCTTCCACTTACTACCTTGTGGCCTTGGGAAAATCACACATTATGGTTCTTGGTTTCCTCATCTGTAAAATGAGAGGGTTGTACAAAATGACCTCTGTGACCCTAAAGGGCAGAGGGGTGTACTTTTGGAGGGGTGAATTTGCTGGAGGCTGTCCTGAAGGGACATCTTTTCCATTTCTAGGAAGTTGAGTTATGGTAACTTCATACAACAAAATAACAATGCAACCCCACCCCCCAGGTGCAAAATATAATTTGTCCCCACTACCTAGAGACATCTTTACTACTGGTAGTGCTGCCTTTGGGCCTTTTATACCAACTGACGGTCTCTGATCTTGTTTCACCTCCTAGGAATGGCTTATAAGCCCATTGCTTGGGAAATGGACTGAATTTCTTTTCTGGATGTATGTCGTATCTCACAACTAGGCCACCAGCTTTCCTTTCCTTGTTCATTTTGCCACACTGGCCTTAGAAAGGTCTACACTCTTCTAAGTCCATGAAATGGAACCTTAGAATGTAGAATGTCAGAGTTGGAAAGGCTTTAGAATTGAAAAACCTTGGGGATATAGGATCACTGGACCCTGAAGGGATGTTAGAAGATAGAACACAGAGTGTCTGAGCTTCAAACAGAGGATATCAGAGTTGAAAGGGTCATGAGACATAAAACACAGAAAGCTAGCTCTGGAAGGGAACTTGGAGACTTTCTAGCTCTTTATCTATTTTGTGTTGTGGGCTCCTTTGGCTACCTGGTGAAGACTATGGACCCCTTCTCAAAATATTTTTTTTTAATCCATAAAATAAAGCCCATGGGATTCCAAAGGAAATCAATTATCTTGAAATAGTTATAAAAATAAGTTAGTGGACACCAGTTTGAGAACCCTTGACCTAGTCCAAACTCCTTATATATAGAGGAAGAAAGAGGATCAGAGAAATTCAATGATTTTCCCAAAATTACATGTTGAATTGCTTGGATGATGAGGCCTAAAACTCACATCTCCTCACTCCCAGCCCTGGGATCTCTCCACCACACCCTGCTGCCTCCCATGTTTGGACTGAAATAAAACTTTCATTTTTACAAATAAAAAATTCTTCTTCAGATGCAGAGGAGGGCCTGGCTAACACACCAACCAGGCCAGCAGGTTCCCAGCCCAGAATCCTGGAGAAGGACTAGCGCCAATTCCAAGGCTGAAATGTTTGGGAAGGAAGTCAGGAAGACCAGGAGGAAAATGAGGAAAAAAACACCCCCAACCCAAATCCTACTATAAAAAGCACATTTTCAGACATCAGGCTAGAAATGGGCTGTTTTTTTCCTTCTTAAAGAAAGAGAACACCCACCCCCTCCTCTTCTTCCAGCACAAGCCTAGCACAGCTGTGGCCAGTCCAGTTCCCAGGTGATGTCAGACCTGGAGCAGGGCCAGCCCAGGCCCCGCAGAGACAGTCTTGGTGGGTTCAACGCTGAGTGTTTTTCCTTCCTGAGACTTGGGGACACCTTCCTGTCTCAGAGAAAGCAGCCCAGGGCCATGATGAGGGTGTCTGGGAGCTGAGTTGGGGGGAAAGGGAGGAGAGGAAGGCTCCAACCCTAGCAGAGGTTGGGGAGGCCAGGGGGAGAGGACAGTGGCTGAAAGTTTCAGAGAGAAGGGCTGGGCAGGCAAGGGGAAGGGGAGGAGGGAGGAGGGCCCTAGCTGGGGCAGGAAAGCCAGGGAAGCCAGAAGGAGTGAGGGCAGTGGGACAAATATCTGAGGGCCACAATGAGGTTGTTTGAGAGTAGAGCTGGAGGGAAATGGGGAAACTCAGGAGGGTCAGAACCCAGAAGAGAAAGGCAGAAAATCTAGGGAGAAAGACTGGAATAGGCAGACAGCTGAGGCTGAAAGTTGGACTTGGGGGTGGGGAGGGTGAAGAGGAGGTCCTACCTCAAGAAGGAGAGGCTATGAATACAGGAGAGAATGGACAGAAGAACAGACATCAAAGGCTATTTTGAGGGTGTCTGAGAATAAAATTGGGGTTGATGGAAAGAAAGAGAAGCAGGGAAAGGGCCCCAGCCCAGGGAGGAAGACTCATGAAGATGGGAAGCTGGTGTTCCAAACAGCAAGGGGCGGGGGGGCGGGGAGGGAGGACACAGCCAGACAGCCGGACAGCT
>NW_027187368.1:13104911-13174938 GCF_028583685.1 Petaurus breviceps papuanus | reverse complement strand
GGGGAGAGGGGGGGGGGTCGTGCCCGTGGGCGTCTCGTGCCGTCTCCGCCCCTCCCCCCACCCGGCGGCCCCACTCCCTCTTTCCGATCTCGGAAAGAGGGAGTAACCCCGCAGTTCCTGGGTCTAAATGATCCCAGTCCAGCTGAGGACTCAATTCTAAAGATTTACTGAGTTCCAACAGCGAACCAGTCACTACCGATAGCTATGCTTCTAAGTTATTTGTAATTCATTCTGTACCCATGGATAGATCACTTCCTATCCCTGGGCCTGCTTTCCCATTGCTAAAATAAAGAGATAGGACTAAATGGTCACTGAGTTCCCTTCTAGCCCTGTCATTCTATGGTCTAAGGTCCCTTCCTGCTGATGCTCTATATGCTAAGGCCCCAACCAACTCTATTATATGTCCATATTCTAAGATACTTTCCAGCTCTGGTTTTCTGTGTTCTGGATTGGGAATCAGGAGTCACAGATTTGGGTCTTATCTTTGTTATTCACTCTGTGTCTTCTGGGAAGTCCCTTCACCTCTATGGGACTGTTTCATTCTTTGTAAATTGAGGTGGGCCAATAATGGTCTCTAGGGTCTCTTCCAGTAGTGAATTTCTCTGTGTGTTTGCTGTATGTATGTATGTGTCTGCACATGGACAAATAGGAATCTAAACATGTACATATGTCAACATGTATGGCTATAAGCAAGGATTTGGATATGTAGATTGGAGAGGCCACTACATATTCATAATACTTGGCAAGGATGAAGCCTCCTGCCCTACAGAAAAGGGGGGAAGGGAAGAGTGAAGATAATGAAAACACTGTAGGAGGAGAAAGTTCTCTCTCTAAATGATTGTATCTCAGGGAGAAGCATCAGGGTCATTAATAAGCTCCTGGAGATCAGAGATGAGATCTTATTTACTTCTCTTCCTTCCACCCTTGGACCAAAAACATTAACAGCGGTGTGTTGAATGAATGATACATTAAGTTCACAGGAGAAGAGATAGATAGCTGTCATTCCTTTTCTGCTACTTGGTTAACCCTACCTTCCCAGGATTTTGTAGAGCAAAGGGCCTTAGACTTGAGATTCAATAGACAAGTTTAGGTTTGAAGATTTGATATGCCTATTTGTGTGACTTGGGGCAAGTCACCCCCTCTCTTAAGCCTTAATTTCTCCAATTGCAAAATGAAGAGATTGGCCCTTCATTTGGAGAAGGGCTGAACAAATTGTGGTATGTGAGGTTAATAGAATGTTATTACATTGTAAAAAACAACAAACAGGAAGAATTCAGAGAAGCATTGGAAGACATAAGAATTATTGTACAGTGAAGAAGGCATAAAGAAAATGTGTACTGCTGGGGCAGTTAGGTGGCACAGTGAGTAGAACACCTGTCCTGGAGTCAGGAGGACTTGAATTCAAATTTGACTTCAGACACTTAACACTTACTAGCTGTGTGACCTTGGGCAAGTCACTTAACCCTAATTGCCCTGCCTTCCCCCTCCAAAAAAACAAAAAGAAAAAATATATACCCAAGAACTACAAAAATGTAAGTAGAAAGAATAAAACAAAATTGAACTCTGTGTAATCATAATGACCAAGCTTGATGCCAGTGAAAAGAGGGAGATATGTTCTCAGAGAAAAGATGAGAAAACTTATCTCCCTCTTTTCATGGGGGATGGGAGGTATGAGAGACCATGGGCATGGAATGTTGCATATGCTGTCAAAGTCAGTCAATGTACCACTTGGTTTTGCTCAACTTTCTAAAATCTTTGGTAAAATAAAAGTTTGTTAGGTAGAAGAGATAGAAGGGATATATTCAGAGAGTAATGTAATGTAAAAAACAAGATCAATACAACATTAAAAATGAAATTCAGGGATATGAAAACAGAAAAATAATTAAAATGAGGAGGCTGGCCTAGATGATTTCCAAGGTACCTTTTAATTGTCATGCTGTATTTTAATTTAAGAGTCCTTCCAACATTTATTGACACATAAAAGAAAGATGAACAAAGTGCTTAGGTAGACCTGGGGATATCATTTCTGCCCCTAGCTTCAGCGACTTTTGTTCACTTTATAGAGGGCTGTGAGGGATCTTGGGGAGCATCTGCTGTAACCCCTCATATTACAAGTGAAGAAATGGAGGCCCAGAGAAGACGGAGGCAATGTACCACAGTGGAAAGAAGGCTGAATTTGGAGTGAAAGGATCAGGTTCAAATCCCAGGACTGCTACTTAATACCTGTATGACAAAAATTTGGGCAAGACTCCCTGGGCTTGTTTGCTCATTTGTAAAATGAGGGAGTTGAACTAGAAAATTTCTGAGGTTTCTTCCAGTTCTCAATGAGTGAACCTATGATGCTGTTAAGTAACTTGCCCAATAAGTTACAGAGTCAGATTCAAATTCAAGTTTTCTGACTCCAAATTCAGTTCTCTATTGCCTCCCAGTTTTCTAGGATAAGAATATGCATCCCAGCCAATACCAGGTCCCAAGGGGTGCCATTGGCCTCTATCCCTAGCCCCCCTCTCCATTCTCTCATACTGTTCAGCAGCCCAATTCATAGTCAGTTCCCACCCTCTCCCCACCACCCCCCTCATTCCCCAGTCTTGGCCTGTGGCTATGTTTCCAGGCCCTACCACTCTGCCCTACAACCCTAGTCTCCTGGGAGCCTGGGTCCCAGGGCCCCTCAGTGTCCATAGAGGTTGCAGAGGATTAATCAGGTCTGGTACATATTAGATACGCTGAGAACCAAAGGCTACTTCCCCACCACCTTTGCCAGTCAGGCCTATTGGAGCACCAGCTGTGCTGAGGTCAACGTAACATAAATCACAGCTGAAAGATAGGATAGAGTTGGGGAGACCAGACCCCCACCTCAAACAAGACGCCTAGTTCTCAGACCTGGACCTTAGTGGGGAGTTGAGGTTTGGTTTGGATAGACATCAGTATGAAATTCTTATCCCTCCCTCAATGATAGGGTTTAGGGGGAGAAATGAAAGGGGCTGAGCTGATTTATTTTATTTCCATCATGCCACAGGGTTCTGATGTCCCTTTTTTCTCACCTGGGTCCCCCATCCCCCCAATTCCTGTTTTACTTCCTGCTCAGGCAGGACATTTCATCTCAGGCTCCCAACCCAAGCAGGACAATGCTGGCCACTCCTAGAAGCTGGAGAGGGGGCCCCTGCTGTACAAGGAAGAACAGTGGGGTTGGGAAAACAGCTCCCAGAGGTGCCTGGTCCACAGCTGTGCCTGTTCCAGTCATGTGAACTGGGGCTTGACCCCGATAATTCCCAGCCGCAGGCAGAGCCTCTTCCAATGTTAGGGGAGTGGAGGTGGGGGTGAATATGAATTTTTAAAGAAACTCTTAACACTTTGAAACTTGGAAGGGCTTGTTTAAATTAGCCAAAACACACTATTCTTACTTTGGGTAAAGGAAAATGAAGGCCCAGAAAAGACAAGCAATTTTCCTAAGATCACACAGCACACTGATTTATAACTCTAGGCCCAGAAAGTTTTATCTCTATCACTGAATCAATTCAGGAAACAAGAATCACTGATAGATCCCACTTTTCCACAGCCTCTGCTATTAGGTTGCAAACCTTTTTTTCTTTTACTAGGCCTAATTAGAGAATAAAGAACTTGCAGGGCAATATGTTGTCTTTTTTTTTTTTTTACTTTTTGGAGGGCAGTTGGGGTTAAGTGACTTGCCCCAAAGTCACACGGCTAGTAAGTGTGGGGACATCTTCCATTTAGTTTATTAGATCCAAGCCCTGGGTCTGAGGTGGAGCCAGAGGGAAAGCCATTGGGTGCCTGACTATAGAGCCCTGGTAGCTCTTACTCCCTCCTTACAGGGTGACCTTTAGCCCTGGGGACAACCCAGAGGAAGGGACTATTTTCTGGCAGAAGGAGGACAGGTTCAGTGAGGCTCTTGCCCATCAGTATCTTTAATCAAGGCCACCCCCTATTTCTAGGTGGGAATAATGGGGTGCATTGAGAAGAGCAGAGGAATGAGGGTCAGCAGACCTGGTTTCTAGTCTGGGTTCTGTCACTTACATGCTGTGTAACTTTGAGCAAGTTCCATTTGCCATCTAAGCCTCAGTTTCCTTTTTTCTGTTAAATGATTCTGTTTTCCTAGTTTGTTAGTTCCAGATGGTTCTAATTCAAATAGTCTGTATTAGAGGTATAGAGATATAACTCTCTTAGAGGGCTAGATGAGCCCTTAGCCAGCAGGTGGTAAGTCTGCAAGAACCTCCTCTCCTGACCTGGGAACAGGACACAGGCCAGCAGATAAAAAATAACTTTTATTTCAAACCTGAACACACACATGCCTAGATATTCCACAAACCATTTCTCAGAACACACACACACACACATACACACACATGTACACACACACACACACCAATAGATTTAATTCTTAGAGTTCTGCATTGTCTCTGACCAGTGAGGACTGGTGTAGTTAGGACTCTCTGCGAGTTGGGCCAGAGCCTTGAGACCCTCAGAGGAGGAGATTCAGGCTACCCCCCAGCCCAAGCACTAACATCCCCACCCAGTCTCTTAGCCTGAACAGGTGGTGTAGCTCTGGGACACTTAGTCTCCTCTGGGTCTGGCCAGCACAGGCCAGTGAGGCCCCTTTCCTCCCTGCCCTGTCCTTCGACCCTCTCTCCAGGATTCGGGGACCACCATGTGGAGCAAACACTTCAGGTGGGGACTCCGGGATCATCTCCTTGGCACCCGAAGTGGGGCTGCCCCTCTCGCCTTCAGACAGCTGCCTCCAAAGTCTCGTCGACTGCCCTGTGACGGAACAACATGGGTAAGGGGATAAGAAGAAGAAAGGAAGCCTTAGATGATTATAAACTGCCTTGAAACCCCACCCCAGGGCCATTAGGGTCCACAACTTTCTCTGTCTCAAGGTAACCAATGGATTTGACCCAAATAAAGTCATTGTGGAGTAGTGGACAGAACACTGGATTTATTTTCAGACCTGAGTTCAAGTTGAAGCTCTCTTCCTGACTTACTATATGACTTTGGGAAAGTCATTTCTTCTCCCTCTCTCTGGGCCTTAGTTTTATCATCTATGAAATGAAGGGGGTTGGACTAGGGATTCAGAGTTGTACAATGGAAAGAATACCCAATTGGGAGTTAGAGGAAGTGGTTGAGATCCTGCCTCTGATGTTTACTACCTGTGAGACCTTGGGTTGTCACTTGATCCTTTAAGCCTGAAGCTCCTTCCAGCTTTATTTCTCTATGATCCCTTTAAATTGTTTATCATATATAGTCAGAGTGCAAGGATCTGTGTCCCACCAGAGCTGGAATGCCCAGGACAGGTCTCTGCACCCTTGACCTTTGGCATCCAAGCACTGAGTCAGAAAACCTGTGTTTGAATCTTGCCTTTGGTCTTCAGTACTTGTATAGCCTTAGATAATCATTTTTTCTCCTCTGTAAAAACCTGACTCTTGTGAGCCCTGTAAACCAAGCTTAAATTCTCAATGGATCTAGAGGCTGCCGTTACTAGCCTCCCCTTAATAACAATGATACCAATAGGGGGAATTTAGGACTGGCATTACCTCCATTTTACAGATGAGGAAACTGAGGTCTAGAGAAATTAAATGACTTGTCCAAGGACAAACAAAATTAAAAAGAGAATTAGTCCAAGCTCCAAGTTCTCCCATTCTTTTACTATGCCACAATGCCCTCGGCTAGTTCATCTTCCTTGACAGTATTTCTTCATGCAAAAGCCACAGATATAGAATGTCAGAGTTGAAAAACAGCTTAGAGATCATTAAGGGCAGGAATTCTTAACTTGGGATCCATTAACTTGTTTAAAAATTTTTTGATAGTTGTATTTCACTATAATGATAAATTATAAATATATAATGTATCTAATATGCCACATAGAAATATATAGTTATAAATTCACTATATTTATTTTATACATTTACAAAAATTTTTTGAGAGTCTATACATTTTTCCAGACTGTCAAAGAGGTCCATGATCAGAAAAAAAAAAAAAAGGTTAAGAAGCTCTGATCTAGGATAATGCCCTCATTTTCCAGATAAGGGAACAGACTCAGATAAGGGCAATAAAGTGACTTGCCCACAGATACACAGTGGCTGAAATCCAGGTCTCTAGATTCCTAGGCTCTGTGGTTCCTTGAGCTGGGTTGGTAGGAAGATAAAGTAAGGAATCTGGAAAGGATCTTCAATTGCCCTTATTTAACAGAAGAAACTGGGGCCCAAAAGAGGTGGGTTTGGAACCAGGCCCTTTGACTCTATAGGAAATGGTCCCACTGTACCACATTGCTTCTTCCCCATCAGTCCCAGGGCAAGGCAAGGACACTCGGAGTAGGCTGGGACTTTCTGGGGCCTCTTCATGGCTTTGGAACAACATGTCTCTTCACAGGCAAGTCTATTTTGGGGGCAGAGGCAGCAGCCTGTCCTAGATGTGAGCTTTGGAGCTTTCCAAACAGACCCTGTAGGGGGAGGGGGATGTAAGAAGGAGGAAAGACAAGACAGAGGGCCTCACAGGTGGGCTGTGGGAGCAAGACTTCAGGGATGACCCAAAACAGGGCAGCCCAGGACAATCTCACCGCCCATCCTTCCTTTGAGGCCTTCATTCTCCCAAGGTCCCTCATCCCCACTGGACAGGTATTGGTTGACGTTTTGTGGTTAGGATCCGAGCTGCCTAGCAAGAGCAGAGTTGGCATGGATGCATGCTTAGAAATGAATGGCCAGAACAATGGCCTGTGTTCTCCCTTTCCTTTGAAGCTCAGTTCAAAATTCAAGACCTACAAGAAGTCTTCCTAGATTCCAAATAATGAATCTACCCTTTTCTCTACTCTTATTGGCTCTGTACTTTCTGATTTTGAGGACAGCACAGGGAGTGTGGTCTCTGTGCACACTGGATTCAGAGGCTTAAATTCTCTGCCATTTACTACATGTGTGAAATGAAGATGCCTCAGGAGGGTCTGTAAGGGACTAGAGATACAATGTATGTAAAAAGAAATTTTGTAAACTATCCAGTGCTACATAAATGCCATATGTATATACACTCTTTGTGTGTTTTGTGCGTGTCTATGTACGTATACACATACTTTATTTGTCTTAGTCTATGTGTGTAGCATACCCTTAAGTAGGGAGACTTTATGGGGGGGGGAGGGGAAATGGCCTGAGACATAAAATTTGTGTTCCAGCCCTAACTTTGATATTTACTACCTGTGAGGCCTTGGGCAAATCATTTTCTTTTTTTTTTAGAGCCTGGGTTTCCTCCCTCTTGAAATAGGAATAATCCTAAAGTGCTATAGAAATGGAAACTGGCTATTTGGTGTCTCTCTGGCAGCACTTGGGTTTAAGCACACAATGGGTTCTTAGTCAGGGTTGCTCCTTCGTTCTCTACCATAACCTCTGGGTGAAGCTTGGTCCTGGCTCCCTCAGGCCCTTCCTCCAAATGATACTGATCTGGACACCTAGTAGAGGGACTTGAGAAAAGGGCTGCTGTACCCTCCTGCTCCCAGATCCCCTGGACCATGCTGTTTCCTCCCATCTGAGTCTCAGAGTCACAACACAGCAGAATCCCTCCACCCCCTTCCCCAGCTACTCCCGGAGGAATCAGCAGGGATGGGAAAGTGGCTTCTAAAGCCAAATTTGGATGGGCTTCTGCTCTTAAGATGCTCTGGTCTTTCAGACAAATCCCAAGGAATATGGGGAGGGGGGGCAAGTTTCTGCAGCTGAAGGTCTGAGTCAAAGAGTCATCCTGGTTCTGCTGTTTCTCATAGGGACAATTCCAACAGGTATCCAGGGCTTTCTCTCCCTTAAAATTAATCTTGACACTGATGATCTGGAATGGGAGTATAAGCTCTATGAGGGCAGGGACTATGGCTTAGTTCAAGTTTGCATCTCCTCTTCCAGTGACTAGTAGGGTAACCAGCTCATTGAATAAATAAATAATGTCTTAATTTACCTATTCGACTGAGCTGGAATTATGTCTTATTCAAACCTATTTCCCTGGTGCCAGGCCCAGGCTTCTGCTGAATAATATTTGTTGTATGTTGAGGTGGGCAGCAAAGTTAATTGAAATTCAGCTACAGACTAGGACAGTTTTAGAGTTCTAAAGAACAGTTCTAGAGAACAGTTCTGGAGCACTCAGCAGGATTCTCCTGTGGGTTTCTTCCATGTTCCAGGACCATTGGTAGCCATGGCAGTTTTAGGACTAGAGGGTAGCATGAGCCAGTGCTACATAGGTTCATATTTTGGCTCTGATACATACTATCTGTGTGCATGGGCAAGTCATTTATTCTCTCTGAGCCTTGGTTTCTTCATGTGTAAACTGACTAAAAGGACAAAATGGTCTGTGAGATCCTTTCTGGCTTTCGATCTATGATCCTAAGACTGTAGCAATGAACTTGGAGTCAGAAGAAAGCAGGGTTTGAATCCTGGCTCTGAAACCCAATGAACAATGTTTGTTCAGTCATTTTTTCAGTCATATCTAATTCTTTTTTTTTTTTTTGCTTTTTGGAGGGCAATTGGGGTTAAGTGACTTGTCCAAAGTCACACGGCTAGTAAGTGTGTCAAGTATCTGAGGCCGGATTTGAATTCAGGTTCTCCTGACTCCAGGGCCGGTGCTCTATTCACTGGCCACCTAACTGCCCCTGTATCTGACTCTTCTTGACCCCATTTGGGGTTTTCTTGGCAAAGACACTGGAGAAATTTGCCATTTCCTTCTCCAGCTCATTGACAGATGAAGAAGCTGAGGCAAATAGGGTTAAGTGACTTGCCCAGGGTCACATAGTCAGTAAGTGTCAGAGGCCAGATTTGAATCCAGGAAGATGAGTCCTTCTGACTCAAGGGCTGGCTCTCTATCCCCTGCGACACTTAGCTGCCCAATGTTTGTATGACCTTGAGCAAATCTTTTCATTTCTGAGCCTCAGTTTCCTCATCTGTAAAATGGAGATAAATCTTTGTACCACAGGATTATTGTGAGGAAAGCACTTTTAAAACATTAATAGTTCACATTTTATTAGCATGTAATCTTTTCCATACTTGACTTTCTATACAATTCCAACTCTGCTTAGGCCTCAATGTATTACCTCAATCAAGTCACTTCTCTCCTTTCCCCCCAGGCCTTGCTCTCTTCTTTGTAGAATGAAAGAGGTTGGAGGAGCTGATCTTTTGTATCTTTTTCAGTTCTAAGTCAAGTTATTAAAATTATCTGACTATCCCTTCATGGCTTTGTACAAGAAGGAACATTATGTTGCTGGCAGAACCAGGCCTACTACTGGGGGAGAAGTAAACAAAGTAGTTCCTACTTATTTAAGTAAAATTCCCCCTTCTTTCTCTTCCAGGAAAAGGAGTGAATTACCCATCCATGACCAGTGCTACTTCATGGAGAGGGCTTAGGGTAGCTGTATAAATCACTGAGCAACCAGCTAGAAGAATAAAGGTACCATTGACCTGGGTTGTCTCTTCCTTACTTCTGACTTCAATTGGCCCCTCTTAAAGAGTGGTTGAAGAGGGTCCAAGGGGAGTATATTTGCTCGAAAAGCAAGCAGAAGAATTGAAAAAAAAAAAAACCCAGTGTCCTCAAATGCACTTTATGTGACTTGAGAGTTAGAAGGAACTTATAATTTAACCCCTTACCCATCCCACTGCATTTTATAAATAAAGAAACTAAAGCTCAGAACATAACTTTACCAAATGCAACTTCAGGAAATGGCTTTTCCAAAGTCACTCAGGAAAAGAGCAGAGCTAAGATTTGAACTCCAATTCTCTGACTCCAAATCTTTTCCATTATATTGAATTACTTACTACCTATTAGGACTCCTTTCAGAACAAAGTGATAAACCTCATCTTGACAAGTCAGAATAGTAGAACCATTGTCTAGAGAAACAACCATGGTGACCAAACCCTTCTCCCAGACCCTAGAACCTTACTGTGTGTGTGTGTGTGTGTGTGTGTGTGTGTGTGTGATGTTCAGGGGGACCAAAGAATACATCTGGATGAGAGGGGAAGCAGTAGGGCACTAGAGAGTGCTTGTCCTCTCTTCTTACTTTAGTAAGAAAACTGAAGGAGAGAGAACAGAAATTAGGTAGAGGAGGTAGAAAGCCTAGCAGGTATTATTAGAGGATCCCACAGATGGTGGAGCTGAAGAGTCTAACCATTACTGCAGAGCAGACAGACTCTTAAACTTAGAATCAGAAGACCCAGGTTCAAACATGAGCTGTACAATTTACTAATCTTATGGCCATGGAAAAGTCATTTTACTTGCCTCTCTGAACTTCCATTTCTTTTTCTATAAAATAGGGACAAAAAACTCAAACTTCCTACTTAGAAGAACTTTTTTTTAAGGAAACTGACTTAGAAAATTTAAAGTGCCATAGAGAGTGGAGTTGTAATTGTTTTTAGCCTCAAAGTAAGGGAAGGAGGGGAAGAACCTCCGAGTCTAGACTTCTGCACACATACATAGTTCAATACACTAAGTCCTAAACTATCTAGTACTCTCATGTTTCCTAAAGAAGAAAATTAGCCCTGCCTACTTAAGCTTCCTGCTTTGCCACTAACTAGCTATTTGATGAAGAAATCACTTTTCCTCTCCTGGGCTTGAGACCTTTCTTACATTCTAAAAAAGTTATGGTTACTGAAATTTTTCTCAGAGCAAGTTTTTTGTACTTTGTTTTTTAAAGCCTGAGAACTGGAGGTGGATTTTGTAGGCTGATCTTTTTATATATCCTAATCATGCCTTGATAACTCACCCAGGCCCTACTGGGTGAGGAGGAAAGAACCCTAGCAACCAGAAAATGCAAGCTCTACTCCTCCCCACTCACCTCAGTGTCTCCATATGTAAAATGGGTGAATATGTGACATTCAAGTTTCTTCTCAGCTCTTAACAGTAGGATTCCTGTGTTTACTGATTTAGCTATGTCTCACAGCCATCTACTGCACTTCCCCCCACGCCCCTCCAATTCTCCACTTAGAACAGGTGAAGTGGAAAGCCTCATGCCTAGTTAATATTTTGGCTCATTACGGCCAGACTGTTCTCTTTGTGGGGGCTTAGAGCTCACAAATTGGGGAGAGGTGAAGATACAGAAGGATTTCTTGGTCCCATCTCTCTACTCTTCCACTGCTCTGCCACTGGCTTCATGTTCTATCTTTTACAAGAGGCAAGCAAGAGTAGCATGTTGAGGAAGGTCATGGCTGGGTCCAGCTGCCCTTCCGGTCAACTTCACAGCATAAAGATAGGATCCAACCCTCTGAAACTCCCTTTAATAACTCCTTGGGGATATGTCATCCAGGAATTTAGCAATGGAATCTGTTTGTATTTCCCGCCTGTGCCACTTCTCAGGGGACTAAATTCCACATTTGCCACCAGCTTCCTCGAATTAGAAGTGGAAGACAGCATGGCAGTTTTTTTTTTTAAAGCAAAAGCAAAAAAAAAAAAAAATATTGGACTGGGAGTCAAAAGACCTACGTTCTAATTTCAGCTCTGAGACTGAGACCTTGGACAAGTCACTTCTCTTTAGAGAAAGACTGAGTGGGTTAGACAAAATGATCTCTCAGGTCCCTTCCAACTCTGACATCCTATAGTTCCAACCCCTGGCTGTAGGTGGAGATCGGCAGAATTTCTGCCTTTTAGAACGGTGGGGAGGGAGACTTGCCCTCAACATCAGGCAGTGGGTAAAGCCCCCTGAGCCTGAGAAATCTGAACAAACTCAGTCCCCTTCCTATTTGCCGGCTCACTGGCCTCCAGGACTCACCGCCTTGCGCTGATTGCTGAGGCAGAAGGTACAGATAGTGCGGGGTTGCTGCCTAGCGTCTCCACCACCGCTCCCAGATGCACTGCGCTCGCCCTTGGGTCCGCAGACGGCGCGGAAACACGGCTGCCCGTCGTCGCAGCCCTCGCCCAGCAGCAACACGTTGGCCAGGTGGGAGATATAGCTGGAAGCCAGGCGCAGGGTTTCGATCTTGGACAGCTTGCGATCCACGGGCTCGGTGGGGATAAGCGTGCGCAGCGCCGTGAAGGCCGTGTTGACACTCTGGGTCCGGTCCCGTTCCCTCGCGTTAGCTGCTTGTCTCTGCTTCACTACCACCACTGGTCCCCCGCCACCTCCAACGCCGCCCCCGGCCCCGGCTCGGCGGCCGCTACCACCCCCAGCCCCGCTCCCGGCCCGCCGCCGAGCCGGCTCCAATCCTTCGTAGCCGCCGTACGACTGGTCCGAGGCATCGCTCTCGCTCCGGTTCTCCTCGTCCTCACTCAGTAGGCTGAGGTCGGGGTACAGCACGTGGGCGGCCACTGGGCGCAGCATGGCGAATGCCATGGGGACGGGGCAGTCTGGTCCCGTTTCGGACCCTACAGTCTTAGTGCCCTGCCGTCCCGGCTACTGGGTGCGGGGCCCCGGGAGGGAGGGGCCTCGACACGGGAAAGGGGAGCTCAGCAGTACCGCACCTAGAAGGGCTGCGGCGCGGGGCCGCCAGCTCACACCCTCAAACTTTGAACTGCGTGTAAGGATTTGTGAACTGCGCAGCGTGCGCTCTAAGGGAAAGAGCCACCGGCACAAGTATTTAAGGCCTGGGAGCTGCCAAACTTTGAGGGCGACTCCCCTAATAACCAATGAGGCTATGAAGTGCTCCGCTGATGGCCCAATCGGAAGACTCGGGTTTCCTCTACCCCCCGCCCCTAACGGAGATAGCGGTTCTCGGGAGCCAGAGACAGGACGCCTCGTTGAGTCCTGAGGCAGGCGACCCAGGGTCCGTGACTCCCACAGACTTCTCACAGCTGCCACTATCTCAGATCACACTCCTGACTAGCTGCTGTATCCGTGGGCCGACGGTCTGTAAAGGGAGCTGGCGTGCACCTCCTATCTTGCCAACACTGATTTACTTTATTAGTCTGTGTATCTTGGAGGTGGATCTGGGTCCTACGAAAATTCAAATATGTTCCTTAGGGAGCATCGGTGACCCATTAACCTTTCTTGTTAGGTCATGTCATCTTACGTCACGTTATGTCATGTCAGAACTGAAAGCAACGCTGGAGTCTGTCTCATGGCTTCTCCCTAGCTTCCTACAAGATTCAGCTCAAATTCTACTTTCTGCAAAAGGTGGTGCCCCCACTGCTAAATTTCCTTCCCTCAGAAATTCCATGCTAATTGTACAATCTGTATCTTGTGTGTGTATAGTTATTTGCATGTTGTCTCTTCCCATTAGAATGCGAACTCTTTGAGGCGGGGGCTGTGTTTTTGCCTTTCTTTGTACCGCTCCAGCGTAGCACAGTGCCTGGCCCAGGTAAGCCCTCAATAAATTCTTGTTGGTGATGATGATGATGAAACCCAGAGAGGGGAAATAACAAGCCTAAATTTTCTGGGACGAGAACTTAGGCTTCCTGATTCCCAGTCCGGTGCTTTCTTCATCATAACATATTACCCTGTACCTTTTGGAGAAATGGAGACTTTTCAACCTTAGGTCTCAGATATGTATTCCCTCCCCCATTGAAGGTGACAACCCTTCCTTCTACACTTAATTCTTTTTCATGTCTTTTTGTAACATATTCACCAGTGAGGGCCTGCCCCATATGCTAGAGATTTACCCCTAAGCTTTTTAAAAAAATATTTTATGTATACCAGGATAAACTCGGGCTGTCTCTCTGTTGTCCCTCTCTCTCTCACCTGCCTACCTCCTTTTTTCTGTCACACATGTCATGGATAAGGTCTTTTATGCAACTTCTATGAGGCAGATCATATTTGGTAACATGCTGCCATCTCTGTACGCCCCACATTTCTATGCTCCTCGTTTCCATCTCCTTTGTTCTTTGATTCATCTGCAATTTTGCTTACTGGAAAAACACACCGTCCCATGAATTGTAGCCATATAGTACCCAGGGTACTATAAAAAAGATGGGCTTTGGGAATTGCATGGGGCTGCTGAAGATGCTGGGCAGTTTTCAAAATATAACCCAAATTGCTCTCCTATTCAGTTCTAGGCCCAGCTAATTTGTCCATCTGCAATGCCTATCCTGTGTGTGTATACTTGTATATGAGCACAAATATATGCATAACATTATGTGTATACACATATATAGTATATCTGGACATATGTAGGGATATATATATATATATATACATAGGTATGTAAATATATGTATTTGAGTAGAAACCATTGAATTGCATATCAAAATTTAGGGCAAATTATTTTTTCTCCAGCTGCTTGTTTTTTTTTTAATGTGGATGGATTTTTTTTTTTAGGTTATACATGTGCAATTATGTAAAATATTTCCATGTTTGTAGAAGAAGACTTGAATAAAAGAAAAATGAAAGAAAGTGAAAAATAGCATGCCTCAGTCTGTATTCACATAATATCAGTTTTTTCTCTGGAGGCGAATAGCATGCTTCATTAGTCCTTTGGGATTGTCTTGGATCATCGTATGGCGGAGAATAGCTGTCATTCACGATTCTTCATCAAACGATATTGCTGTTACTGTGTACAACATCCTCTTAGTTCTGTTCACTTCACTATGCATCAGTTCATGTAAGTCCAAGTTTTTCTAAAATCATCCTGCTTGCCATTTCTTGCAGCACAATAATATTCTATCACATTCATATATCACAATTTGTTCAGCCACTCCCCAATCGATGATAATCCCTTCAATTTTCAATTCTTGGCCACCACAAAAAGAGCTCCTGTAAATATTTTTGTACAAATAGGTCTTTTTCCTTTTTTTTTTTTTAATGTCTTAGGATATAGACCTAGCAGTGGATCAAAAGGTATGCATAGATTTATAGGCCTTTGGGCACAGACTAGATCTTTTAAAGAAAATTTAATCTTTGTAGGAAAAAAAAAATACCCAAACATGTAGGGACACCCTGGGTAACCGACTAGGCAGGCCCTTCACGCTGGAATGAATCATAGCTTTAGAACTGGAAAGGAAAGGCAGTCTATTCCAATCCTCTCATTTCTCAGATCAGGAAACGAAGACCCAAAAAGATTAAGAGACTTGTCCAAACTCACACAGGTAATAAACAACATAACTGGAATTGGAGCCTGTTTCCTTCGATTTACAATCCAGGGGCCTCTCCTCTATGCCATCCTTTCTCAAGAATTCATGTATCCAGGGAGGCTAGGCGATGCAGAGAATAGAGCACAGGCCCTGGAGTCAGGAGGCCCCCGGTTGGGATCTGGCCTCAGACACTTAACACAAAAAAATAGCCGTGTGACCTTGGGCAAGTCACTTAACCCCAATTGCCCTCCCAAAAGCAAAAACCAAACAAACAATAAGAATTCATGTATCCTACCTGCCACTTGTTTCCACTAAATTGGCCCCAGCAGATTCTTGACTCAGATTCTCAGTCTGACAAGCCAAGCTGGTGTTCAAATCATAAGGGAGATGCCCTTTGGGATCCTTCTACTCTGACTCCTCTCCTTCACACTCTTTCTCTCAGTAATAGGAGCCCATGCCAGACCTCTGGCTGCCCAGGGATTCGAAGTGGGCCCTCACTTCCCTGTCCTTCTCCTCATCTCCACCTGACTAATCTCCAAACCAATTCAGCCTGAGAGCTGATAGGTTCATGGGAGCAACGTAGAAAAACAAAACATTTGCATTTTAATGAGGTTTTAAATACAAACATTTATTAAGCCTTCTGGTTTCTTCTTAGCTTAAATAGGCTGCATCTTATTAAGTGGAAATGGCCCCAAAAACATCATCTAGGAAAGGCATAATCAGAAAAGATGGGTTGGTCATGTGAAAATGATGAATAACATATGGACAGTCAGAGTGCTGCATTGGTATCCCTTGAATGTTAAAAGGCCAATCTCTTCAGTTTACAGGTGAATTGAACAGAGCTTCTGAACAAAGGTCCAGAGGTCTAAGTGACTTACCCATGGTTACACAGCAAGAGGGATGGGGAAGACTTCACCTAGCAGGGGCTACTTGAGCTGGATCTTGAAGGAAGAAAAGTATTTTAACACTTGGAAAAAAGAGTAGGGACTTCAGCCCAAGGAAGGACTGCCTGTAGGAATGCAAGGAGGAGGGCCATAAAGAAGAGCTGAAAGTTCAGTTTGCCCTAACCACAGAATGTTTGAGGGGGTGTAATATAAAATATAATTGGGGAGATAGGGATTTGACAGAGATTCTAGCCAGAAAATAAATCAGCAAACATTTAGCCTCCATTTCTCTACACATTTTTATCTCTTTCTGGATCTCCTTGGTTGCTAAGCATGAAGGTAGAAGACATTGCTAATCTTTTTGTACTGAATCCCCGTTATCCTAGGAGAGGGTGAAATAGCTTTGAAAATAACTCATGAGAGAGTCTTACTACATTATTATTTCATCATTTCTCTTCTTTGGACCCACTACCTCCAGGCCATTTTCTTACCCTGACTTTTGCCCCAACCGCTGCAGCCCTCTACCTTTACCTTTTGCTCTGAAAACTGTAATCAAATCAACATTACCTCTGCTTGGAAAGAGATGGCCAATCGGCCACCCTATTCCTCTATTTGATTTCCCACACCAAAATAACCTCTGGTTTTCCTGTATATACATACAGGAATCTGTATCTGCCTCCCACCCTGTTAGAATATAAGCTCCATGAGGGCAGGAAAAAAAAATCTTGATTTTATATTTATTTCCTCAG
This sequence comes from Petaurus breviceps papuanus, assembly GCF_028583685.1. NCBI lineage: Eukaryota > Metazoa > Chordata > Mammalia > Diprotodontia > Petauridae > Petaurus > Petaurus breviceps. Next base: position 13,158,344 of record NW_027187368.1, on the reverse strand, counting down.
CATTTAGTACAGTGTTTGTCACATAATAGGCACTTAATAAGTGCTTTTCATTTATTGACTCATTCATTCATTCATATTCCCAGCTCTAAATCTATGATCCTATGAACTAGAATCATAGAATATTAGGCAAAGAAAGGATTTTAGAGATCCTCTAGGTCAACTACATTGTTTGATGTATGAGTGATACTGACATTAAGAAAGAAATAGTTTGCCCAAGGTCACACAGTAGAGGGATGAGGCCAGGACTAGAAGCCAGATGTCCCGATTCTGCCAGACCAGTGCCCTTTCCAGTGTGCAAACTCCCCCCAAAAACGCTGGATAATTGATTGGTATAAATGGTGATGATGGCAGGGTAGATGAGGTTGGGAGCCTCATCCCTAGGGTTTCCCTTCGATCTTCTGGTTCTCCTCTCCAGGGCTCAGGCTGACCCCTCATCCTGCCTGGAAAAGAGAAGTTAACTCCATTCTCTCTGGCCTTGGTTGTAGCGGATCTGATTCTTCAGTGGCTGCTGAGGCTGGCACTAGGTGGGCAATTGATGATTCAAGTTGATTCTAGATTCTGCCAGAGAGGCCCAAAACACTTGGTCCAGGCTTTTCCTTTATCACTCCCCCTGCCAGGCCTAATCTCCATCTCCTCAGGATAGCCAGTGAATGGCATACTTCTCTCCTCCCTGAAGTCCAGCAAGGTCAGTATCACACAATTGGCCTCCCTCTGTTTCCTGAGCTGATGAATTATTACTAAGAAATTCCCTTTCCTGTCTGGTCCTTGTCAAAGTGGCTCTCTGCCCCTGTGGCTGCTATACTCTCACTTTCATCCCTTCCCCCCAGTCCCAAGACTCAAGACAAGACTGGAAGGCCAGCAAGGAAAACAGACTGGGTTCATCTTTAGCCCCTTTCTTCTTCAGGGGTCAAGGGCTTACAAAGGTCTCCTGAAAGAGCATGTGGGTGTGGAGAGTTTAACTATTATAACTAATCCTTACAAATCATGCATCTCTGGCAAACCACTTCACTTCCTTGAACCTCAGTTTCTTGCTTTGTAAAATGGGGACAAAACTATTTTTCTGATCCCTGTATAGGATCTTATTCCTGTGTGGTGATTTTAGTTTTCTGACTCCCATCCTGCTGCCTTCTTTAGGATGGTGCCATTGTGTTCCTTGGCTCTGCTTTTAAATTTCTGAGGGAACTTGGGCCAGTCATTTGGTCTCTGATGATCTCATTCTATAAAATGTATTAGACTAGATAATCTCTAAAGGCCCCTCTAGTGTTTTCTAGTTATAACATTTTGTGATTCTGGGAGGAAGAGGAAATAAAAAGCTAGAAGAAGGGGAAGAAAAAAAGCTGAGTCCTGGAGACTTTGGGCAAGTAATGACTGTCTCAGTCTGAAGAGGTTTAAGCTGAGCTGGGCCCCTCTAGGCTGAGCGGAAATCGGATTTTTGATTTGAGTGGGACTCAAGAGAGATGTTTTCCTTCTCTGTTTGTCTGCCTGTGGAGGGCCCATAAATTCCACCGGAACTCCAGGCGGCATAGAGGAATTCCTGTCGACCAGGGTCTGGAGACAGAAGGAGGAGGGGGTTCAAAAACAGCTGCCTTGCAGCGCAGCTCAGCCCCTTCTATCTCAGTCCAGGTGGACACTCTACCCTCCCACTCCCCTGACTGCTGCTCTTCAGACTTAGGGATTCCCTCGGAAGCTTCCCTGGGATTCAGCTGTGGGGTTCAAGGGCAAGGTCACTCATCTTGCTTTTGATATAAGGGGCTATGTAAACTTGAGATGGTGGGGAGAGGCAGAGCCAAGGAAAATCCTGGGGAGAGGGACAAATTTGGAGGAAGACACTTGCATCAGTGGAAAGAGAGGTTGAGTGGTTTGTCAAGTAAATCCATTTAATATTTCCATAAACTTTGAGTAAGTACTTACTGTATCTGGAGCCTACTTGCTTTGCTCCACCCTGGGGATACAAAGATAAGAACTAGCTCACGAGATACCTTGATACAACAAAGTGTGAGATATGCTTGAGGTGAAGATACAAGCAAAGTGCTCTAAGAAGGTTGGGGAGGGAGAGGTGACTTTCAGGTGGGAGTGGAGGGAATTATAGCCATCTGAGTTGGGCCTTGAAGGAAAAGCCTGGCTGAAGCAGATGTGACTGGGGTAATGGGCTCCATCCAAGCAGAGCAGGGCTAGGGCTTCCTCCAGAGCTACAGGCCCAACAATCTTGCATGGAAAACACAGGTAATGATTACCACTGCATGTATTCTCTTTGAAAGGGAAGCATTTACAATATGACTGGGAGGAGGGAGGCTGCTGGCATGGGAAAATTCAAGCAGGGTGCCAGGAAGATGATCCCCATCTTTATCCACCTCCTGCTACTGCTAATAAGAGACTCGCTCTCCTTCCTCCAGACTAGGAAGCAATGGCCATAGAGGAAGGTGCTAATGCCCTTTACCCTCTCCTAGATTAGTGCTACCTGCTGATACAGCGGTTTAGAAATTAGGGACAGAGTGAGTTACTAAACAAGTTTTTCTTTTTCCCTTAGCTTAAAGTGCTGGACTGTAAACCAGTTCAGGCAGTGGGACCAAGAGGACTTATGACCTATGTTCTTTGGATGTTTAGGATGTTGTAGTCTGAAAATGGTTGGGGACGGTATTTAATAATAGTGTTTGCTGTGTGCAGGCAGTGTAAAGTGCTTTACAATTATTATCTCTTAGGTGCTTTTATTATCCCCATTTTACTGATGAGGAAACTGAGATGTGTGTGTGTGTGTGTGTGTGTAATTCAAAGTGGTTATTAGAGGGAGTCCATTTAACAGCTGGGAGTGATTGGGAAAAACTTCAGGTAGAAGGTAACAATTGAGCGGTCATGAAGGAAACCAGGGATTCCAAGAATTGGAGGTGAGGAGAGTTCACTCCAGGCAGGCCAGTGCAAAGGTTTGGGGTGGGTGGGTGGGTGTATGTGGAATGACAAGTACACCAATATGCTCAGATACTGGAGAGAGGTTGTAGAGGCAGAAGAGACAAGATTTAGAAACTTCCTGGATATGTAGGGAGAGTGAGAATGAAAAGCAGAGGATAACATTAAGGTTTTGAATCTGAGTGGGAAGGATGATCATACTGTCAACAGTAACAGGGAAATTCTGAAGAGGGTGGGGTTTTGGGAGGAAGATAATGAATTCTGTTTTGAGTGTGTTGAGTCTCAGATGCCCTCAGAACATCTATTTTGAAATGTTGGTGAAGCTGGTGATGTGGTACTAAAACAGAGGAGAGAGACTAAGAGATATAGAGATCTGGGAGTCATCAATATAGAAATGGTAATTAACCACTGATGGGAGTTGATAAAATCAGCAAGGGAGGGGCAGTTAGGTGACTCAGTGGATACAGCACCAGCCCTGGGGCCAGGAGGACCCGAGCTCAAATCTGGCCTCATATTCTTATACTAGCTATGTGTCCCTGGGCAAGTCACTTAATCCTGATTACCATCCCTGGTGTCCCCCCCCCCATCACCAAATGAAAGTGTAGGAGAAAAGACTTCAGAGCAAAGCCTTAGTGTGTGTGTGTGTGTGTGTGTGTGTGTGTGTGTACATACATACACACAGCTAAAGGGGATAACATGAAAGATGATTCCGCAAAGGAGACAGAAGAGTGTTCAGACAGTTAGGATGATTACCCGGAGAAAACAATATCATGAAAACCCAGAAAGGAGAGAGCATCCAGGAAGAAAAAATGAGTAATGCTACAGAGATTTATTTTTCATTTTTTTCCATTTATTTAAAATGTTTATTTTCAGTTTCAAATTCTCTTCCTCCTTCCACATTTCCCCCACCCATGGTAAAGGCAAGAAATAGGATACCCATTATACATTTGAAGTCCTGCAAAACATATTTCCAAATTATTCATGTTGTGAGGAAAAAAAAAGCAAGAAAGATAAGGAAAGTGAAAAAATATGCTTCAATCTGCACTCAGAGTTCATCAGTTCTCTCTGGAGGTGGGTAGCATTTTTCATCATGAGTCATTTGGAATTGTAGTGAATCTTTGTATTGATCAGAGTAGGTAATCTTGTACAGTTGATTATCATTACAATACTGCTGTTACTGTGTACAATGTTCTGCTTCTGCTCATTTCACTCTGCATCAATTCATATAAGCCTTCCCCTGCAGAGATTTCAAAGAGAATGATGATTAAGAAGAGGCCATTAGATCTGGCAGCTAAAAGATCATTGGTAATTTGGGGGAGAGTGAGTGTAATGAGGTGAGCAGTCAGATTGTCAGAGATTAAGAGCAGGAGAGTAGAAGAAGCAGACATAAAGTTTACCTTTTTTTTTTTCAAGGGGTTTGACTGATAAAAGGAGAGATATAGGACAACCACCATCAGCAATGATCCCATGATCTAGTGAGGGCTTTTAAAGTTTGGGGTAGAGGGGACATGAATGTATTTGAAGGCAGCAGGAAAGGTTCTAACAGAAAAGGAGAGAAGAAAGTTTGAGGATGAGAGAGTCTGTTGGAGAAGTCAAAAGGAGATGCAGTTAGGGGTATGTAGATTGGGGTTGACCTTTCGGGGAAGGGCGACCTCTTTACCACAGTGAAAGAAAAAATGTTAAGCCATAACATCAAGGATCTGTGAGATGAGGAGAAGAGAAGACAGAGTTCTCCACAAATGACCTGATTTGTTTTACAGTGGGATGGAAAAATCAATTGGGGAGGAGTGAAAGGACAAGTTTTGCTGTAGTGAGGACCCAGTTGAAACTAGATAACATAAATTTGTAGGGGATCCAGTTAGCACAGTTTCAAGATATCTTCCAACTCCATTAAGTAGTATATGAGTCAGAAGGAAGGAAGCAGATAATGGTAGGACTGGGACAGGGGTTTGGCAAAACATGAACAGCAGTACAAGTAAGAAAAGGAAGCTGGACTATAGGATAGCATGGTGTTGAACTGGTTCACTAAGGGGTCAATGTTGGAAAGGGATGAGAGTGTAGTAAGAGCAAGGGTGATGGCTTTCAGGTAAAATACAGAAGGGTGGAGATATGATATGTCATGGACAGATAATAGGTTTGAGAGGAGTAACACAAAGGGAAAGAATGACATAATAGGAAGTTGTGATTGGATAAAGAATAAAATTCTCGATTGTGGAAGTGGAGTACAAGAGTGTGACTGTATTAGTGTTGGGCAGAGTTGGAGTGGAGATATAGGTCATGGGAACAGAGAAGATTGAGGAAATAGAAGGTTAGGAGATTTGAGGGAACATCAAACAGATATGTTAAAGTTCCCTAGTGTGATGGCAGGAGAATACTGTGAGCCAAGTACTGAAGTCATTGAGAAAGGAGAGAGAATAGCCTGATTAATGATCAGAAGATGAAGGCCCAAATTGGGTGATAAAAGTGAATAGAAGGAGGAGAGACTGCTGAGTGATTGCAGGAAAGGAAGAGTCTAGAAGTACTGTGGGAGATGAGGAGTGTTTCAACTTTATCTTTGGTACAAGTGAGCTTAGGGATGTGAGAAAAGGTGAAACCAATATTGAAAAGGAAAGTCTACTACATTCCGTAGGATAGAGAGCCAGGCCTGGAGTCAGAAAGACTTATCTTCCTGAGTTCAAACCTGGCCTCATACACAAGTTTTGTGACCCTGGGCAAGTCACTTAACCCTGTTTGCCTCAGTTTCCTCATCTGTAAAATGAACTGGAGAAGGAAATGGTAAGCCACTCCAGTATCTTTGCCAAGAAAATTCCAGATGGGGTCATGGAGAATCAGACATGAATGAAAATGACTCTAGAAGGACCCAGGGCTCAGTCAGAGTCAGAAGACAGAAGGGGTGTGAGAGAAAGAGGTGTAAAATGACATGGAGTTTATTAATTATAGATTGGAAGTTTTCAGTGGTCACAGTGGAAGGGGTAGGCAGATAAGGAATAGACACTAGGGTATAACGTTGAGGTAGATGAGGATGAAGGGCTGGCGAGTGAGGTTTGCTTTTTGACAACCAGGCATTTCGTGTCATAGGGATGGGGAAAGGAAGAAGGTGCAAGATAACTGACCACTGGGGAATGAATCAGAGAGGCAACAGCCTTTTGGGGTCAGTAGTATGGACCCTGGGAGGATTGTGTGTGTCCTCACCAGTAAGAACAGCAAGGCGAGAACTGAGAGAGAAGAGAGGAGGCTGAGGACAGGGCCTGGGCTTCATCCTCTAGAAAATGAACATAGTCATGTCTGCCTCATCTGTCTGACTGAAAGTGACATCGAGCTTGTTTGTCCTTCATTCTCCCAGAAGACCAATGGCATTAGGAGGATGATGTCTTGACTTGCAAGTGAATTGGATTTAAGTGAGGCGGGGCTATGCAAAGTAACCAGCCGCACTCTCCTCCAGAGTCATCGGAGTCCAGTGGCAAGACAGAGGTCAGGATGATGGGAGATGTCGGCGAGACAACGGAGAAGACAACGTTCTGAAGAGGTCACGCTGCTATTGGAATGGAAAGAACGCTGTACTGGCCATCACGAGACGTGGCGTGGAGTCCTAGCCCTGCCATTCTGCAGCAAGCCATTTCCTCTCTCTGGTCCTCAGCTTCCCCTCTGGAAAAGCAAGGGCTCGAAGATCTCTGCAGCAGTACGCTGGTGTTAGAGGAAGCAGAAAGCATCATTCACTCACTCATTCACTCAGTAAGTATTAAGCAGCTGTTATGGGCAAAACGCGGTCACAGTTGCTGCACCTGGGGAAGCTCTCCCAAACTGAACGGTGCTTTGTGGCTGCTCGCCCCCTCAGAGCATTACCACACGATTCCTCACCGATGTTGCTCTACAGTTGCTTTTCGGTCGTGTCTTGACTCTTCGTGACTCCATTTGGGATTTGTTCTCTAGTTCATTTTACAGATGAGGAAATGAGGCAAACAGGATTAAGTGACTTGCCCAGGGTCACACAGCTGAATGTCTGAGGCCAAATTTGAACTCAGGAAGATGAGTCTTCCTGACTCCAGTTCTGGCACTCTGTGCACTATGGCGCCACCTAGCTGCCCCCACACTGATATGTTTACCTTTATTAATCAACCAGGAGATACAACTAGTTCAAAACAAAGATATTCAATGAACTAGCATGGTAAGAAAAGTAGCAATAAAACATTTCCCTAAAAATCTGCAACATTTTCCCACAAATTCACATGCCATCAATGGGAAGAGTGGACATACATAGGGGATATGCAGCAACCTATACCTCTGATACTGTGAGTTAGCTGATACCTTCTGGTGACATTAGCTGGTGACAGCATCTCTCTGCCCTTGCTGGGTCTACTTCCTATTTCTCTCTTCTGGGCAAGTGACCTCAGCTAGAGATTCTCTGCTGGATATGTGATCACTGTAGACTGCTGCCAACCCAGCAAAACTCCTCTGACTTGTTGAACTTTGGCTTCTGACTTCAACCTCATCATGGGTGACCTGCTGTAGGCTTTAGTTCAAAGGCCAGTGACTTTTTATCCTTCTTTCCAAAAATCAGCCCTTGGACTTAAAACTAGAGGGGAAAAAACCCAAAGCTTTGTGGCATTTTCCCCCCTTTTAATCAAATAACAAATAGGAATTTATTAAGCACCAATTACTTTCCAGGCCCTATGCTGGAGCTTTCTGTCTGTTCCTTTTAAGGTCTTGGTTAGAACACATTTTTATCTCTACTAGAAAGCCTCAGTTGCTTTTAGAACATAAACAAGCAAGACGTCATTTGTTGTTCACTTGTTTCACAGACTCTAGGCCTGGCACACATTATACCACCTAACTGCCCATGTACAGTTTGGTTTTATGATAATAATAGCTAGCATTTCTATAGTGCTTACCATAGTATAGTATAGTATGACACATATGTCATACACTTTGCTGAGAACTTTGCAAATATTATCTCAATTGATCCTCACAATAGCCATTCAAGGTAGGTTATTAAGTATTATTATTCTATTTTATTATTTATTATATATAATATTCATTATTATTAGTATTTAATATTTAGTATTATCCTATTTTACAGGTGGGGAAACAGGTAAACAGAGGTTAAGTGACTTGTCCAGGGTCATACAACTAGTGAGTATCTGAGGTTATATTTGAACTCAGGTCTTCCTGACTCCAAGCCCAGTGCTCTGTACACTGCATCAGCTCACTGCTATTGGAGATACTAAAAGATTACAGTTTATAACACTGGGTTCTTTTATTTCTTTTTCCTTTAAAAATATCTATATTTGGGGCAGCCAGATAGCATAGCGAGTAAGAGCACCGGCTCCAGTGTTGAGAAGACCTGGGGAGCGAATCCGGGCTCAGACACTTAGCACCCACCCAGAAACACCTGGCCATGTAACCTTGAGCAAGTTACTTAACCCCAATTGCTTAGGGGTGGCCAGGTGGCTCAGCTAGTAAGAGCACCGGCTCCAGTGTCGGGATGACCTGGATCAAGTCCGGGCTCGGATACTCAGCACCACACCCAGAAATAATAACTGGTCATGTAACCTTGAGCAAGTTACTTAACCCCGATTCCTTTAAAAAATTTTTTTTAAATCTTTTTTTAAAAAATATTAAAAAAAATAAAAATATCTATATTTTTATTATAAGATTTTTTTTAAAAATAACCTTTATTTACATATGTATCCCTCATTTCTCCCCTCCTATTCAGTTAAGAAAAACCAACTAACATCTCAGTCTTATCTGGCAGGATATGCAATATTCCATACCCTTAGAGACACTGTCAGGTGTCCTTAACCTTTTGTGTGTCATTGGCCCTTTTGGAAGTCTGGTGAAACCTAGGAATTTTATCTCAGACAAATGTTCTTGTTTTTAAAAAAATATTATCTCTATTTTATTGTATTTTTATTTACTTTTGGTAAATATTTCCCAATTACATTTTAATTCAGTTTGGACTGGACCCAGTAGTATTGTGGGCCACATGTAGCCCACAGGCAGGGTGGTTGACATGTTTGTGTTCTACAACTATGGTTGGGGAAGAATTCTTTCTTTAAAAAATTTATTTATTAGTTTTCAACATTCTCTGTTATAAGATTTTGAGTTCCAAATTTTTTTCTCTGTCCCTTCACTCCTTCCTCTCCAAGACGGCATGCAATCCGATTTAGGTTATATGTGTCCAATCATATTAACATTTCCACATTAGTCAGACTAATATTTTTGAATCAAGGAATGCTAAATTTCAGTAAGAGATTAGTGAAAATAAATATATAATCTTTTTTTTCCATCCAAGTTCATGGAACTCTGTACCACATTTTAATCTTGGCTTTGCCACTGACTTGCTGTGTGATCCTGAACAATTTTCTTCTCCATCCACCTCTTGTCTCCTCTCTCCTTTCTTCTCTGTAAAATGAGAAGGTCAGGTCTCAGACTCCCAACTCAGACTTTGTTCTTTAAAGTTCACACAAACAGAGGTGGCTAGGTGGTGTAGTGAATAGAGCACCTGACCTGGGGTCAGGAGGACCTGAGTTCAAATGTGACCTCAAACACTTAACACAAAAACTAGCCATGTGACCTTGGGCAAGTCGTTTAACCCCAATTGTCCTCCCTTCTCCCCTCCAAAAAAAGGCAAAAAAAAAATTTTTTTTAAAGGTCACACAAACATAATGATTGAACAAATTGCAATATATGAATGTAATGGAATATTATGCTATTAGAAATAAGGAAAGGGGAGGCCAGGTGGCTCAGCAAGTAAGAGCACTGGCTCCAGTGTCGGGATGACCTGGGGATCAAATCCGGGCTCAGATACTTAGCACCACACCCAGAAATAACTGGCCATGTAACCTTGAGCAAGTTACTTAACCCCGATTGCTTAAAAAAAAAAATGAAATAAGGAAAAAGATAGTATCAAAGAGACATAGGAGGATTTTTATAAACTGATGCAATGAAGTGAGTAGATTCACAATAATTTATGCCATAACATTAATATTATAAAAGGGACAGCTCGGTGGTGTAGTGAATAGAATACTGGCCCTGGAGTTAGGAGGACCTAGTTCAAATCTGACCTCAGACACATACTAACTGTGTGACCCTGGGTATGTCACTTAACTCTGTTTGCCCCAGTTCCTCATCTGTAAAATGTGCTGGAAAAGGAAATGGCAAATCACTCCATTATCTTTGCCAAGAAAACCCCAAATGGGGCCATGGAGAGTCAACATGCCTGAAGCAGCAGCAGCAACAAAATATATTAAAAAAATAAACAATTTTTAAAGACTCAAGAATTCTGATCAATGAAATGATCAACTATGATTCTAGATGACTGATAAAGGACTCTAGAGAGATGATGGATTAATATATGGAATAATAAATTCATTTTTCAACATTATCAGTATGGGAATATGTTTTGCTTGACTGTGCATGTATAATACATGTGTTCTTCCTCCCTCCCTTCTTTTATTCTTCCTTTTGGTCTTCCTACCTTCCTTTATTTTTCTCTTTTCTTTCTCATTCCTTCCTTCTTTCCTTTCTTCTAGAGAGAGATGAGAAAGAAAAAATAAATGGAATTTTTGAATTCCACTAATTGAAAAATAATAAAATTGTTTAAAAATTATCTCAGAGTTGGTTGTGAACTCAGAAAGGATCTAAGATATCCTTAACAAGTAGTCATCTAGCCTTTGACTGAAAATCTCATGAAGGAAAATCTACTACCAGAAATTCCATTTTTGGATAATAATCCTCATTGGTAAGGTTTTCCTTCCATCTGGGCCTTAATCTGCCTCTGTGTATCTACTACCTATTGATTCTAGTTTAATAATTATCTGCTATTAAATTTAAAAGTTGTTGCACAAACAAAGCAAATGCAACCAATATTAGGAGGGAAGCAGAAAACTGGGAAAATTTTTTACAGTCTCTCTGTGTCTCTGATAAAGGCTTCATTTCTAAAATATATAGAGAACTGAGTCAAATTTACAAGAATACAAGTCATTCCCCAATTGATAAATGGTCAAAGGATATGAACAGGCAGTTTTCAGAGGAAGAAATTAAAGCTATCTATAGTCATATGAAAAAATGCTCTAAATCACTATTGATTAGAGAGATGAATATCAAAACAACTCTGAGGTACCACATCACACCTATCAGATTGGTTAACATGACAAAACAGGAAAATGATAAATGCTGGAGAGGATGTGGGAATGTTGGAACACTAATTCATTGTTGGTGGAGCTGTGAGCTGATCCAATCATTCTGGAGAGAAATTTGGAACTATATCCAAAGGGCTATAAAAAGGTGCATACCCTTTGACCCAGCAATACCACTTCTAGGGCTGTATCCCAAAGAGATCATAAAAATGGGAAAAGGACCCATGTGTACAAAAATATTTATAGTAGGTCTTTTTTTGGTGACCAAGAACTGGAAATCGAGGGAATGCCCATCAGTTGGGGAATGGTTAAACAAATCATGGTATATGAATTTTATGGAATTCTACTGTGCTATAAGAAATCATGAACAGGCGAAACCAGAGAAACATGGAAAAACTTATATGAACTGATGCTGAGTGAGGCTAGCAGAACCAGGGGAACATTGTACACGGTAACAGCCACAGTGTTCGAGGACTGATTTTAATAGACAACCCTTCTCAGCAATGCAAGGACCTAAAACAATTCCAAAGGACACATGATGGAAAATGCCAATCACATCCAGAAAAAGAACTATGGAGTCAGAAAGCAGAATGAAGTAGATGATATTATTTTTTGTTTTGTTTTACTTTGTTTTTTTTTCTTTCTTATGGTTTTTCCCATTCATTATAATTCTTCTGGGGTGGCTAGGTGGCGCAGTGAATAGAGCACAGGCTCTGGAGTCAGGAGGACCTGAGTTCAAATATGGCCTCAGACACTCAACACACTTACTAGCCTTGTGACTTTGGGCAAGTCACTTAACTCCCATTGCCCTCCAAAAAGAACAAAAAAAAAAACGTTGTAATTCTTCTATGCAACATAACTAATGTAAAAATGTGTTTAATAGGAATATATGTGTAGAGCCCAAGCCGTCTTGGGGAGGGAGGGGAGAAGGGAGGAGGAGAAAATTTAAAACTTATGGAAGTGAATGTTGAAAACTAAAATTAAATAATTTAATTTTTAAAATTATCTGCTAAAGTCAATAGTAAGAGAACAACACATTTGACAAACCCTTATTAAGCGGCTAGTGGATATAGACCACTCTTCCTGAATCTGGAGAAGACAGAAAGAAAACAAGATGGGCCCCTATCTTCACATACATACTTGGGATTCTTTTTTGTTTCCTTGGTTTAATTTGTTTTCTTTTTTCTTAATATTTTTTCTTTTAATTATACTAAACTTGACCAACATTAAATATGACTGTTTCCATATACAAAAAGCTCCCAGAAAAATAAGATTCTATATGACACAACAAATCTGCATTATGTTTGGACAAATGAAATTTTGAACTGTAAAGTCTAATATAGAATATATTGCTGGATGATAATAGGGAAATGGGCAATCAGTTAAGAAAGAGATCATGATGGGCTTGAGTAATGAGGGAAGGCTTCAAGGAAGAGGCAATACTTGAGCTGGTCCTTGAAGGACAGGGAAAGTTTGACTAGGTTAACGGAGGTTGAGGGCATTCCAAGGATTCTGCAGTTTCCAAACTTCTATCTCTGGGGAGCTATGAGGATGACGGAATTAAGATCTCTGGGCTTTGAAGACTGAGATGTGCTGGGCACTCTCCTGTGGTTCTCCTTCCTGGTTTTGTGTTCTTTCAGGCACTGGGCATGTAAACAGGATCTGGTTTCTTCTAGGAGAAGTACAATGGGGCCACAGAGCCTGCCCCTCCAGCAGAGGGGGTGTGGGAATGACCGCTGGGGAAATCCCTAAAGGTTGTTCATGCATTGGCATTCTGTTTTAGGATCATAGTGTTTAGAGGGCAAAGGGACCTTGGAGGTTATCTGGTCAAACTCCCTCATTTTAATGAGGAAGAAACAGGCTCAGAGACAGGAAGTGAGTTGTATAAAGTCATAGGACAGTATGTAGCAGAGCTGGGGTTTGAACTCTGTTGTTCTGACTCCAAATCTAATAGTCTTACCTGACATGCAGCCCTGAGAAACAGGAGTCAAATGGTGTTCTAAGGTCTTTCCAATTCTGACCTTTTCTGTTCTGTATTCTAATGTTCTTTCTAGATATATGGAATATAGATCTTTTGAGATCTATTGAATATAATATATTCTGTATTTTGGGTTCTAAGTACCCTTTCAGCTCTAACATTCTGTGACTCACAAGTTTTTGATGCTCTAACAAAATACATGACAAGGAATATAGTATAGGAAAAACCAGGCTAAATTTAGTAAGAGCTCAGTGAAGGGCATTGACAGTGATGGAGGTGGGAGCTCTGAGGAGGAGGAGGAGATAACTGGGGTCTGGGTAGTCAGGGAAGGCTTCCTGGATGAAGTGAGATATGAGCTGGGATTGGACAGACAAGTGGGAATTGGAAAGGAACATGAAATGAGGAAAAAGAGAAAGGCAGGTCAGCTATGACCCTATGATCCTCCTTCCAGCTCCCTTTCTCCCTCCCCCCCTCCCCCACTCAGGCCTGACAGCTTTACAGCCCTCCCCTCCTCCCCCATTTGGCTTCCCCATCCCCTGAGAGAGGCCCTGCTGTGTTCAGTAGTGGCAGCCTCAACCCTGGCCCCTCTCAACCCTTCCCACCCTGCCCCCCCCAAGCTCAGCTCAGACTGCAGCTGCAGGTGGGGCCTCTTCCACTTGTGTCCAAATGACCCAGAAAGACAAGGCTCTGAGGGAGAGCCAGGAGTGCAGAAGGCCACTGGCCACCAGCCCAGGCACCAATGCTTGGGTGGGAGGGGACAGAAGGAGAGGTGAAGGGGAAGTGTGAATCAGAACCAGAGACTTCATCTCCCAGGAACACTGATGATATCATAGAAATGCAGAATTGGAAGGAACCTCAGAGGTCAGCTACACCAAGCCTTGTCTGGACTTGAAAACCCCTTTAGGTCTCCTACAAGTGATCAGGTGTAGTGGATAGCACTCAGAATGTGGAGTCAGAAACATAGGAGTTCAAATCTAGCCTCAGACCCGCTAGTGTGACCCTGGGCAAGTCACTTAACTGCTCTCATCTTCTGTTTCTTCATCTATAAAAAGGGGATAATAATACCACCCATCTCACAGAATTATTTCAAGACCCAGATAAGATAATATATGCAGAGCACTTTGCAAACTTTAAAGCCTTGTATAAATACTAGCAATTGTTATCATCTTACTACCTTCTAAGGCAGAGTATTCCATTCATAGGCAGCTCCAATTCTTGCTCAGGTTATGCCGAAAAAAAATTTCTTGGAGGGTGGAGGCAAGGAAATCAGGGTTAAATGACTTGCCCAAGGTCATACAGCTAGTAAGTGTCAAGTGTCTGAGGCCAGGTTTCATCCTCCTGACTCCAGGGCTGGTGCTTTATTCACTGAGCTATTCACCTACATAAGTGAACTAGAGAAGATCATTGCAGAAAGGACTTTGACTCGGGAGTCAGAAGACATGGACTCTATTTCCCACTCTGGCAATAGACTACATTTATATATTCCATCCTTACAACAAAACTCTGAGGAAGGTGCTATTATTCTTTCCCCTTTTTGTAGATGGAGAAAAGGGAGCTCAGAAAGGTTACGTGATTCACTGAGGGTCACACAGCTATTAAAATGTTCGAGGCAGGACTCGAACCCATCTTCTGAGCACTGCTCTATCCATTAAGCCATTCTGCTTCTCATGACATAATAACAGACAATTTGTGCGAAACTTTTAGGTTTGCTTTACATCTATGCTCTCATATTGTCCCTGTGGGACCTTGGTCAAGTTTTTTCCTAGTTTTACCATTTGTAAAATGAGGAAAAGGGCTAGGAAGCTCTTCATCAGGCAAAATCTGCCCAAAATATATTTCTGTAACTTCTACTCATTGCTCCTAGTTTCAGACTTGAGAATCTCTTGAAAATTCAGTGACACCAAGGCTCATCTATATCCCCAGGATTTTAGCGGCAGATGGTCCCCAGTAGGGGGCTTGGTGTATGTGGTGGAAATGTCTATTTGGTCTTTCAGGTTTCAGGGATGGGGCAGAGGGCCTGGGCACAAATGGAACAAGAGCTAGAGATAGGTGGCTAGGGGGTGCCACTTGCTCCTCTGGATGAATAGAGGGTTAGGGGTGCTTGATAGTCTTCTCTGGGGATCCTCTTTCATCTGCCCTTTCTCTGGCCTTTCCTCTCTCTCTCCCCTTGCCTTCTAGGAGACCAGGGGATATTGGAACTTAGGCAAGGCAGAAATAAAGCAATTACAATACCTTGCCTCAATGTAGAATTTTTAGCTTAGCTGTTAAGAACAAAGGAACAATGAGGTCAAGGTCACAGCTTACATTCCATCATTTAGAATCCTAGGATCTTAGAGACAGAAGGAACCTTAAAACATTGTATCACTTCGAATGCCAGAGATGGAAGAGACCTTAGAATACAGAACCTAGAATACTGGAGTTGAGGAAGACCTGAGAACACAGTAGGTTAAGAATGTCAGAAGCTAAGAGACTTTACCTATCATCTCTGTCTCATCCCTATTTTTCCCCTCTCAGGCTTTAGCTTATATTCAGTGAGTTGTCACAAATCCATTCTATGTATGGGTTGGGCTAGGCAGAGAAAGGGAATGGAGTATCCCTCTCTCATCTTCAAAGCTTTGGATCTTCCAACCCATAGGAAAAGTTTGGGGGAAGATGATTAGCTGGGTGGAGAGGGGGTGGTCAGGCCTCAGTTTTATGGGAAGCCCACACACTTGGAGTTTTCCAGGGATCCAAGGAAACTGGGAGGAGGAAAAAAGGCCGAAAAATCTTAATCAATATGTGGAGGGAGCTATCTTTGGCATAAAACGATGTATTCCCAACCCTCATGCCATCACCAAGGCAAAGCAAGCAACCTCTTCCCTGCTTCCAGACCCATATCCTCTGCTCTCACACTTCTTGTTGCAGGCACCTCTCCTCTGGATTTCCTTCCCTCTACCCCCTTTCTCTCCACCTGGAACCTGGATATTAACTCATTGCAAGGCACTGCCCTGGAATCTACCTCCCCACAGTTCACCTTTGTGTGGCACTTGACAGTTTAAAGAATTCTTCCTTAGAATCATGACTAATGTGAAAATATGTTTAATATGAATATATATATAGATATACATTTATATATATCAGATTGTATGCCATTTGGGGGAAAGGGAGGGGACGAAGGGGGAGAAAATTTAGAAGTTAAAATCTTATGGAAATGAAGGTTGAAAAATAAAAATCAATTAATTAATTTTTTAAAAGAATAGCCCTATGGCGATGACATTCCTGTCCCCACTTTATAGAAGAGGAAACTGAACTTTGGAGATTGATGACTTGCCCAGATTCAAAGAGCTAGTAGGTATCTTGAGTTCTAGGACTAGCAATCAAGTCTTTTGTGGTCTACTGCAGTGCTCCTTTCTCTGTAAAATGCATGATGACTCTCTATGCTTTCTACTGTGAAGCATAGTAATGGAAAAGACTGCATTTTTGAACCTAAGCTTTGATTTCACTGGGGTAGAGAACGTTGAGGAAGGAAACTCTGCTGCTTATATTCTGAGAGTTACCCTGGGCACTGGGAAGTACAGCCTTGTCTAAGGTCTCATAACCAGGAGGTGATATAGAACCTGAACCTTGGTCATCCTGACTCCCAAGTTGCCTCACTAACAACACTCTGTCCTCATCAATACCTGTGAAGCAAGTAATAGAAGTATTATAATTCCCATTTTACCAAAGAGGAAAGTAAGACCCAGAGAGGGGAAAGAGACTTGCGCAGTGTCACATGGGAAGTGAACTCAAACCCAGGTCTCCTGACTTTCAGGACTGAGATATTTCTATTGGACACAGAGCATAACACACAATTCCATGCCAGTTCTTTTCCTCCTTCTAGGTGTTGGCTAGTGGATAGATCACAAGTCTGTAATTGCAGGTTTGCAATCTGAAAGACTGCAGTTTAAATTATACCTCAAACACTTATTAGCTGTGTGATCTTGGGCAAGTCACTTAACCACTATCTGCCTCAGTTTCCTCATCTGTAAAATAGGGATAATAACTACCTACCTCCCACAGTTATTATGAAGATCAAATGACATTAACATTTATATAGCGCATTGCAAAGATAAAAGCACTACATAAATGTTCGCCTTTATTGCTGTTATTTTCTTTCTCTATGTCACTGTTTTCTCCTCAACTCCCTCTCTAGAAAGAAGCAAAGGATGTTGAGACATATCTAATCTTAGCAATAGGTACTCCCTTTCCCTAGCATTTCATTGTTCACCAAATCATTTTCTCACCACCTGCAAGGTAGGTAATATAAGGATTCTTGTTCCCATTTTACAGAGGTATGAAGTGATTTTGCCAAGGTTAAAGGGTCAGAAAAGGGCAAATTTTGTGTCTCCCAATTCCCAGTTCAAGTCTGGCACCATTGCAGTCAGTGTTCTGCCTGTCTTATGTATTCCCTCCAGGTGGGAAACAGGGAGGGGGTAATAAAGATCCTGGGCTTGCCCATCCTCCCCACCACAAGGAATCTGGCAAAGTGCCCATGCTCCCCTGGCCCTTCTTAGCTTCCTTTCTGGGCCTCTCCCCACACATCCTCCTACAGTAGGTCCCCCCTCCCCCTAAGGGGGCTCTTCCCCCAGATCCCCTGCTGGCCTAGGCCTCGGAGCACCATTGATCCTCCTGACAGCAGCAAGACAGATTGGCTGGGAGTGTGTATTCAGGTGCGGCAGCAGAGCACATGGACACCATATGAGGGGCGGGAGGGGAAGCAGGAGGAGGCAGGGGGTTGGGAGGTAGGGGTTCCCTAGAGGTTCCAGTCCCAATCCCAGTCCTCTGGATTCTGGGCCTACCTCAGACACCTGCCTCCCCTACCCCAGCCTTCTCACCCAGTTCGGGTCCTCTGCCCCAAGGGTTCCTCCTCCCCTTCCCTCCCCTGTCCCCAGGGCATCAAGCAGGCGTTGGGTAACTTTGAGAAAAGCTCAGGCTGAGATTGAGATCCAGAGAAATTAGGAAGCTTGAGCCCACTCCAAATCTGCTTCTCCTTCTAGCCTCTTTCTATGGCCACCTGTACACTTTGTATACCTCCCTGGGGATAAGGAGTGTCCATGGCTCCCAAGTCCAAGAATCCCCAAATTCTTGTCTTAGATGAACTGGATCAGAGAAGGGATCTTACAACAAAGTGTCAGAGCCAAAGGGGACTTCAGAACATACAACAGAATGTCAGAGCCGGGAAGACTCTTAGAGATCATCTCTTCTCTGCAGAAGAGGAAATGAAGAGAAAGGAGGAAGTAATGATCTCCTGGACTCCCTAGGTTTGCTAGTTGTATGGGCACCTCAAATATGGGTCTCCTGAGTCTCAGCCAGAGCTATAGCACAGTGCCCTTCAAGGAAGCCTTTGTGGAGGAGGTGGGACCTGAAGTGTTCCAACTGTGGTACAGGTCAGACTCTCAGCCAGCTCCCTCAGGAAGTCTTCTTGGAGAGGCTATGACACAATGGAAAGAGCCCTGGATTTGGGATTGAGGAAACCTCTGTTTGAGACCCAGCTTTTCCATTCAGTGGCTGTGTGACTTTGGTCAAGTCACTTCCTCCTTCCTTGTTCCCTTCACACCAGGGGTGGCCTGGGCACCACCTTTCCCAAGGCAATTGTTCTAATATTTTTTAGTCTAGCAGATATATCCCTCTGGGACCCAACAACCCCTTGGGGGCACTGCCCCCCCCAATTCTGTTGTTTTAATACTCTTCTCCCAGAACTACCTTTTCCTTCAATCTGCAAGAGGATATACAATAGACCTTGGGATTAGGGGTGGGGATAGGTCATACTCCTCTGCTAATGAGACTGCACTTATTTAGAATGTTCCTGAGCTCATACCTACTCCTGGACAAGCTGAAATTCCTAGGTGCAAGAATTCCTAGTTTTTGTCCTTTTGGGGAGGGGATGCATAATAATCCTTGCACTCCCTCCCTCCTAGACCTGTTTTGAGGTAAGAAAACATGTTGTAAAGTGTAAGCATTTTACAAAAGAGAGCTTGTGTTATTTCCTCAGACCGCAGTGAAGGCCAAGAACCTGGAACTCCTAGTAGATACACTCTTGAAGTGGACAGAGCACCGGGCCTGGAGTCAGGAAGATCTAAATTCATGTCTGGCCTCAGATACTTCCTTAGCTGTGTGATTCTGGGCAAGTCACCCAACCCTGTTTGCCTCAGTTTCCTCATCTGCAAAATGAGCTAGAGAAGGAAATGGCAAATCACTCCAATATCTTTACAAAGAAAACACCAAACGGGGTCATGGAGAGTCAGACATGACTGACAACTGACATCCCACTTGCCAAAGTGGGAAAGGCAGTTCGGTCCAGGGGAAAGAGTCTCAGCTGTGGAGTCAGAGAACCTGAATTGACATTCTCCCTCAGGCACCCATTAAATCTACTGAAGTGATTTTCCTAAAGCACAAGTCTGATCAAGTTACTGTCCTCCTCAATGGGCTCTAATGGTGCCCTTGAACCTTTTAGTTGGGATGAAATATAAACTCCCCTATTTGACCTTTCATAGCCTGGTCCAAACCTGCCCATCCACTCTTGTTATACACACGACACCTTCTCATTGTTCCTCACATACATCCCATCTCCCATCTTTGCCTCTGCACAGGCTGTCTTCCATGTCTGGGATTCATCCCCTTCTCACTTTTGTCTCTTAGAATACCTATTTTCCCTCAAAGCTCAGCTCAAGCCCAAGCTTTCCTATTAAGCCTTTCCTGATCCTTCCCCCCTATCCTCCATCTGCTAATACTGTCCCCCACAAATTGACTTTGTTTTATATTTTTTTGGTTTGTAAGTGTTGTAGCCCCTTGATAGAAAAGAATCTTCTTGAGGGCAGACACTGCTCACTTGTCTTCATTTACCCAGATTCTAGCACATAATAATCACTTAATAAATGTTTGTTAACTGATTGCTTATTTCACTAACCCATATCTGACTCACAATGTGATCTGGGGCAAGTCACTGGTCCTTTCTGGGCCTCAGTTTCTTCATCTGTAAAAATAAAGAGTTGGACCTTACAGCTTTGATACTCCATGATTCTAGTTTTGCCTTTGATCCTTGGTCGTTATGGAACATTTTGACTTGATGAACTAAACAAGCCTTCTTGAACTAGATCATCTTGTAAATATCTTAAAATCAATACGTCCAAAACTGAACTCATGATCTTTTTCCTCAAACTTACTCCACACCCTTCCAAACTTCCCTATTACTGCCAAGGATACCACCATCCTTCCGGTTCTCTAGCTCACAGCCTAAGTGTCATGCCCAGCTCCTCATTCTCCCACCTTCCTCTCACCCCTTCCTCCCATATACAATCTGTTGACGAGGCCTGTCGTTTTCACCTTTACAATATTCCTCCAATATGTCCCCTTCTCTTTAATGCTGCTACCACCTGGTACCTCATCTCCTCACTCTGGGCTATTGTAATAACTTGTTGATTGGTTTGCCTACCACAAGTCTCTCCTCACTCAAGCCCGTCTTCTATTAAGAATGATTTTCCTACAGATAAGTTCAGACTACCCCCCTCAAGAAACTCCAGTGGCTCCCTGTCACCTCCAAGATCCAATACAAAATACCCTGTCATTCAAGGATCTTCGTTACTTAGCTCCCTTCCCCAGCTCCCTTCCCCTTACCTTTCTAGTTTTCTCATGCCTGCCACTCTTCCCTCACATATACTCTTTAATCCAGACTTTCTTATTGAAAAGGGTGAAGGACTATGTTTGATTCTGATACCTTCAGCTCAGCATCCATTTTTTCTCCTAGTCTCTTACCCTTCATTCTGAAAGATGGCATAGGCCAGAGGCAAATCTCCAAGAGCTCCCCATTTCAGAAGAAATGTCAGACTTCTGTGCTCCCTTCAAATCATCCTTCTCACAGCTAAGTACCATTAACGAGCAGCTTGCATAATTTCCTCCATAGTTGCATATGCCAGAATAATCAGGATTATTAATAATAACAGCTATGAGACATATTGTTTCAGGGAGGCAACTGATCATCTGTTATCTTTGGAAGAGAGAGCAAGATGACATGGTTATAGTGACAGAGAATTGTTAGACAGCAAAGAGGACTTTTGGGACTTTGGAACAGGTCTGGAACATTGTAGAAAGTGATAACATTTTGTGCCCCACAGACTTTTGAGGAAAAACCCAATAGGGGAAGCTTTACGGTCCTAATGGTTGGGGGTGGGGGATGGGTGGCTGGAGGAGTTGGGGGAAAGGGGTGACTTATTGCCCTCCAATAAGTCATAATTCATAAGTCCAATAATTGCCCTACCTGTAATAGGTTAGTCCAGGACTAACCCTGTTGGGAAGGTACATTCCAGGCAGAGGGAGCAGCAGTGTCCTAAGCCCTCAGGACACTCAGCCCCAAGACCTGGTTTCCTGGGGACTGGATTAGCTTTCTAGACTATTCTATGACTCCTTGTTGAAAGGTTTTATGATCTCTTGTCTAGACTATTAAGGAGAGGTATTTTCAGTAGGTTCTGTACTAGATGATGTCTTCTGAAGTTCTTTCCAACTCTTGTCTCTGTAATGATAATGATCCTAGGATATCTGAGTTGAAAGAAACTTTAGAACATAAAACGTGAGGTCTTGAAGAGACCTTAGAATCTAGAACATCAGGGGTTTGAGGGAACCCTGGAGCATAGATTGTGAGTGCTTGAAGAAACCTAAAAAATAGAATGCCAGAGCTGGAAGGGACCTGCAAGGAGAGGATAAGAACAGAACCTAAAGGGACCTTAGAAGACAGAATACAGAGTGTCAGAACAAGGACTTCTGAGACAATCTAGACTAAGGGAGCTAAGTTTCATAGTGGCTATAGAACACAGAACCTAGAGTCAGGAAGACATGATTAAGTTCAGATCTGGTCTCAGATTTACTAGCTAAGTAACTCTGAACAAATCACTTGACCAGTCTTTGCCTCAGTTTCCATATCTTTAAAATGGGAATGATAATAGCACCTACCTCATAGGGTAGGACAGTGAGGTTGTACAGTGGATACAGTGCTGGTCCTGGAGTCAGGAGGACCTAAGTTCAAAGCTGACCTCAGACAGGCACTAACTAGCTGTGTGACCCTGGGCAAGTCATTTAACCCTGTTTGCCTCAGTTTCCTCATCTGTAAAATGAGCTGGAGAAGGAAATAGCAAACCACTCCACTATCTTTGCCAGGAAAACCTCAAATGGGGTCATGAAGAGTTGGGTATGATTGAAAAATGACTAAATAAGCATACCTCACAGGGTGGTTGTTGTAAAGCATTTTACAGTACATATGGTAAAACAAAAACAAATTCCCTCACTTTACAGAAGAGAAAATCCCGCGACCAGCTCAGTAATTTTTCACTAGTGGCTAGAGGTGCCCCTGAAGAGGGTATGCCTCAGACAGAGTCAAGGAGGCCCTCAGGGAGCCCTAACCTAGAGGCAGAGGAGGTTCAGGCAGGGAGGATGGAGGGAAGGAAACAGTAGCAGCTTCTAGTGGGCAAATGCTGACAGTAACCCTGTTCCCTAAGTCCCACAAGTAAACATGCCACTTGCTAGTTGTTTGACCTTGGGCAAATTACTTCTCTTTGAATTTCAGTTTATTTATTTGTTATATGGGGATAATAATACCAGGCTGTGATGGAGACCAAATGGAGCCCTGGTTTGCAAAGCACTTTGAGCACAGTGATGGACTTCGGACATCAAGTGTCAGAGAAAGGCAGAGAACCAACCAACAGAATGGGATCTGGCTCTGTGTTGAGATACCTCGGATCTTTAGCAAGAAAAATAGTTGGTGGGGGCCTGCTGTCCTCTACTCGGCCTCCCTTCCCCCCCATTTTCCTCCTTTCTCAGCCCCTTCCCACTGATCCCCACGGGGTGTAGAGATGTTTGGTGCCCCTGGCCAGGCCAAGAGGTGATACTTCAGGATAAATAAATAAACAGGGAGCAGATGGCCAGGGGAGCTGGGGTAGGGCCTAGGGCCTCACTCTAGCTCTCCCCAGCTCAGTTCTGCGCCTGCTAGGAAAACATTGCTCAGGCCAGAGCAAATGGATTCCAGATCCTGGGATGGGGAAATGGCCACAGCAGGGTTAGCCTCCCCCTCTGTGTGGCCCCTAGAGCTACCCACTGGGCCTCCCTCCTAGCCAATGAAAGGTAATCTAGGGGCTGTTAACCTTGGGCCCAGGGGCTTTTCCCTCTGGCAACGCAGGTTGGTTCTTTCAACCAATGGACATTTGAGTTCATGGGTGGAGGAGGGGGGATGGGGATGAAGGAGACTGAGAGCTCCATCTACAATCCCAGGAACTCCTTTCTGCTGGTGGAGTTTTCTGGCTCATCAGGAAGAGGGAGGGTCAGTCAAATCTTACTGGGATTAGTGAGGGGCATTAGAAAAGAGTCCAGGTTTAAGAATCCAATGTGGGGGTGGGGCGGCCAGGTAGCACAGTGAGTAAGAGCACCGGCTCCAGTGTAGGGATGACCTGGGGATCAAATCTGGGCTCAGATACTCAGCACCACACTCAGAAATAACCGGCCGTGTAACCTTGAGCAAGTTACTTAACCCCGATTGCTTTAAAAAAAAAAAAAAAGAATCCAATGTGGGTTTTTACATAGGTGAGCTCTTTGACTTTAGGCAAGTCATGTCTTCCTGTGACTCAGTTTCTTCCTCTGTCAGGTAGGAACCATAATCTGTGTGATGATTCTATACATGCTACCAGGCTCAGCTCCTTTAAATTCTGCTTTGTGCATGTCATACTACTGCTCACGTGAGATCTGCTATGATTTCCTTATAGGATCAAGTCGGAACTCTTTAATTTGACATTTAAGACCCTCTATAATCTGAGGCCAAACTCAGTGTTCCACCAATGTTCACCAATGTTCCACCAATTTCATACACACTTATATACTCAGTTCATTCTACCCAGGCTGGATTCTTCACTGACAGGCTTCCTTCCCACCCCATCCCCAAAACCATGAATATCCCTTCCCATTTATCTAAGTATTAGCCATCTTTCTGGGTCTGTCTCCTCCAGAAAATCTTCCTGACCACCTTAGCCAAAGAGATTAAAAAAATTTTTTTTTGATTTTTAGAAACATCGGAAACTTCCCAGTGACTCCCCTCCACCTCCCAATGAACCCTCCCTTGTAACAAGTAGTTAAACAAGGCAATATCTAACTATGTCTGAAAATATACACCTCCACCTGTGCTCTACCACCACACTTCACCTTAAGCCCTCCACCATCACAATTATTCATGGTGTCCATCAGAATTCTGAAGTTTTTCCAATATTGTTCTCTTTTACATCATTGTGGCCAATTATGTGTGTTATTCTCTTGGTTTTGTTGACATTTCTCTGCTTCAGTTCATGCAAGTCCT
The DNA here is from genome assembly GCF_028583685.1 of Petaurus breviceps papuanus. NCBI lineage: Eukaryota > Metazoa > Chordata > Mammalia > Diprotodontia > Petauridae > Petaurus > Petaurus breviceps. The sequence goes on along the minus strand of NW_027187368.1, from coordinate 13,133,983 downwards.
ATCATAGGATCAGAGATTTTGATCAGGAAGGAAACTTAGAGGCCCAAATCTTTCTCAGAATTCTCACTTCTTACCATGCAATAACATACCATTTCATTCCTATGTCATGATATATTCAGCCACTCACCACCAACTTATGGACACTCTCTGACCTTTGCATCTTCAAAAAGTGTCCATAGACTACTTTTTATTGCTGTTGTTATAGCAAAGAGCTGGAAGCAAAGGAGATACCCATAGCATAGATAATGGCTAAATAAATTGTGATGTAAACTGTAATAAAATGTTAATATTACTGTGCTAGTAGAAACAATTAATATGAAGACTATAGAGAAATATAGGAAAACCTATGGACTAATGAAGAATGAAGCAAGCAGAACCAGGAAAACAGTATACACACTGATTGCAATGATGTAAATGGAAATGAATTTTTAAAAACCCACAAAACTGTATAATTACAATGACCATATTTGGTCTGAAAAAAGAGGAGAAAATGTATCCCTTCCACAGGAGGCAGTGTGGTGCAGTAGAAAGGGTATTGGATATTGAAGCAGAAAATCTGGGTTCAAATGTAACCACTGACATTTACCACTTGGGTGACCTTAGGCAAGTCACTTTTCCTTGGACCTTAGTTTCTTCATTTGTAAAATAAGAGGCTTGGATTTGATGGCCTCTGAGATCTGACCTAGAGTAAACTTATGACATAGAAAGGCTTATTGTAATATCATTATCATATATATGTACCTCCCCCCATAGGTTCTTCTGTATGCATTATGGGTAATCACATGCACCATTCCACTGTAGTTAGGACCCCTTCTCCATTACCTAATCCCTTAACAAACTCCTCCTGTCTTTTTAATATTAATCATATTGCTATATTCTATGTAAATTTTGATTGTGCAATCAGTATCTTTACCCTATAAAAATCCATCTTGCTTTCTCTGAACTTTGTGGTTCCTCTTGGAATTTAGCCTGCTTCAAGAGAAGTGTCAATCTCCATAAATGCCTATACTTGGATTAGAGGTGGTCTGACTCTGAATTCTTTGAGACGTCTCTGTCACAACACATCATGAAACTCCAACAGTTTTGGGAGAGCCCCCACCAGGGCAGTTTTTGGTTTTAGGCCTATGATCCCATCATGGTTGCAAAGGTGGGGCATTATCAGTGAAGAACATAGCAAGCATTATCTTGGCTGGTTTAATAGAAAAACAAAAAAAATCAATATAATTTTTAAAAAGTAGCAGCTATAAATATTTTTGCATTTATGGGCCCTTTCCCTCCTTGTCTTTGGGCTATATGCCTAATAGTGCTATGAATGGCTCATATAATCCATAGGGATTTTTCTATCCTTGCTTGTTCTTGTCACCTGGTCCTTAGCACAGTTATGTCCAACTCTTCATGACCCTGTTTGGGGTTTTCTTGGCAAAGATACTGGAGTGGTTTGTCATTTCCTTCTCCAGCTTATTTTATAGATGAGGAAACTAAGGCAAACAGAGTTAAGTGACTGTCTCAGGGTCTCACAGTTAGTAAGTGTCTGAGGCCAGATTTGAATTCAGGAAGATGAGTCTTCTTGACTCGAGGGTCAGCACTCTATCCACTGTGCCACATAGCTACCCCTAGCACAGACTATTCTGTATTATTTGAGATCTTAGGGGTATGTGTGTGTGTGTGTGTATTGTCTCCCCCATTATGCTGTGAGCTCACCGAAGTTAGGGTCTGAACCCTAAGCTTCTGTGTCTCTCTGCCAATGCTAAGCACAAAAGCTCCTATTAGTCTTTGAAATGATTGTTAAGGATGCTTTTGACTTGAGACATAACATTGGGTAAGTCACATCCCCTCCCTGGGCAGCAGCTGTAAAATGAAGGATTGGACCAGAAAGAAAGCATGGTCTAAGGGACAGACACTGGATTTGGCATCAGAAAGACTCGAGTTCAAATTCCTCCTGAGATGCTTGCTAGCTATTTGATCCATTTCTCTGTGCCTGTTACCTCATCTGCAAAATGAGGGAGCTGAACTACACGGCCTCCACGATTCCTCTCAGATCTCAGTCCATGATTAGATGATCACTGAGGTCCAGTCTCAGCCTGGCTTGTTTCTTGGATCCCTTCTTGTTCTTGTCTAATGGTTGTAACATCTATAGCTATTGATTTTATGGTTCCAAGATTCGGTAACTTTAAGACACTACTACAATACTTGGCATTTTAAAACTATAGTACTTAATGGCTATGAAATACTTTACATGCATAATCTCATTTGACGCTCACAAGAGCCACGTGAGACAGGCTGGACCCGGATTATATACCATATTTTACAGATAGGGAAACTGAGGCCCAGAAAGAAGTGACTTGCTCCAAGTCACATGGAAAGTTAGAGGAGAATGAACTAGAACCGAGGCTCCCTGAACCTTCGACCACTGAACTGTCCACTCCACCCTTAGCAAAATGCTCCATACATGAGCTGAAGGCAGGTGCCAGTGGGAAAGCCTTAGGACCTGTTGGGACCCACACACTGTCTGTGTTTATGTGTGAGGGGAGAGGAGATAGAAGATGGGAGCTGTGGTGCCTCAGAAAGGGTCCCTGTGTTCTCATGTAGCAAAGGTGGCAAAAGGATCACAGCTTTAGAGCTGGAAGGGCCCTCAGGGTCATCTAGTCCACTACCTTCCTTTCACACATGAAGAAATGATTACTAGAGAGATTAAGTGACTTGCCCAAGGTCACATGGGTAATGAGCAGGAGAGGTGGGATGAGATTTGAACCCAGGTCTTTTGACTCAAGAGACTTTCTCTTCCCCTCTATCACACTGCCTTGGAGAGCAGGGAAGTAGGGTGGAAAGTGTCTTGGGTCCTGCTCTCCCTGGTCAACGTTTACTCCAGCCTAAGACCTAGGTTCCAATCCCAGCCTAGCTCATCACTGTGACCTTGGTCAAGTTCTCTAATGACTCTGTGACTCAATTTTCTCATCTATAAAATGTGGCATTTAGATAGGAGGTTCTTTCTGATTTCTTCTAGTTCAAAATTTATGATACTCTCTCTCTGACTTCCTGGTAGGGATAAGGGTCAATCAATGAACACTAGGTGTCAGAACTAGAAAGGATGCTAGAACATAAGAGATAAGAGCTGGAAGTGACCATAGAGATGATCTAGTCCAATCCTACCTTTTTACAGATGAGGAAACTAAGGCCTGGTGAGAGGAAAGGCCCTCTTGCTCAAAATGACCCAATTAATGAGTGGCAGACCTATAACTAGAAGCTAGGTCTCCTCTTGCCCACTTCTGTGCTCTTTTGACTACATGTTGATGTCTCTAATGTTGGAGCAACTTGGAACTGGGGACCATCTCAGGAAGGGTCTGTTAGGAGGTTGGAAGCTGATTATGGAATTCTGGACATAATGATCTCCCTGCCAGTTAAAAGCCTGAGTCATGGGCCTGGAAGACATTACACGCTTGTCCAGTGGGACAGTCTCTCGGAGTTCCGGACTTAGGACCCCAGCAGCCCAAGCTAGGTGAAGGGATGGGACCCCACCCTCCACAAAGCTCCCTTTGTTCCTCCCCTCCCCCAGGCACCAGAACGAATGGATTGGTGGCAGCTGAGGTCATCTGTCAGGCTATATCAGGGGTCAGGCCTGGGGAAGGGAAACAGGTGGGGAGGGGGCAGACAGACTGACAGAAGAGCTAGTTTGGGGGGGGCGGGGGAATTTAATGAGGCAGCATCGTGTAGGGCCTAGGAGTTATAGGAGCATAGGATTTAAAGTTGAAAGGTGCCTTGGAGGTCACCTAGTCCATTCCCCTCATTTAACAAATGGGGAAACTTAGTTCCAGATATGTAGTACATAGCAAAACCTGCATCTGAACCTAGGCCTTCTTCTCCCAACTCCTCCAATCCCATACTTTATCTACAATCCCATAAAGCCATTTTATTAAACATGAATTCTTATACTGGTTACACTACTAATTTGCTGTATGACTTTAAGCAAGTAACTTTTCTCTGGGACTAAATTTCTTCCTCTGTAAAATGAGGAAGAAAGGTATAGATGGGATAAAAACTTATGGTTAGGGGCAGCTAGGTGGTGCAGTGAATAGAGCAACAGCCCTGGAGTCAGGAGGACCTGAGTTCAAATCCGACCTCAGATGAGTAACACAAAAAACTAGCCTTGTGACCTTGGGTAAGTCACTTAACCCCAATTCCCCTGCCCTTCCCCCCTCCAAAAGAAAGAAAGAAAGAAATTATGGTTAAAAGTGTCTTTCCTTGTGCCTTTCTGTATCCTGTGCCCTACCTAGGTGACTTCCTACTTTGCCTACCTTGCCCAGGTTCTGCAATTAAGCGGTTGGGTGGTGCTGTGGACAGTGTTGGCCTTGGGGTTAGAAAGATGAATTCAGATCTATCCCAGGCACTAGCTGTGTGACCCTGGCCAAGTCACTTAACTTCTTTCTCAATTTTTCTATCTATGAAATAAAAATGAGATAGCCAAAAATGAGATAGCCTACATATCTTTTTTGTTTTGTTTTGTGAAACTTAAAGAGCTCTGTCAATGCTAGCTATCTTTACACATTATACATTACAAATGAGGAAACAGGGTAGGTGAAGTTAAGTAGATTAGAAAAAAATTTTATTTAGAACTGAAAGGGGTTCATTGGGTAACAAATGAGTGAGCCATATATTTGGAAATAAATAAAATGAGGGAAAAAAACCCAGAAGGCATAAATAAAAATAAGCTTAAAAATGTTTAAAGGACATGAGTACTCTGATCAATTAATTAATCAATCCTGACTTTAGAAGATTGATGGTAAAGCCTGCCCCAGACCCTTGCTAGAGAAGTGGTGCACCAGTGGTGCAGACTGAGGCAGACATTTTTAGATAAGGCTATTGTGCTGATTTATTTTGCTTGGGAATACTTGTTATAATGACAGAGAGTGGATAGGTAGGGATAGGCTGCCTCTATGGAGAAAGAGAAATCAGGAGGAAGTGATGATGTAAAAAAAGAAAAAGGACATCAACAGAACATTTTTTAGATGAACCAATGGAAGCCTTAGAGATAAACTAGTCCAAGCCTCTGATTCTAGAGACATGTAAACTGATGCCAGGATAAGTGAACTTGCTCCAGGTCACATAGCTCTTAAGTATCATAGTAAGGTCTCAAACCTGTCATCTGGCTTGAGTTCAGTGGTCTTTTCACTCCACTATTCTGAAAGTGGTGAGATTAATTTCTTTATAGCTTATGATCCCATTTCATTATTGCACTCATGATCATGTCCATCTTGGTAGAATGTAAGCTCCTTGAGGGCAGGAACTGCTTCACTTTTGTCCCCAGAAGCTAGCACAGTGCCTGGAACATAGGAGGTCCATACACTTTTTGACTGATTGTGTATATGGATGTGTTTGTGGTGTGATCCTCTGAGGCTGGAGGGTGGTGTGGAAACAGCACTGAAATGTTGGGTTGGGAGGAGTGGGTTCTAGACTGAGTTCTCCCACTATCAAAGATGTCTTCCAGCTCTAATCAATGGTCCTAATTCACTCGATGACATTAGAAAAGTCACTTCTGGGGTGGCCAGGTAGCACAGCGAGTAAGAGCACCGGCCCCAGAGTCGGGATGACCTGGGATCGAATCTGGGCTCAGATACTTAGCACCACACCCAGAAATAACTGGCTGTGTAACCTTGAGCAAGTTACTTAACCCCAATTGCTTAAAAAAAAAGTCACTTCCCCTCTCAGTGCCTCATTTTCCTCCTTTTAAATATGATCTCAGGGCAGCTAGGTGGCACAGAGCACTGGGCCTAAAGTTAGGGGGACCTGAGTTCAAAAATGCAGCCTCAGACACTTTAACATTTAACTAGCTGTGTGTCCTTGAACAAGTCACTTAACCCCAGTTGCCTTGCTTTCCCCACTCAATATATATATGTATATGATCTCTAAGATTCCTCTGAGCTCTAACATTCTATGTTTTCAGTCCCAGAATTGTATTCTTTGTCACAGTAGATGCTTCACAAGTGTTTCGTCAATTGAATTGTTGATGTCCAATATCACTTCTATTCTATTATTCTACGTCCTAAGATCCCTCCCAATTCTGAGGTCCTAGGAGTTTGAGGTTGACTAGTGCCACAATGACAGAGGGAGTGGGTCTTAAAGGCAGTCCACACTGGACTGTTTTCTCCAATTGGTATAGTTTGGGCCAGGTCTTAGGCTGGTAGGATCACAGTGCCATCTTCTGGTGGCCTCTTGTAAGGGCAATACAAGAAACAGAGACTCCCAGGGACCAGGCACCCTCTCCCTTCCATCCTCCTTTCCCCACCATGCTCCAAGGCAAGAAGTGTAGGAGGCTCTACCTCCAATCCACTTTATGTCCCAGAAAAATCAGAGACCTGAATAGCGTCTCATAGATGCTCAGTAGAGGCTGATCTGACTAGGAAGAACCTCCCAGAGAGAAAGGAGGTTTTTCTTCTTTCTGCTCTGTTTTTCAGCATCAGACAGGTATCAGGGATTCTAAAGTATGGAGTTCACAGCAAGTCTGTGAACATCTGTTTTTGTTATCTTCCTTTACCAAACCACCATTCCATTATCATCATCATCACCATCACCACCACCACAATAATAATATGACTCAGACCAGTTATTTCATTGGTGTTGGGAAACTTCCAGTAAGGGAACTTTTGCAATCAATGCAGATCAGCAACTCTTCTGAAACTTAACAAGTGTGTGTGTGTATAAATACACACATACAAATATATGTATATATAAACTTAAATATATAGTGATTTTATATATGTATGTGTGCATTATACATATATGTATAATGCACACATACATATGTGTACACACACACATATTCTGCTACTGAGTTAGCCCAACAATGTTTTCAGTGATTCTACAGGAAATACACTTACATATAATACATTTATTAAATTACAAAAATTAATCATTTTATCCACCTGCGGAATAGTCTGAGGAACAGGAAATATAAAAGACTAATAGCCGAAAGCAGTTGGTCCTCAGACTTTCCATCTTAACCCCGTCTTGAGAATTAGAGTATATCTCCCATCTCTTTAGCACTTTAAAGTTTAAATATAATTTTCCTCACAACAATCCTGAGAGGTAGGTTAGTACATGGATTTATACATAATGTATAAATGAGAAAACAGAGACACAGAAGAAAAGTGACTTACCCATGGTACCCCCCCTTACTCCAAGCCTAAAGCACTTTTCACTAAATCAGAATTTATTGGGGCTTTCATTTGTAGTTGTTGTATATGAATCTTCTTCCTCAAAAAGAAAAGTAGCAAGGATTCCTGTTTCCCATGGGCAGACAGAATGAGAGTTACACACGATCCCCTTAGCCTGATATGAAGAGGAGGTGCCCCCTCTACCTGGGAAGTTGGGAGAGGGACATTCAGTTCCTCATCACTTCTTTCACCCCTCCCCTCCAGAAAGGGTCCTCCATTCTGTTCCCTTGCCACATCATCTCAGAAGGATAAACTCTGGAGTGGGAAGATTTTTAGAGGCAACTTTAGTCCAACCATCTCCTGTTATAAAGGAGGAAACTATACCTGTTCACACAGATAATGTCAAAGCTGGAATTTGAAGAAGGGAGGTTCTAATTCCAAGTTCACCCCTCTTTCCATTACAATCACCTCACGACCACTGTGAGGTTGGGCAGGGTGTTCCCTTCTGTCCTTAAACCCTGGGCCAAGTCTTCAGGTCCAAGACATGGGAGTCTAAAGTTATTAAAGAGATCACAGGGAACGATTTTCTGTCCCTCTTCTCTAGCCTTAGAGGAACACTACACAAGTCAGTCATACTCTGTCTCTCAAGGGACCTGTGCTAGGTCAGAAGTCCACACCATTTGTACTCTGCATGGCCCTGGTAAGAGCCAGTGTTACTTTGCTTCTCCTGGCTTCTTCAATGGTCAAACGAAGAGGCATTTTCAGTGAGTCCCAAGGGCCAAGGGGGCTACTACTGCAGGTCTGGCGTCGAAGAGCCCAGGTATACACGAAGGTCGGATATCGTAGAACGGACCAGCTTGGCAGGGATTGTTTCCTTGTTCAGCTCCCGGTAGGCTGCATATCTGTGGCATCCCCCAAAGGAGTAGAAGTAGTTCCCTCCTTGGGCTCCTTTGATCCACAGGACATCTATAGGCGGCACCCTGTCTGGGTCCTCCTAGGGAGGAGAAAGGTCAGGCAGAGGGAGAAAGGACATAGATGGAAGAAAATGATAGAATCATGGGACCGCACACCTGGAGGGAACCTTGGAATACAGAACTTGGAAGATAGAATGTCGGCGTTAGAAATAAGTCTAAGACATAGAACATAGAATGTCAGTATTAGAACTAGGGCCTCAAAGGTTATCTAGTATTACGCCCCCGTTTTATAGACAGGATTCAGGGCCCGAAGAAAGGGGGTGACTTGCCAAGATGACACTGACAGTGGCAAAGCGGAGAAGCGTATCCCCAGTCCAGGGCTCTCTCTGCTCCCAGCCCCTCCCCTTGTCATCCCCGGAGAAACCTTACCTGGATGGTGTCTACAAGGCTCTTCACCTTGTCCGGGTCCAGCACGGAGGGCAGCGGCCGGATGAGGACGCTGAGGGGAACGTTGTGCACCGTCGCGATGTTGCCAGAATGTATGCTGCGATCCTCCGATTCGGGGGCCCGATTCTGCCCCTCGGCTCCGACCTCTGGGCCCCCTCGCCCGTGGCTGCCGCCGGCTCGCAACCCCATCCTGCCAGCCACCCTCAGAGACTTGCCCTGCACCCAGACTTGAACTCTGGCTCGGAGTGTACCATTCAGCATCCAGAGGGGAGTGCAGGCGAGAAGTTCTGGCACTCGAGCCCCTGAAGCGCTGTCTGCTCTGGGTCCCTACGGTAAACAGCCTTAGAATTTGCTCTTTCTGCTGGGCTTTCCCTTCCGACGCTGTTCCAAGGAGAAACTTTCCGAACTAGGTCCCTCAACACTTCCCACTCCTCCCACTTCGCTCCACCCTCCCGGGTATCGGCCGAAGTAGAAGCGCCGGGGCTGAGCCTAACTCGTAGTGAGTACGGCGCTGGAAGGGAGCTCCAGGGAGTGACTCAGCGTCCAGGCCGCACCTCCCCCTCGCGAGCATCCCCTCCCACTGAAGGAAATAGCTGCTGAATATTGCAGTCCAAGGATGAATCAGCAAAACTGGCAACCACCTCGTCTTACCCCCCCTTGCTTGGTGACTTCCTGGGAAGGTAGCTTGGTTCACTGCAGAGAAAATTGGTTGGGAGTAATGACTGCCTACAACAGCCCGTATGACCGTGGGCAAGTCATCTAACTTGTCCGGACTTCAATTTCCTTGTCTGTATAATTAGGGAATTGGGCCAGATGATGTCTAAAACTATTCCAGCTCTACATCTAGGATCTTTTTGTAGCATATCGTAGACCACATTGTGAGTGAATGGGGGTGGTGGGGGAGAGTAGGGATCGGAGGTGCGGTGCTATCGCCTAAGATCCAGTCCTTGGATAAAAGGCTTCTCTGTGTGCACTGGGTGCGGTGACGGCGCCCGACTCCGCACACACCCTCCCTTTATTGCTTTTGGTTTACGTCACTGCCGATCTTCAGGTTTTGTTTCCTCACCTGAGGAAGCCTTGGTCAGGCCCAATTTTAAAGGCCACATTAAGGGGAAAGAATTGGAACAGTCATCAGAACGCAAGATGTCAAAGGCGGAAGATAATTTACAAACTATCTAGTCTGACATCTTCCATGTACAGTTGAAGGAGATAAGGTCTCCAGAGGGGAAGGGATTTGTCCAGAGAATTCGAGACAGAAGCAGGGCCTGAACTGGAACATAATCTACTCCTAACCTTATGCCCTGGCACTAAAATATGAGAATTTAGTGAGACAAATTTGCTGTCACCTGTGTATGGTAAGGACAAAAAATACATCATATAAAGTTTCTCATTTGATCCTCACAACAACCCTGGGAGGTAAGCAGCTATTATTAGCCCCATTTTACAGATGAGAAAATTGAAGCAGACAGAGTAACTTGCCCCAGATCACAGGCTAGTGTCTGGAGACAAATTTTAACTGAGGTCTACTGTGTATATGTATACATTGTATGTGTGTTAATATATAAAGATGTAAGAAATGCAGATTTGTCTTTAAATTCCAGAATCCTTGGTCTTGAGCTTGGTCTGTGCTTACTGTTACATATAATGAATCCCAATCAGATTCATTAGAACTGGAGAAATGTACTACTGGAAAAACAAAAGATAGTTGGGCAGCTAGATGGTGCAGTGAATAGAGCACTGGCCTAGGAGTCAGGAGGACCCGAGTTCAAATGCAGTGTCATACACTTAACACTTACTAGCCGTGTGACCTTGGGCAAGTCACTTAACCCCAATTGCTCTGCCTTCCCCCCTTGAAAAAGCAAGAAAAAAAACCCAAGATAGTTGGGTCACTTAGCTAGGGATTGCTCATTAGCAGCTTTCCAATACTCCATTGGGTGGGACCTCCAGAGGCAGATTATCAGAAATCATCCACAACAGTAGCACAGGAAATGTAGACATGAATGAGTTGTTGGAGGGAGCATCCATATAGATTAGATGAAAGAGCCATCAAAGAAACAGTCCTAAAGCCAAATACTGTCCAAGGGTTTGTCTGCTTTGGATTATCTGTGCTGTAATCTTGCCCAGTGGGGCAGCTAGGTGGTGCAGTGAATAGAGTGCTGGACCTGGAGTCTCCTCTTCCTGAGTTCCTATCCAGCTTCAGACACTAGCTATGTGATCCTGTCTTCCTCAGTTTCCTCTTCTGCAAAGTGAGCTGGAGAAGGAAATGGCAAACTATTCCAATATCTCTGCCAAGAAACTCCAAATGGGGTCATGAAGAGTCAGACATGATTGAAAAAAAAGAAGAGATCTTACCCAATCACATGGAAAACTGCAAGTAGAGTGTATTATTATTTAGACACTTGTGCATGTACTTAACTTGTAGAATCTGCCCTAGAACTCAAACTTAAGGCTGTCCTGTAGGGCTGGAACATGTCATGACAAGATGCTTGTTCTGTTTAGGAAGTAGAATGGACATGAAGCCTATGGGAAACTGGAGATACTCGATTGTTAATAGGATTCTCAGGTTTGGGCTCTTTCTATGAGACTTCGGATGATTTCTCTGAAAGGTGAACCAATCTCTTGCTCAGAGCCTGCACTTCTTCCTCTGAGGGGTTGGGGGATGTGGTGGTGATAAGAGGAAGAGTAGATTCTGGAGGGGGTTGTTGTTCAGTCATGTCCTGCTCTTCATAACCCTGTATGGGGTTTTCTTGGCAAGGATACTGGAGTGGTTTGCCATTTTCTTCTCCAGTGGATTAAAGCAAACAACGGTTAAGTGACTTGCCCAAGATCACACAGCTGGTAAGTGTCTGAGACCAGATTCCTGACTCCAAGTCCAGCATTCTATACACTGAGGCACCTAGTTGCCTCTATGGAGGGGTGGTAGTTCATTAAATAAAACAGAGGGGAGTGGAATGGATTAGAGTAAATTGGAATTGAGTGGAATAATAAAAGGTGCTATAGTATTCTACTGTAAATGTAATTACCTTCATACCCAGGAATTAGAAGCTCACAAAAGGAAGTAGACCTAAGGATATAAAGAAAGTTGGACTGGAAAGGGCCAAGTGTGATTTTCCTGGATTTTAAATTTCTGCCGCTGCTTTGGGAAGTAGAAGGATGCCAAAGGATAGGAAAGGGCAGAACAGGAAGTGGGGAGTTCTGGCTTCCTTCAGGTCTTGACTAACAGTCCACCTTTTATAAGAAGCCTTTCCTAGTCTTCTGTAATGCTTCATGTCTTCCCTTCGAGACAATCCCTAAATTATCCTGTATATGTCTTTTTTTCCCCAATTAGATTGTGAGGAGGATCTGTTTTTGTTGTTGTGGTCATCATTTTTGGCCTTTCTTTGTAACTCCAACACTGAGCACAGTGCCTGTCACATTTATTGTTGTTGTTCATTCATTCAGTCATGTCCAAATCTTTTGGAATTGTCTTGGATCATTGTAAGGCTGAGAAGAGCTAAGTCAATCATAGTCCATCATAGCACAATGTTGCTGTTATTGTGTACAATGTTCTCCTTGATTCTGCTCACTGCACTCAGCATTAGTTCATGTATGTCTTTCTAGATTTTTCTGAAATCTATCATCTCATCACTTCTTACAGCACAATTCCATTGCATTCATATACCACATATTGTTCAGCCATTCCCCAACTGCTGGGCATCCCCTTAACTTCCAACTCTTTGCCACCACAAAAAGAGCTATCCATATCCAGAGAAAAAACTATGGAGTCTTAATGCAAATTGAAGCATTACTATTTTTACTTTTTTGTTGCTTTATTATGTTTTCTTTCTTTTGGTTTTCCCTTTTTGTTCTGATTCTCCTTTCATAACATGACTAATGTGAAAATATGTTTAACATGATTGTAGATGTATAACCTGTATCAGATTGCTTACTGTCTTGGGGAGGGGGGAAAAATTTGGAACTCAAAATTTTACAAAAATGAATATTCAGAACTATCTTTACATGTAATTGGAAAAAATAAAATGCTATTAAGGAAAAAAAACAAAAATAAAAAAGGAAAAACAGAAATCAATTCTTCTTCACTTTCTACTATCAGAGTGGTATCATTTGCGTATCTGAGATTTGTTGATTTTTCTTCCGACAACCTTAATTCCAGCTTCTGATTTTTCCCATCTGGCATTTCCCATGATTTACTACGCATACAAGTTAAATAAATAAGATGACAATATATAGCCTTGTCATACTCCTTTCCCAATCTTAAACCAATCAATTGTTCCATGTTCAGTTCTAACTGTTGCTTTTTGTCCCACATGCAGGTTTCTTAGAAGACAAGTAAGGTGATCTGATACTCCCTTCTCTTTGAGGACTTGCCACATTTTGTTGTGATCCATACATTCAAAGGCTTTAGTGTGCATAGTAGATGCTTAATGAATGGTAGTTGAGTGACTCACTGAAGGACTGTGTGAATGATAGCTAATATTTAGTGCTCACTACATGCAAGTACTGTGCCAAGCCCTTTATAATTATTTTCTTGTTTGATCCTCATAGCAATCCTGAGAGATATGTGCTATTATTACCCCCTTTTATAGATGAGGAAATTGAGGAAGTTATTAAGTGATAACTCCAGGTCCAGTGCTCTGTCCACTATGTCACCTAGCTGAATGAACTTCTGTTCATGCCTAGGTCTCCTGGATCTCCTACTATCAAGTGTCAGGCATATGCCATAGCCTGGTTTTACCTCACCTAAGGCGGGGGTGGGGTGGGGGGATGGGAGGATGGGGGGAAGGGAGGTTTCAAACTGCTAGCTGTGACTCAGAGGCAGGTCTCTGTAGTCCTCTTTCTGTTCCTACAAAAGGGAAATGACCTGGTCGGCAATAATTCAGCAGCAACCAAAGTTATTTTTGCTTCCAAACCAGAGCTGGCCACTGCTGGCTTAATGTTAGCATGGAAGAACAAATGTGTAGGTGGGCAAGCCCAGTGGTGCTGGAGTTCTGGACCATCTTGTATTTTGGAGCCCATGATAAAGATGGAGAACTTGGGCTGTCTGGGTGGTGAAGTATATAGAGCTCTGGCCCTAATGTCAGGAGGGTTCAAATCTGACCTGAGACACTTAACATTTACTAGCCATGTGACCTTGGGCAAGTCATTTAACCCCAATTGCCCCACCTTCACCCCTCCAAAAAAAAAAAAAGATGGAGAACTTTGGAGCCATACTGTAAGAAACATGTCTGCAAGGGCAGGAGTGGGAGAATTGTCAGTGATTGAATCCAGAAAACTTCTAGATTACCCACTGGTGTTTGGGAATGTGCTAGTGCCTGCTCTTTCTCTGAGTGGGCCTCACTTGCAGCAGAAGGAATTGGATTTTGTGGGATGGGAATGAGGATTGGGATGTCAGTGGGATGGGGATAAAGAGAAGAGATGGAGCTGCCTCCGGTGGACTTTTGAATCTTGTGTGCTCTGAGTGGGGGGAGATGGGGATGGGCAGAAGGTTGGAGGATCCAAGTGCTTTTGCCCTGTCACCTAAGATTGCAATACTCATTGCCTCTACCCAGGCAGGCCTGCAGGCACCAATGGAGTGTCACTAATTTTTGCTCTGCTGTTGACATGAACCTGAGTTGGGAACATTATCTGAGTGGTGAAAAGGTGGTTTGGAAGTCCAGGGTAGAGCATAGAATTCCTCTTAGCCTTTCATGCTCCTGGAGACAATAGGATATAGTATTGGAAGAGACCTTAGAGATTGTCCAATTTAACCTCTTCATTTTATAGAGGAAGAAACTGAGATTCAGGGAGGGGCAGTGACTCGAATCACATTGGTGACAATACCGTGTTTCCCCAATAATAAGACACTTATTAATTTTTTGGACAAAAAACACCAGAGGGCTTATTTTCAGGGGAGGGCTTATTTTAATGAACATTGACAGCAATTTTAATAAACACGTAAATGTGAACAAAAAATGTACCTTTATTCAATAAGCAAATCACTGGGGAAGAACAGGATGACGTGCTCACTGCTGCAGCTCTGATTGGATGCAGCTCGGAGCACGGCATGCGTTTCACGGTGGGGGGGGGAGGGAGAACAGTGCCTACAGAGGGTACCGTAATGTAGCGTGATCACCTTCACGTGTAGGGGGGATTACCTTCACCACAGTAGCAATCTCAATAGGGCTTATTTTCGGGATAGGTCTTATTACCGGGAAACACGGTAGCAGAACTAGGGACCCATCAATTCTGCTGCATATTTCTCAGCAGCAAAGGAAAAGGAGAGACCAGCAGAAGTTAGAGTCCTGACATGGGAATCTGACGACCTGGGCTCAAGTTCCTTCTCTCTAATTGAAACTATTTCACTTTTCTAGGTCTTATTAATTTCTTTTTTTTTTTTTTTTGCCTTTTTGGAGGGCAATTGGGGTTAAGTAACTTGCCCAAGGTTACACGGCTAGTATTTTTGTGTGGGTGTTGAGTGTCTCAGGCCAGAACCGAACTCGGGTCCTCCCTACTCCAGGGCCGGCACTTTACTCACTGCGCCACCTAGCCGCCCCTTATTAATTTCTTTATCTGCATAATAAATGTAATGGACTAGACTGAGGAATTTCCTTCCATAAATCTGTGAGAGGTTGGGAGAGTTAAGGTAATAGTTGTTCACTTCCCCAGCATTTGCCAAACTTAAATTTCCTCCTTTATATACAAATTGGACAGTATCTCAGTGTCTACTGCTCATAATCTTTTGTTTCCAAAGTCCAATGCCTCCAGCCAGCCCTCATACCCCACCTTAGCCCGCACTGTCTCCCTTTCCTATTACATTTATTGTCTGTATTATTCAAATTAGAATATCAACCTGGATGGAACCTTGGAAATCATCCAGTCACAGGATCACAGGATTTTAGAGTGGGAATTTTAGAGTCTGACCCATAACTGATGATCCTTTTCTCATCTGAATTACTACAGCATTGATTTATCCACAATTAATGGCACATATCCTATTTTGCATTCAGTTAACCAACAAGCATTTATTAAGCACCTGGTATATGTGCCAGGCACCAAGGACACAAAGACAAAAGTGAAACTCTAGTCCTTGCCCTCAAGGAGCTTACATTCTACTGGATGTCTTGCATACTTAATGACTTTTTTACTTTGACTGGTCTTGTTGCCCTAGCAACACAGTAAACTCCTTTGGTACCATTTAGATGAAAGTGGTAATTGTTTTTACTTCCCTGTAAAATCAAAATTGCTTGGCATGGTGGCTTACACATATTAGATACTCAAATAAATGTTGATCCCTTTTTAATCAATTGGCCCCCAAATTCCCAGAAATTTAAGAGAGATATATCCAACCATATTCAAATTTTGCATCTTCCACATGCAGCAACTTCTCTGAAAAGGCTTGAAGATGGTCAAATCAAACCTACTTGGTCTAGCCATGCTACTTCTACTAGCCTAATTGTAATGAGTCAGCTGGAATACAAGAAAGTGATTAGAAATTTTCCATTCCTACAGCAATATACAATTTCAAGGACCTCATCACCTCTTACCTATATTTTTGCAATACCCTCATCAGTTTTCCTGTTTCTGGTCTTTATCTTTCCAGCCACTCATCATATTGTGGCTCAATTAATCATCCTAGAATACCACTTTCCTTAATTCACCTCTTCTCCTGAAAAGGAAAATGTGGCTTTTCAACATCATAAAAACCACTGAATTTTAGAGGTAGAAGGAATTTCACAAGTCATGTGGCCCCAGTCTTTTCCAGTCTGACCCTAGCCTACATTAAAAAAAAAAATTTTTTTTTGCTTTTTGGAGGGCAATTGGGGTTAAGTGACTTGCCCAAGGTCACACAGCTAGTGAGTGTTAAGTGTGTGAAGCCAGATTTGAACTCAGGTAATCCTGACTTCAGGGCTGGTGCTCTACTCACTGTGCCACCTAGCTGCTCCAGTCCTCTGTTTTCTTGTCTACAAAATGATGGATTTAGATTAAATGTCATTTAAATTCTCCTTCCATTCGAATCTAACCTATGATCCCTTGTCCAAGATGACAGGATTAGAAGTAGCATCAGGACCCAAGTCTCCAGGTGCTCAGTCTAGGACACAATGATATAATAGAAAGAGCCTTAGGGACTGAGAGTCAAGAGAGATCAGGGTTGCAATCTCTGTCATCTTTGAAATTTCCTGTGACCTTGGAAATCTATCTCAGTCTTAGTTTCCTCATCTACCAAAGGGGAATAATAAGACCTAAAGTATCTCCTTAAAATGGAAGTGTTGTAAGGATTAAAGGAATTGTGCATAAACCCTTTTTACAACCTCAGAATGCTGCATAAATTATAGCTACTACTATAATTTGCTGCTGTGATATATTATATCGGTCTCTAATGATGACCTTTCTTAAACTGTGGACTTCCTAAAGGCAGGGACAGTAGTACATATTCTTTTCTGTATGCCCTACCATACACAGTGCAAACTGCAGTCTTCTGGAGAAGCTCAGTAAGACTGATTCATCTTCTCTGCTTGAACTTTCTCCTTTCTTAGAGAGCCAGGCTGGTAGAAATAAAGAATGAAGCCCTATGTGTCTATCACTCAGAACTCCTTAGAGAGGGAATAAGGGCAATATTAGGCCAGGGCTTCCTGCTCCCACCCACCCCGCCCCCCATGTAGAGGGACCATTAAGTTTCTGCCTCAGGCTCAGAGGGCCCCAAATTTAGCACCAACATCAAACTCTTGAGAGAGTGTGTTCCCCACCCCAATAAACTTCCTATTAAGTGTTAGAAGACAGATTCCTGCCCCCCCTCCCAATTATTTGTGCACTTGCACAGGGAAAAGAAAAAAAAGCATTTTTAATTTTTAAAATTCACATTTTATTTCCCTTTTTTTGATGTCCTATTTTGTCTTTTTTTTTTTTTAATGGCAGGGACCTCAGAAAACTCAACAGTGATCCCAGTCTCTCTGGATCTTTAAGGACCCTTTGACTTGGGCCACTCTGGGTGCAGACCCATCAGGAATCAGATCTGACTATCCTGGAGGTGGGAGGACCTTTTCTTACAACCATAAAATATCAGGGTTGGAAGGATCTTAGAGACCATGTCCGGCCTAGGCTAACTCTGATAGATAAAACTGAAGCTCAGAGGAGAATCTGACTTATCTGAGGTGAGAGCATGGGGGAGCTGCTGTACAGCGGGCCCAGAGGATGCCTAACCCCCTAGCTGGGAGGTTTTTTGTCTGTTCATCCAGTGATCTTGTTTTGTCCACTGAGGAGTAGAAGGGCTAGGAGCGGCGTTCCCCGATGGCCATTCCTCTCGGGTCCACTGAGACAGCACACTAGGATTGGACTAAGTGGCTGAAGTTTCTTTATTATCCCTGAATTGCATTACAAGTAATACTGCCGGCGGGAGCGGGGCGAGAGGAGCCTTGAAGTAGGGGCCCGCGCGGGGAAGGGTAGGGGGCAGGGAATGGGGAGCGCTAGGCGCTTGTACAAAATCTGGCCAAAAAGCCGAACATGCATGGAAAATTATTGCTGTTGGAAGTTTCTATTTACAATATAAACACACATTGGGAATCGATTCTACAATACCCTCCTCCCCCCCCGCCCTGCACCCCAGTCTTGGAAGGGGCCTAGAACCATAGAATGTCAGAGCTGGAAGGGATAGTAAAGGCTGTCTAGTCCAACCCCCTCATTTTACAGATGAGGAAACTGAGGCCGGGAGAAGTTATGTGACTTGCCTAAGGTCACACAGCAGAAAGCAGTGACTAGAACCCAGGTCTGTTGATTCCCTGTCCAAGGCTCTTTCCAATGCAGTCTGCTGTAACATCTGAGAGAAGAAGTTTTCTTCGAGTCTCTCGGTTTAACATCTTCCCCTCCCTCCCCCTCCCCGTACTTGAAAGCTGAACCTTTCCATTCGGGGAAGTCAGCCACCTCTCCCGATGTGGGGGAAGAAATGAGTGGGGAACCCCCTTCCTCCTATCTGGGTGTGAAGCTATTGCAGGGGGGAAGATGTGGGACCTAGACGTGTGCTTCAAGCGGGGATTGGGGCCCATGCGCTAGGGAGGCGTGTGCGGCCCTGCAGGGGACGGGGAAGAGGGCCCTGGGCGGGGCCGTGTGCTTGTGATTACCTCTGCAGGCATGCAAAGGGTGTTGGCACGGTGGCTCTAGGGAGAGACGGCACCGGCCATTCTGCGCCGCCATCAGGGGAGGTAGGAGGCAGGATGTGAGGTCCTGGCTGGGGGCTGGCCCCTGTGGGGGTCTTGGGCCCCCCTCTGCTGGGAAAGTTGCATAGACTTGGAAGGCGGCCTCCTGCCTTTCATTTCAAAGGTGTGCGGGCTATAGGTGGGATTGGGTGTGGGGTTGGGGAACCTCTTCCCTTGACCCCCGGGATTGCCCCACCTCACCCAGGCCCTCTGGAGGCTCTGCTTCCCTCCAGAAACAGCATAAAGAACAAATATGAGTTAGAACTTGTCATAGGCAGGGCAATCCTGGTGGGCTTCTTGGAGGAGTTGTAGTGGGGGCCTGCCCCGTGAACTCCTTCAGTCTTTCCTTTCCTCTGCCCCGCACTCTCCGAGCAAGGCATGAATTGGGTCGGGGAGGGCGGGGGGGTGGAGGTGGGGAGAATTTTGGAGCCAGCCAACCCCCACAGACCAGAGAGGGTTGTCTGTGTGTGTGTGTGTGTGTGTGTGTGTGTGCGCGCGCGCGCGCGCGCGTCCACGGACCTTTTCTAGGGCAGACGATGAGGTTGTACTGTATAGATCATCTTCCCTCAGTGACCCCTTTCTCCATCCATCCCATATCCCCGGGTCGGCGCACAGAGGAGCGCCTTCCTTCCACCTGTAGCCATATCCGTAAGTCGTTTCAGTCGGGGCCCCACATTCTAAGAAGCCTTGCCAGGCTCCCAGTCCAGCTGGAGAGCCTCACCTTCCCAGAGAGGGGCACTCCCCTTCCGGAGGGAATAATAAATAAATAAATAGATAAATACAAATAAATAAATAATTCTCTGGCCCTGTGCCAGGGAGACCCAGGCCTCCCCCCTCTTCCGTTCAGGAGCTGTCCTGTTCTGGGGAAGGGTGGGAAAGTGCTCAGAGAGGAAGACAGAGCAGGGGAGAGGAGTGTGGGAAAAGAGGACCCACAACTGGGGAAGGGAACCTGCCCTTTCCCTGAGCTGGTGGCGGGGTGGGGGGGGACGGGAGGGAGGTGGAGGGTCCTGAACCCCGTGCCCCATTCTGAGGAGGTTCACCTCCTGAAGCCACCTAGGGGAAGTGGGGAATGGCAGTAAGAAGAAGGTGGGAGAGGGACTAGTAAAGAAGGAAGAGGAGATGAAAAGGGATGTTGGGGCAGGTGAGGGGAGAACGGCTGGGAGGGGAAAGTGGGTCCTGGCCAGGAAAGGAAGGGTGTAATCCTGGAGAGGGCTTGGGGCTCATGGGGACTGAGCTTTAGAGGTTCGGTTTGGGTGTAAGTGGACCTGGGGAACAAGACATGCGGTCCTTAGAGTAGGCAGTCCCTGTACTGTAAAGGGAGGAGTAGGGCTGGGACAGTTTGGGCCAGGCCTTTGATGGGGAAAGGGATGCAATTTATGCTAATGGAGCAGAGTTTAGGTTGAGCTAAAGTGGGACGGAGTGAGGAGATGGGGCCGGGTTTATAATGGCAAGAGGTTGGAACTAGCGATGGAGAAAGGGCGGAGTTTGAACTGAACTGTAGCCGCCCAGGACTGGGCTGAGAAAGGGCATTGGGGAAGGAGATGAGGGAGGGCCTGGCCGGAGAGAGCGGGGTTGAATTAGTTGTCCAGAGCGGCGGTGGAGGCGGTGCAAGCATGCTCAGCGCCTTTGAAGCAGGCGGCTTCGCAGTGCTTGTTGAGGTAGGACTTAAGGGCGAAGGTCTTCTCGCACTGGCGGCACTTATAGTGCTTGAAGGCCGAGTGCGTTTGCATGTGCGCTCTCAGATTAGAGCGGTCGGCGAACGCTTTGCCACAGTGCGAGCAGCCGAAGGGCTTCTCGCCCGTGTGCGAGCGCATGTGGCCCTGCAGCAGCCAGGGTCGGGAGAACGCCTTGCCGCAGACACCGCACTTATGACGCAAGTTGTGCGTGAGCACGTGCATGGCCAGAGCCGGCATGGATACGTAGGCCTTGCCGCACGTCGGACACTTGCGCGCCAGCTTGCTGTCCAGGCTTCGGTGCGTCTGCTTGTGTCGGCTCAGGTTGGACGATGTGGCGTACGTTTTGCCGCACTCGCCGCACGAGTGTCGGTGCCCCCCACTTCCACCCCCAGTTCCCCCAGGCCCGCTTCCACCCCCCGATCCCCGGGCATCCCCAGCCCCGCGCCTCCGGGAGCGCCCGTCTGAGATGAAGAAGGCATCCATGGAGTAGCTGTCCGTCACTGCTGCCTCCCCTCGGAAGTAGCGCGCCGACAGGCTCGACTGAGGGCTCTCGGGATCGCTGTACTCCTCAGTAGCTGGTGGGTACGCAGCTTCCGACGGCGCCAGTTCCAGCCCCGGTTTCTTTTCGCCGTCATAGCTGGGGGGCGGAAGACAGTGTGGAGCATAGCCTGGGTGGGGCAGGTACACACACACAATGAAGAGTTAGCCAGGCTCTACCGGACGGGCGGCTCCGGGGGACAGGGACCAGACCTCAGACTACATACCCCAGATCTCCAGTACAGTTCTCTGCACAGTAGGTGCTAATGAAGACCTATCTCTAGAAATCTTTACAGAATTATTCCCACCACGATCTTTGGGCCAATCATTTCTTTGGACTTTGTATTACTCCTCTCTGCGTTGTTTGGGCAGCTAGGTGTCGAAATGAAGAGTACCTGGTCTAAAGTCAGGAAGACTCATCTTCCTGAGTTCAAATCTGGCCGCAGACACTACCTGACTGTCACTTAACTCGGTTTCCTCATCTGTAAAATGAGCTTAATAAAGAACTGGCAAACCACCCCAGTATCCAAGAAAACCTCAAATGGAGTCAGAAAGAATTGAACAGGTCTGAACAACAAAACATCGTGAATAGCTAAACAGACTGTGAGAGTTCATCGTAATGGAATATTCTTGCTTCATAAGAAAAGATAATTGGAGGAGTTTGGAGAAGCATGCAAACATTTGAACTGATGCAGAGTGAAGATCACAGAAGCAGTAAAACAGTATAGCCTATATTTACAATAATGTGAATGGAAAGAATCAAAAATCTGAAACTGAATGTGTAATTTATTCCATGTAGTTGTAATGATCAAAATTAGCTCGAGAAAAAGAGATAAAAAATACAGTTACCACCCCCACTTCTTTGCACAAGTGGGGGACTATGGATATGGACAAGTATATGTATTGTTAGAAGTAGTTGATGCTTTGGTTGGTTTATTGAACTGCTTGTTTTTCTCTCTTTGAAATTTTTGTTCCAAAGAGATGGCTCTTTGGATAATGGAGGGGAAAGGGATATATTAGGAAATGAGAATGTAAGGACAAAATATATCAGAATTTAAAAACAAGTTTAAAGGAATAGTAGAAAACTATGACCTCTATATTGCAAGTACCCTCCATAAGCTTTCACATGCTGTGCTTTAAGGTTCCATCTCTAACAATCCATGTTGTAAGTTCAATAGGATTTCAAAGTGGGTAAGACCTTGGAGATTCCAACTCCCTCTTTTTTATGGATGAGGAAAATGAAGGTGACAGGTTAACAAATTTCCCCAAGGTCACATATAGCAGATAAAGGGTTCAAAACCCAGTGCTCTGACTCCAATGCCAGTGTCTGTTCCCCTACATGCACACTGACTCCCATTCCTTAGAGTTCTCACCTGATATGTTTTTTGGTACCTTTTAGCTCTGATATTCTGAATCCTTGCTGGGTGAGTACTAATAGGGGCTTCTGTGGGATCATACCAAACAAAGAGAAATCCATAGTCTACCCTCAGGAGTTTATATGACTAGTTGGATGGTCAGAAGCTTAAGTGGTCCTGAATTCCGACCTTCCTAGACCATCAGCTTAGCTTCCTTCCTACTCCTTGGGACCTGAGTTTTCCACTTAAAACAGTACTACCACCTCCTGAGGAGATCATGATGAGGTATTCCTCTTGGACTCAGCTCAGTTTCCAAGAGTTCAGAGTGTAAGGACTCAGACCCCCTTCTCTTCCCTCCCCCATAGAGGCCCCCTTGAGCAGGCTTTTCCTCCTCCCTTTCTCTGAGGGAGGGGGGCCAGACCATTAAGTGAAGGATAAGGATGAAAAAGGAGGAAATCTCTAAGCAGTGCAAAGGCAGGCAGCTGTTGGCATCTCAGAAGAGAAATGCTGAGGGGATGTGGGAATGAATGGGGTGATTAGCACCAGAATGAATTAGCAGAGGGAGGGGGCAGCTGGGGATAGCAGCAGGGCTGGGAGCCAGGACACCTGGGTCTTATGTCTCCATCTACCACCTTGAGTAGAGCCCCACAGACCCCTGAGGGCTAGACAGTCCTTCCTTAGAGTTCATTTTATTCATCCCTGTCTGTAGGCAAGCCTTCATGGAAACCCAAGAGGAAACATCTCTCCAGTGAAGCCTCCAGGATCCTTTCTGAGAGCTGTTTTTGCTTATATTGTTTCTTTGCTTTGTGGCTTTGGGGATGTCATTTAGTCTCTTTGTTCCTCAGTTTTTCCTGGGGAAGTGACCTCTGACCTGGGGCTTTTGGGGGTTTACTGTCATTTTGGAAATCCTTTACCTTCATCCTAGAATCAATCCAATTAAACAAGTATTAAGTACCTATTGTGCTAAGAATACAAAGACAAAAGGAAAAAATCTTTTCCCTTAAAGGTACTTATATTCTTTTTTGTAGGTAGGAGGAATATAAAATGTACATCATCTTGGGTTCCTTGTGCCCTTATGGACCCCACTGATTAAAGTAGTGAAGTTGTATTAATAGATAATAATGCCCCTGGCACTTGGATAACGCTTGCTGTGCAAAGATTTTCACCTCTTAATGCTATTTGATCCTCATATCCCTTTGAGGGAAGCAGACAGTGTTATCCTCATTTTATTGAGTCTCAGAGATACAAAGATACTTGTCTGAGGTCACACAATAGCTTATAGAATCTCAGGGTGAAATAGACTTCCAAGATTAGATATCTAGCTTAAGATCTTTTTACAGAAGAGGAAAGGGTAAGTGATTTGTCCAGAGTCATATAGTAAGTTAATGGCAATGCTGGGATTAGAATTCAGATCTTTTTCCACCCTACCTAAGGGCTCTTTGTTTAAGGTGCACTGTGCAAATCTGTAAAGGAATCTCCCTAGAGTTGGGGTCTCCCTAGAGTTGGAATGAGAGCAAAGTAGGAGATAGGAATATGTCCTAGGGGTTAACATATCTGGCTCCTGTTTCCATAGCACTTATTAAATGCTTATTAGGCTGGATTGTATTGCTTTAAGGTTTTCAAAGTATTTTCTTCACAATACCCCTGTGAAGAAAGGAACAGGAGTCTTATTAGCCCCATTTTACAAAGGAAGAAACTGATGGGCAGAGTGAGGAAATGGTTTGTCATCCATCTCACAGCCAGAGTATCAGAAGTGAATTTGAAAACCAGGTCTTCTTCCTCTAAGTCTGGTGCTTTTAGACTCCACCAATGTCTCTAGGCTGTGGATCCCTGAGCAGGGCAGAGAGTTAGGAGGTTTTTTGGTTCCATCTCATGATGCAATGGCAGAAGGGGACTAAACTTGCCTCCCATAGACTGAGTAATATCTTCCATGTACGTGCATTACTACTTTTCAAATATAGATGCATTTCAAATGTAGATCCATGCATGTAGATGTAGTTGTGATTCATAAAATACAAATTCATTTAAAAGAATTACTGAATTTATAGATTTTTATCATTTTTTCTCAGTGTCATTAGTACAACTACAATTATGAGGTACAGGAAGTTTTTTTAAATGTAAATAAGCATCTAGATGCCTGAAAAGATTTGGAACTACTGTATGATACTGTACAACCCCCCAAGTTGACTCCTCTAACTGTTCCCTATAAAGTGGTCCCCAGCCTTTCCCATAAAGCTCTGGTCTCTCAACCTATTCTGGTTCAGCTCTTTCAAGTTAAAGGAGCTATTGCACCATCGCCCTCTTATGGTCTCCTCTGGGTACTGCAGCCTTCTGGCTTCAATCCCTTGGAATCATGTGTCTCAGACAGAAATAAGGCAGAAGGGCAAGCTACTGACCAAGGGGAAAGGTAGTGACCAAAACTTGGGGCCAGTGGGGAGTGTTTTTGGTAGGAACCTTGCCCTTGGGGTTAGGAGTGATAGCATATTCTAAGCTTACTGCTTCTGTTAGTCCTTTGTACAATCCTATTCCTCACCTCCTGGGGATGGCTGCAGCTAGTTCTGGAAGGCAGTTGTGTATGTTGTTGTGTATGTGTGTGTTGTTGTTGTGTACATGTGTGAGTGTGTGTATGTGTGCATGTATGTGTGTGAGTTGTGTATGTTCTGTGTACGTGTGTGAGTGTGTGTACAGGTGTGTATGGGGGTGTGTGTGTACGTGAGTGTATACGGGTGTGTGTGTACATGTGTGTCTGTGTTGTTGGGTTTTTTTTTACCTGACTGGCTCTCATAGCCTTCCTATATCCTTATTTCTCACCTCCATGGCCTCTATTTTATTTAATCTAATATCATAGATCAGGGAGGTGCAGTATGAATAGAGCACCCGCTCTGAAGTCAGAAGGACCTGAGTTCAAACTCGGCCTCAGACACTTAACTAGTTGCATGACCTTGGACAAGTCACTTAACCCCAATTACCTTCCCCCCTCCAAAAAAAATGTAACATCATATATCTATGACTTGCCCCCTCTATCCTCTGTTCCCACATCTTCCCTCCAAATCCTGGTTCTGAAGTGACTAAATTTCAACAAGCCACTTCCCATCTGAGCCTGCTTCCTCAACTATGCTAGGATCATAGCAGAAATGTCTAGATTGGGTGGTGTGGAATTAGCTTGCCTCCTTCTGCATCCTTGGCTCTTCTTGAAGAGTTCTGCAAAGTCAAACCATGATATGGTAGGCAGGGCTGAGACTGCTGAGATTCACGGGACAAAATGAGTTGTTGTGTGTGCTGGACCACTAATGTGTTGTGCTCTCCCCCCAGCACCTACATGTACCTGAGGCTTCTATCCCAGGGATCATCCTCATAGTTCTGTACCCTTCTCTGTCAATCGGCAGATTTTCATCTAGCCCCTGTGACATATGGGCACCAACAGGATCTCTTAAGAGTGAACTGGTAGAGGCTTCCAGGGCTGTTCCTTCCCTTGGCCTTTGCAGGCTTTGGAAGACTAAAAGCACACTAATACAAGATCCTATCTGAATTGTACTTTACAGGTTACAAAGCACTTTTCTTACAAAGTCTTAGGGAATGTAAAAATTATTCTATTTTACAGAGCTGGAAACTGAGGCTTAGAAAACAAATTGCCTAAGGCAATATAACTCATTACTTGAAGACTAGGGACCCAGGGCTCTCGACAGCAAGTCATGACTGTTTTCATTGCACCAGAGGAGTGGGACAGGCTCTCAGGAAGCAACCCTTTCATTTTGCAGAGGTAAAAACTGGGGCCTAGAAAAACACAGTAACCTGCCCAAAGTCATACAATAGACTAGAATTTGAACCAGATGTCAAACCACCTAAATTCTAGTCCAGAATAGGCCTGGAATTTGAACTCAGGGCTTTTGACTCCCAGTTCAGTGTACTTTCATTGATACCATAGTGACTCTCCCTTAGCTTACTGTAAGTTTTGGGAAAATTTAGGAGCCTTAAGGCTGTGTCAAAACCATCATAAGTCTCAGTGTAAAGAACCCCGAGGAAGTGCTAGGTAGAAGGCTGACCTTTTTGGATGAACCCCTTGGCCCTGTCCAGTGGCAGGCGGTGACTGTTTTGTGGGTATATTTAGAGCACTTTGGCTTGCTATGCAGGGGCCTCGAGCCTCAAATTGTCTCTAGCCAACTGAGCAGAAGGCTGGGTCTGTCAGCAGCAACTGGAGATAAAAATAGCCCATTCCGCGCCTGCGTGCCCAGCCCTGGGCACAGGGCTTGGCGTTTTTTCCCTCTTATTATTATTTATTTGAGTAGCTCCCAGGCATTTGCCCAAAAATGCCACCCACGTTTGGGGCCACATTCTCAAAGGGTCTGCCTATTATGGCAGGAATAATCATGAGTCTGGAGAGGAAATTGGAGACCACCTGGCCTGGATGACATGGGGGCAGAATGAAGAGATAGTCCCCTAGAATAGTGAGATGGAAACTAGAAGGGAAATTATAGGTCAGGAAATTTATTATTTCATTATGAAAATGTAAAAATGTTTAGTGATAGTTAATATTTTTAAATTAATTTTTTATTTTTAATTAGATATTTGTTTTTACCTTACCTTTATTTCTCAATATATCTTTCCCTGTCTTTTCTACTCATTGAGCCACTTCGTAACAAAAAATAATAAAACAGAAGAAAAGAAAAGAAAGAAATTACTTCAGCAAAATGAACCAACTCATCTATTGGGTCTAACAGTATGTGCAATGTTCCATATCCACCTTTACCCATGAGGTTCATTTTCTTACCTCTTCTTCAGGGACAAACTTGATCATGATAATTATGCAATGTTCAGTTTGATTTTTTAAAAGGTTATATAGTTTAAATGATTCATTTTACAAATGAGAAAACTAAGGCCCAGAAGACATTAAGTAGCTTTCCACAGGTTAGCAGGACTGGGATTTGAACCCAAGTTTTCTGATTCCAAATCCTTTGCTCTCTCTGACATGGAAACCATGAAAAATGGAAATGTACTTGTAGTCCTTTGCAGGCAGCAGGGTAGTGTGGGAAAAGTACTGGATTTGTAGACAGAGGACCTGACTAAAAAATCTTGACTTTGCTGCTTAGTGACTGCGACTGGGCAAGTCACTTAACCTCTGAGCCTCAGTTTCCTCTGTAGAAATGAGGAAATTGAACCAGATGATCTCTGAAGTCCCTTCCAACTCTGTATCCTGTGATCCTGTGACTGATTTGATCAGACCAAGACCCTGGAGATTGTGATCTGGTGGGGAGGAAAGATGGGAAGGAGGTAAATGTGTACTATGGACCTTCAGTTAATTCCCTTCTCCCTCACCTCCTCCCATCTTTATAATATTAGTAACTCACATTTTAGTAGTAGCCCTGTGAGGTAGGAAATGCAAATGCTATTAATCCCATTGAACACAGGAGGAAGCAGGCTCAGAGGGGAAGTGGTTTGTTGAAATTTAGTCACTTCAGAACCAGGATTTAGGCTCAGGTCTCCTGAATCCAATGTCCTTCCCATCCCTTTTTGTCTCTCTCCTCCTTATCTTCCTATTCCTTCTACATTTTCTCCTCTCTTTCCCCTTTTCTTCCCCCTTTCTTGATCTTACCTTGAGTTTTAGAGGAACTTAGGAAATTCCCAGTTATGCTGAATTATCAGGAAATATTTTCAATATTTTGACAATAGGGAAATGTGAAAGAGTCTTGGGGTTGGAAGGAACCTTGGAAATCAGTTCAACTGTCTTATTTGGTGGAGGGCAAATTCAAACCTAGAAAGAAGTAACTTGTCCAAGTCATACATTGAGTTATCAAGCCTGGACTATAATTTAGGTGGCTTGACTCCTATTTCAGTTCTGAGAGTGACTAGACTGGGAAGTGGTGTGTGTGTGTGTGTGTGTGTGTGTGTGTGTGTTTTATAGTAGGAAGGAGAGGAGAAGAGAAACAGGACTGGAAAACATCAAATTCAGATTCTCTGCAGAACTAGGTCCACTGTGTAACCTTGGGTGTACACCCAGCCCTCCCTGGGCTTCTCTTTCCTTTTTTGACAAAGTGCCTTGGATTTCTCTGTCCGTAGGGGGACTGTCTGAGGGTGACTTGTGACTGATGCTCCATCCAGAGACACCTAGCAGGCTTTTAGGCTCTGGACTAAAATAATTTCCTATCAGTATCTGTGGCGCCATCCTGAGCAGGAGGCAAGGAGGGTTCAGCCTGTTGATGTAATGTGGTCAAACGGATAAGAGTATGGGCAAGAGTTAGAGAACTCCCTCCGACACTGGGGGATTGTTAATGTATCCCATGGAGGGGAGAGAAATGCGTTATTGCTTCAGCATTGATCCTTCATCATTCCCATTCAGGCTTGGTTTCTTGAGGAGCTGAGACTTATGAACTACAGTTTTGGTTGTTTTTTTTTTGGGGGGGTAAGGGTAGGAATTCCTGGGCTAGAGTCAGGATAAGAGTATAGGGTGTTTTGGTCTAGGCTCCCAGTATTTGTGGGAAAGCCTCTTGGAAAAACAAGAAACAGATAAACTCTTGGAGGTCTGAATTGCATGGGGGGCAGATGGTTGTGGAGTGCCTTGGCTAAGCCTTATACTTCCAAGCATCAACTCCCCCCCCCCCCAACACACACACACACACACACACACACACACACACACATCCTGGCACTGGGAAAGGGATGAAAGGATTGGTTGTGAGTCTCTAAGACAGAGCAAACCAATGTCCCATCTAGGCAGATAAAAAGAGATGGAATACGTAAAGGGGAGGAGAGAGGGCGAGGGAGAGGGGGAGAGAGAGAGAGAGAGAGAGAGAGGGCGAGGGAGAGGGGGAGAGAGAGAGAGAGAGAGAGAGAG
>NW_027187368.1:13083706-13104811 GCF_028583685.1 Petaurus breviceps papuanus | reverse complement strand
AGAGAGAGAGAGAGAGAGAGAGAGAGAGAGAGAGAGAGAGCTCGACTCTGAGTTGGAAAGGACATCAGCAGGAGGCAGCATGACATAGATGTAAAGAGCTTTGCAAACCTTAAACCTTCATAAGTGCTAGCTATGTTACCATTATTAAAATTATTGGCAGGAGCACTGGCTCTGGAATCATAGTTCCTGGGTTGAATTCTAAACTGTTTCAAACTCACTTTGTGACCTTGGGGATTTTCTTTACTGCTTTGGGCTTCAGTGTTTTCCTTAGGAAAACAAGAAGGGGGTAGAACTCAAATGATCTCTGCTGACACTCTGGAATCTGTGAAAAATCATCTAGTAAGAGGGACAAACTGAAAGAGAATAAGAAAGATGTACTTGGAAGACAGATAGAAAGAGACATATAGTGAGACAAAGACTGGTGGACAGAGGAAGATAGAGGGATACACAATAGATGAGACAAAGAATAGGTGTGTGTGTGTGTATCTGTCTGTCTGTCTGTGTGTGAGGGGGAGAATAGGAGCTTAAGAAGGAGGAAGAGCAATATAGGAATGTGAAGTAGGGAAGGGAGGAGAAATCCTGAGAGGAAAAATCCTCAGGTCAGACTGAAGGGAAGCCCTAGAGGTCCTTTCTACATGGATCTGGATATTTGCTTCTTAGAGGTTAGGGGGTTAAAATCCTGAAATCTGGATTGCTGAACCTGAGTCTGTTTGTTTCTCCAACTTCAATATTTGTCTCACCCTCCTCAGACTTACCTGAAAGAAAGTCTTGGGGTTTAGGGTGAGTATACTTTATGCTTTGGGGCTGAAAGAAGTCTCAGAGACCATGGACCCAACTGTCTCACTTTACAGATGAAGGAAACTGAGGTCCAGAAAGGGTGAGTGTTGTAGGGCTGATATGGGGCTCAAATGAGATTTTGGGCGTGAAAAGGCTTTGAAAACCAAATCCCTAAACAGATGTGAGATTGTTATGATTGTGTATAAATTAGTCTTCCCCTTAATTTCCAAATGCAACTCCATCTATTATCAGGGGACTGGGATATGGCCCCATTAATCTGGGTAGCCTCTGAGGGTCTCTTATCTTTCTTTCCCTAGTAGGCTCCTAGCCTCCTCTCTTTTCCCTTTGGGGGTGCTTTAGTTCAGTCTTTGTTCCTCTGCCCATTCCCCCTCCCTGTCATGGCATGGACTTCTCCAGCTCTCCTTTCTCTTCCCCTTCTCCCTTTGACCCTTCCTGTAGCTTCCCCCCCTCCAACCTGACTGAGTGGCTGCAAAATGCAGGCAGTCCTTGTAAGAGGATCTTTCTAATAACTGGAACTGTCTGCAGCCCCAGGGCTCCTCCTCCCTCCTTCCCTCTCCTATCCTCCCTCCTCTTTTCTTCCCTCCCCTCTCCTCCCCTCTCTTCTCCTCTCTTTCTCCTTGTTTACACAGCACAGTCACACACGCTGGGAGAGAAAGCGCTCAGCTCAGCAATTTTTCACACTTCCCTCAAACGTTCAGCAAGGTTATTTCCGGGAGATCGAGAAAACAGGCGCCCACCCACCAGCCCTAGCCTTCTTGAATCCCACCCTCCTCCCTGAAGGTCCCAGAGGCAGAATCATTTCCCCTATCAGCTACCCCTCCCCCACAGGTGGCATCTTATGTCCCCTATGTTTCCAGCTTTATTAGCCCCTTTATACCCAGGTGTATCAATGTTTGGGGATGTTGGCCTGTAGGGTCACCCCTTGAAGCCTTTATGATTCTGGCTATACTAGCCACACATACAGACAAGGTAGGATTGGGTTTTGTCAGCAAGGTGGCTGTCCTGAAACTGCCAAGTTCTCTCTCGCCAAAGTGAAATCTCCACAGGCCCCTGGCTGCCAAGGCAATAATAAATTTTGGATCTCTGGAAACCCTGGCTTAGGTCAAGTGTCCTTTCCCTCCTAAGATTCTTTCCCTTCTAGTTCTGACCCTAGCTTGTACATTCATAATGCCCTCCAGTAGTTTCTGGAAGTGAAGGAGTTCATATCCTCTCTTGAGTTTGTTTTTGCTACTTTGAGAAACAAAGTCAGAAAGGGACAGGCTTAGGGGGAAGGTGGGGGCCTCTGATTTTTTGGCACCCTCTCTGACTTCCTTTTCTTATTCTGATTCTGCCTGACCCCCCTCCCCCATCTCAGACTCTAATTTCCCAGTTGCCTATGGGATTCTACTACCTTTGACTTATTCCAGATCTTATTCCAAGATCTCTTTCATTCATCCCTTTTAACTATGAACAAAAGGGAAAAGACATAGTGGTTAATGACCTCAGTTTCCCCATCCATAAAATGAGGGTATTGAACTAGATGATCTGTAGAGTCCTGTCTAGCTCTAACACTCTGTTTGTTCTATGTTCTAAGAGCTCTTCCTGGTCTATTATTCTATGATTATGTGATTCTCTACTCTCTGTTCCCAGGGGAGAGAAAAATGTAGAGGGAGGGGAGTTGTGAGGGAGGAGATAGAGGCCAAAGGGCTTTGTTCTTTTCCAGTGTTTGGTAAGGGTAGAAAGGAGGAAATTCAGATACAGAAGGTGCTTCAACTACCCCTTCTCTTGGGAATTTAACTGGGAGATGGAAAATAAGATTACTTCAGAGAAAAGATGTTCTTTGGTGAAATCTTGCTTCTCTTTCCCCCCTACAGTCTTTTCTCCTGGACCAGTATGGACAGAAGCTGAGGAGTGCCAGCAGATGAACCTTCCTTGTCCCCTCTCGCCAGTTACCCACCTTAAGTGTTTTTATTCTTTCCCTGGATCCTCCCAGACACATTTGGGCCTTGGCCAGAAGAGGACTGGGGAAGTATATAATGAGGGGAAGGGGAGTTTTGGGTCTAGGCAGGGGCCCTTGTCTTTGCCACTAACTTCTTTGACCTTGGATAGGTCATAGTGTTCATCTCCTATTCAATTTCCCTACCTAGTCTGGGAGACTGAAGGAATGTAGGTGAGTGACTTAGAATTCTTGGAGGAACCAGGTCATCTTGACTCTGGTGGCATTTTGCTCTCTATCCCCACCTTCCTGCTTTTCCTCTCTCTGTTCTTCCTCCAGTTTCCCAGCTCTTTCTTCTCTTCTTTGCTTTCTCCCTCTCCCCTTCTGTCTCACACACGCAGAGCCCGGAAGCCGATGTCACCAGCTGATGCCAGACCTTTCCCTGCCAAAGTGATGTCTCCTCCCTGTGCACCTGCCCAGTAGGGGCTCACCAAAGGAAAACCTTTTGTCATTTCTGATTCTCGAAGAGGGCCCTGGGGAAAGACTAGCTTTCTTTCACTCCTTCAGAAGTCTCAGCCTCTTAACCCCCTTCAACTGAGTCTCTCCACTCACACCCCCTTAACATATCTCATTTCCTTGCACATACTCACCCTAAGAAGACCCAGGTGATGGGTCAGGAAGAGATAAAAGCAGGAATAAGAAGGAGAGACAATTTGGGATGCTATCTTCCTCCCTCCCAGCACAAGCTTGCCTGTTTCAGAGATCTGTAGCTATTTCCCTAGGTAAATCCTTTGAATAAACCCTCTTTCTCTGACTGGGTCCATGGAAAGATCTTGTCTTCTGGATGCATATGGCTGAGGGTAACAAAAGCTCATGGAGGGGGGAGGGGGAAGAGGGAGCTAGTTTTGCACCTACCCCAGTCTAGGTTGAAAATTCTTAGTACCAGGAAAGGGAGAGCAGTGGTTTTCCTCCATCCCAGAGTCCCCACTTTGCGGAAGATCCAGATAGAGGTCAAAAGCTGACCAGCTGACCAGCAGGCTTTATGCCCACATGAGCTGTGTGTGGACAGGGTCACTAACTACATCCATGTTTGACCCTACAGCCAAGATTGACCCCCTGACTCTGACCTGGGTTACCTCCAGGACCAGCACCCTTAATGTGTGAAAGGGACCCCATACTTCCAGCTATATATGTGCTCACTTGGGGTCCACGGGTTACTCCCTTCCCTTATTCCTCAGCCCAGCCTATTCCAGGGCTGCAACTTTCAAAGTCTGAGAGCATGGCCCAGGGCGGACGCCCAAACGACTTTTTCCTTTGTATTGACTCTGTTCTTTTCTGCTTAGAGCTCTTCTTCTCCCACTGTGGCCCTCCTGGGAGTTGAAGGGTGTGTATAGGCTATCCTCACTTGGGAGGGGTTTCCCCACATTTGGGCGGAAAGGAAGGCCAGGATCTCCCTTTCGATTCTCCAACCCTTAGGACTTGTCCCCCTCTCGGAACCTCCCCCATTTCCCCCTCCACCTTCCCGAGGCCCCACTCACCGCTGTCCCCGGCGGGGCCGGCTGCCCCCCTGGAGCCCGGTAGCACATATGCGGATCCCAGGGGGTGGTAGCTGGGAGCTGGGACGCTGCTACACTGGAAGGCATCTGCTTTGATCTTCTTCACCAAGAAGGAGCGGGGCATGGTGCTGTGCTGAGCCGGAGCCGGAGCCGGCCCGGCGGGGAACTTCAGTGGGGCCTTGGGAGGGGAGGGGGAAAGCTTTGGGGTACAGGGACTGCAGGTTGAAGGGAAGTGGACGCTGTTGCCTTACAGAGCGGGCTCTTCAGCACTGGACAGCTCCCTGCACTACCCGCATGCGGTCCCTAGGCAGCGAGGCAGGGAGGGCCCGAGCGGAAAGGAGGGGAGGGGAGGGGAGGGGAGGCGGCGCTGCCTGGCACACTCGCTGAGCTCAGCAGTCCGGCTGCCGGCTTTATATGGGACGCAGGCTGGAGATCAGGTGGTCCTCTCGCAATGGAACTGTTTAGCTCTCTAATCCATCAAATATCCCTCAGGACAATCATTCACATTCCCTATGAACCGGCTGCTCGGGCAGGCAGGGCGAAGAGCAGAGCGGAGCAGAGCAGAGAGAGCAGGCGAGCTGGGGAGGGAGGCACAGAACAAGCAGGAGCAGAGAAAGTGAGGGAGGGAGAGAGAACGAGAGAGAAAGAGAACGACATACACACAGAGAGGAATAAAAAGATGAGGAAAAACAGACTCAGAGCTCAAGAACAAGAATGGGGGAGTGGGGTGGAGAAGAGAGAAAAAGATGAAGAGAAAGACTAGTAGAAATAGAGACACCCAGGGACAAAGAGGAAGGCAAAGAGAGAGAAATACAGAGCTCAAGAATAAGAAAAGGGGAAGGGAGAAAGAGATGGAGAGAAAGGCAAAGAGAGACAGAGACACCTAGAGACCAAGGATAAAGAAAGAGGGAGATGAGAAAAAGACAAGGGGACACACATAGACTTGGGGGGGGGGGGAGAGGGAACCAGGAAGAAAAAAAGAAAATAGAGAAAGAGACAGAAGCATGGGGAAAGGGGAAAACGGAACCAGTTGGCTAGAATAGAGAAAATAGAGAAGGGGAACTGGAGAGAGGAGGAAGGACAGATTCAGAGGGGAAGGGTCAGAGAGAAGGATGAGGGACATAAAGGAGAAAGAGGAAGAAGGAGGCCTGAGGAGAGGGGAGGGGGAAGAAAGGGGAGAGGAATAGAAGGAAGAAACAGTGAGATCACCCACTGCCCATCTGCTTTAAATTGCTTCTTCCTCTCTGGTTTTCTTGTTTCCTAAATCATGGAACAGGCATGGTAGTGGTCAAGGCAGTGCCTTAAAGAAAAGGAAGGCAGCCCCTCCCCCTCTTCTCTAGCGGGGTTGTGCTTAACACTGCCAATGAGGTCAGGTTTAAGACAGAACTTTCTTTGGTCAGGAATTGGGGATTGAAAAACGAAAGAGAAGTAGGGATAAGAGGACTAAAATACCCGCCCCCCCTCCAGTAGCTGGGGAAGCAGTTGATCAGAACAGCTCAGTCATTCATGTTCAGAAATAATAAAATAATTCCTTTTCCTGCTGTGGGGGCCACTGCCTTTGACACTTCTTCAGCTCTGTCTTTCCCTGAAGCAGAGGGTAGACAATAGAGACACGTGCATCAGAGAGAGAGCTGAATCTTGGTAGAAAAAGCTTGATCATGAGTGAGTGAGCAAACTCTCTTCGGGCAGGATGGTTTTCTTTGTCTGTTGGTGGCCAAGTAGGGGCTAGAAGAGTCCATGGATGATTGGGGAAGGATGGGTAAGGGGAATAGCTCTCCTGGATTTTGGCCCAGTAGAATAAGTGGACCATATGTCAAGGGAGTTGTGGGCAGACATTGTTTCTCTGCAGAGAAGCCATCCTTGGAGGCCAGGACCCAAGAGAATTTTAAATCTAGGAAGCTTTGTCCAATATTTGTTCAGTGGGCCAGTGCATGTGATATCAGGTTCACAGTGCTGATTGGCTGGGTGATGGTTTTCTCATGCCTTTTGGACTTGAAGACAACCTATCAAAATCTGCATTCCAAACCTGACTCAGGAGAGCTGACCTACTACTACTTTTAGTCTCCTCCTTACCAGTGTTTTCCACCTTGTTCTTGTCCAGTTCACCTTTCCATGTACCCTCATATTCTATGTGTGGTATGTACTTTCTAAGTAACCAGCATGCTGCACCAGAGACATCATCGTTCCTTCTAATGGAACTCTTGGAAGGTGAAGTGGGGCATGTCCTAGTTGCATGGTATGAGACCACTTCCACTGAAGCTCTCTAAGCATTATTTGCCACCATTAGTAAAATGAAGGAAAGGAATAATAACTGACATTTCTGACATAGTGTTTTAAAGTTTGCAAAGTCTTTTATGTTCATTATTTCATTTGATCCTTACAACAGCTCTGTGAGGGAAATGGTGCCAGTTTTATTAATCCCCATTTTTCAGATGAGGAAATTGACCAAGGTTAAATGGCCAATAAGTTACAGTGCTGGACCTTAAACCAGTTTTTGTGAGTAAGAAATGCTAACTCACACTGGTAGACCAGTGTTTGAATCCTTCCTGTCACAGACAAGGTCTGGGTTCAATTTACAGTAAATACAATGCTTTTAAGAAGGCCAGTGCAAAGATCTCTGTGCTGGCAGTCAAAAGACCTAGGTTCAAGTCCCTATTCTGATAGTCACTTCCTAGCTATATTATCCTGGAAAAATTGATTCCTCATTTTGGACCTCTCAAATTCTTTGTCTGTAAGCAAGGAGGTTAGCTTAGAATGATGTCTCTGTAGCTATTCTATTGAGTTCTGTTCTGATGGTAACAATGGTTCTTATGGAAATTTAATACCAATGATTTTTTCCCTCTGAAACCTTAGATATGAAACCACAGATATACCAAAAATGCTCATTATATTAAGTAATCTTCCAGGATGAAAATAGGCTTAATTTCCTCTGTTTTACTAAAGAAAAAAAATTCCTCCAAGTCTCCTTTGTATCTAGGCCTTTACATCTCCCACCCTAGCATTTATGTATTTGTCTATGTATCGAATCCCAGTGTATCCAAGAAAGTTGGAACACTCCTGGACCAGATTATCTCTAAGGTTTTTGAAGTTTTTGAAGTCTATGGAAAGGTCCTCTACTGACTGTCCCTTAGTAGGTGCATAGAATCACAGGATTTAGAGCTGAAAGGTCACTTAGAAATTGTATAGCCTATTCCCCTCATTAAAAAGAAGAAGAAACTGAATTGTAGAGAGTAGAAGTGACTTTTGACAAAGGTCACACCAACTGGCAAGATTTCACCCTCCTCTCCTCCCCCGCCCCTTCCCATTAGAAAATATAAACCAAAGCGATCAAGCCTTGGGGGAGGCAGATGTCCACAGTACTGATTGATATTGGCAGCTAATTTTGACTGTTTCCACACCAGGACTTTGGGTGCTGCACAAAGAAAGAATGGGGAGCAGGACTGGAGAATTGCACCTCCCCACCTGCCTTGGGGTTTCAAGGAAAATGAGACCTAGTTCTCCTTTTCTCCCCATCTAGCTGGGCCCAGACCAGATGTTGCTGCTGCTTCCACTGCTGCTGAGTTGGCATTCCTGAGGCTCCCAGGGATGTGCTTCAGGCTGTGCATGATAGTCAGTCCCTTTCACTTCTTTACTCACCCCACAGTCTTCTTGTCTCCATTCTTCCACCTGCTCAGACACAAAGGAAAATGAGTTCGTCTGCCTCCTCCAAATGGTGAGAAGGCAGGACTCAGTCTCAGGTCTCTGTGGGAAGATTCTAGCCACTATTGATTGGTTCACAAAATCATATAATGTCAGAGCTGTAACAGAACCTTAAAATGTGGGATATTAGAGCTTAAAGGGACCTTGGCTTATAAAACAGAACTTTAGGAAATGAAATGTTGAAAAAGAATGTTAGAGAGGCAGCACAGCACAGTGGATGGAGTACTGGCTTCAAATTCTGCCTCTGGTTCTTCCTAGCTGTGAGACCATGGTCATGCCATTTAAACTTCTCTCATTGCCAGTTTCTTCATCTATAAAATAGGGATGAAAATGCCACTAGATGAGGGAAACACCACAGGCATTTTCTGAGATGTGCAAAGCCCCTTGCCAACTTTAAAAAGCAGTATACTGGGATCCAAAAACTTCAATAAGCTTGAACTGCACTAAGACTTTTGGGACATCCTAAATATCTATTCTTAGAATATAAAAGAGGAAAGCTGGAAAAGACTTCAGGATTTGTAATGTCAGAACTAGAAGTGCCCTTAGAATATGGATCATAGCATGTCAGAGTTGAAAGAGACTTTAGAACAAAGAACGCTACAGTTGGAAGGGATTAAAGCTGGAAGGGACCTTGCCAACTATCTAATCAAAACACCTAGTCTGGGGTGGCTAGGTGGCACAGTGAACAGAGCACTGGTCCTGGAGTCAGGAGGACGAGAGTTCAAATCTGGCCTCGGACACTTAACATTTACTAGCTGTGTGATCTTGGGCAAGTCAAGCCCAATTACCCTGTCTTTCCCTCCAAAAAAAAAAAAAAGCCCAGAGAGGGACTATAGACTTAAGATTATGTATAAAGTTAGGTCACACATAAATTTCCTGACTGTCAGTCTAGTATTCTTTTCAGGACACTCTTATTGAGATTCCAAGCCTTAGGGAAGGGAACTAGTGGCAGTCTTTTGGAATAGGGCAACCTTTAGTGCCATCAGCAGTGACTGATAATTATGTTCACATACTTTTATCCTTCAAGGCTTAGTGTTAGCAGTAATCCCATTTCTGTCACAAAGTCTTCTCCAACTGTATTGACCTCATCTCTCCCTTCTCTGAAGTCCTGTTGTAGTTAAGGTCAGCACACAATTTTGCACTTAACAACTAAGTTTTTTCTCTGTGCCGTGTCTCTTCATCTAAACTGTTGACTTTGCTAGGGCAGGGACCAGATCTTTGACTTCCTTCCACTACTCTCAGATCAAGGTTTTAGCAGGCCGGAACTAAAATTTCATTGACTGATATGCAAAATTTCAATCCATTGTGAAATGCATTAAATGTTATTCTGTAGGGTTTGGTCTGGATTCTAATAGGATGCTACTAATAATACCTATGCTATATAAAAGGACATATAATAATAATAATAACGCTAACTTATCTTTAATTTCTCACTTAGCTCCTCTACTTTGAGACCTGGAGGCTGACTTCTCCACTATGGCCCAGGAAGCTCATTGTTGGGGTAATCTCATCATCCTACAAAATCCTATTAGTCTTGGTGTTCCACCCCTTCACCATCCTCTGCCCCTAGGATTGGAGGGTGGGGTCTTGAACTCCAAACCTCCATGTAAGGAGAGAGCTCAGCTCAGATTTCTCATCTCTCCCCAGGCTGTATTGCTCTCTGGGACTTCTCTATTTGATTTCACTGTGTCCCTGGGTTGGGTACCTTCTCTCCCTTTTATGTACTGTCTTCCTCCTTTAGATTGCAGGCTCCTTGAGGGTAAGTATTGTCTTCCTTTTTTTTTCATATTTGTGTCCCTCAAATTTAATACAATGCCTGGCACACAGTAGATTCTTAATAAATGTTTATTGACTTGACTAGAACACTATAGAGTTTACAAAGCACTCTCACAATCATTAATTCATTTGATCACTACAATAGACTTTGATAACATGTCACAATAAGAACATACATTGCATTACTCTTATTTTACAGCTGGGGAAATGGAAACACATAGAAAGAAGGTGATTTTCTTAAGGTCACATAGCAAGTCTGTGGTAGACCATGGCTTTGAACTTTAGGTTTGGTGCATTTTCCACCACATATCAATGCCTATTCATTCAGATATCAGGCTAATGGACCTCCAAAACCCCACCCCTTTCCCTTTAACCTACTTTTAGGGACAAATTTTAGCTCCATCATGGGAGAGGTCATGGTATCCTCTGATTCTCCATATCCCAAAAGGCTGAGGAGAGCCAGAATGATTCTGGTTGTATATATGGGCAGACCCTTTTCTAGGGCCTCAGAATATCAATGTCTCACCTGAACAAGAGAGTAGTTCCCATGATGGCCCAGGATTCTATGGTGGGAAAGGATGTGACATGATGGCAGCTTCTTCTTAAAGCAATCTGGGTTCAAACACAGAAGCAAACTGAGGTGGGATGTCTCAGAAATGGTGAAGTATCTGTAGGACCACACCCCCACATCTGATTTAGGCTCAAGCAATCATATTGTACTGGGATTATTTAAAGACTTACCATATTCAAGGTGTCAGCTGTGGTTTAGAGGAAAAGAACATTTGACTTGGAATCAGGGGACCTGGATTTAGTTCTGGCTTTGCCAATAATAAGCTGCATGACCATGCAGGCACTTCCCTCTTCTTAGAACTCAGTTTCCTCCTCTGAAAAATGACTGAGGGTGGATTAGATGAAATCATGTTCCCTTCTAGCTGGCATTCTATGTTCTCTATTCTAAAGTCCTTTCTTGCTCTGAAGTTCCATGTTCTAAGATCTTTTTCAGATCTAACTTTCTCTGTTGTACGTTCTAATGTGTTATATTCTAAGGTCCCTCCTAAGTTCTAACATTCTGTCTTATGTTCTAAGGTTTTTTGCAGCCCTGGTGTTCTTTGTCTACGTTCTTGTCCAATCCTGACATTCTCTGTTCTGATTGCTAATATTATATATGAGAACTCTTCCAGCTCTGACATCCTAAGATTCTAAGTCATCCCCCTCCCCCACTCCCAGACATACACATATACACATGCCTGTGTACTCCACCCAAAAGGCCTCCTTTCACTCCCTGCCTCCCCTTTCAGCTCTGACTCTGAATCCTGTATCAAGGAGGGGGAGGTGAGGGGAGATCACTCCCTTCTGCTCTCACTCCCACCCCACCCCCTCTGTCCCCAGCAACACCATGGTCCCATCTGTCTCAGTGGCATTGAGCTGTGACATGAGAGGCCTGGGGAAGTCCAAGGTCAGCAGCTCCTAGGACCAACCAGAGCAGGCCTGGGGGATGTCAACGCCACGGCCCAGCCTTGGGCCCCTTAGCTCTGGAAGTTCCCCCACCCCGCCCCCATCCCAACTAGAAAAGTCTTTGCTGCTTTTAAGCTATCCAGCTCCCTTATTTATTTATACGCCTGCATGTGCAATTTCCTCCCTTGAAGGCCCGTTAGCCGAATAAGGGATTACTTACGCCCCAGTTGTGGCGATCTGCTTTGCCTGCTGACTGTCCCTGCACTTTCTCTCTGCCTCTCCGGGCTGCAGCGTAATAAGTGAGGTAATTAAGTGTAGAAGACAAGTGGAGAGAAGGGAGGGCTGAGAAGAAGGAAGAATAAGAACTGGGTTCTTTTCAGGAGCAGGGGAGTGAGATAATGTATGATAATAACCTGCAATCAGGCCCCGCTGAGCTGGGCGAGTACTCCTGCCTGGAGGAGGCTCCTTTTCCCCTCCCTCCCCCAGCCCCCCAAACATCCCAGACAATCCTGCTTTTTCAAAGAAAATGGGGGAGATCGGACAGCTCCCTGCTCCCCTCCA
Organism: Petaurus breviceps papuanus; assembly: GCF_028583685.1. NCBI lineage: Eukaryota > Metazoa > Chordata > Mammalia > Diprotodontia > Petauridae > Petaurus > Petaurus breviceps. The sequence continues at coordinate 13,093,051 of NW_027187368.1, read as the reverse complement.
CCCCTCCCGCCCCTGGGGCAGCTGTATGGAAATAGTGTTCCCCTCTCCCTGGGTTAGGATGTGATTGTGTCTTGAGTCTTTGGTTTGGGTTGGTTGGGGGTGGGGGTGGTGTTGGTGTTGGGGCTTAGTGGGGGAGGGGAATAGATAGTATAGGCCCAGGGGCAGGGCACCAGGACAGTCCTAGGAAGGGATGGGTTTAAAGGAAGGAGAGAGAACACATCCTTACAAGCCAGTTTTCTGCTTCTGTCTCTGAGCACACTGAAGGTTTGGGAGATGGGGGTGGTGGGATGGGAAGCAGCCTCAGATAGTAGAAGGATCACTGCACAGGAGTCAGGGTACTTGAATTCGGGTCCTGGGTCTATTATGAATTAACCTTTAATGTGACTTTGAGTAAGTGACTTCTTCTTTCTTGTTTTCAGTTTCTTTATAAAGAGAAGATTGTAAATATGAACGTAACTGAGAAGGTTGGACTTCATGGCTTCTCAGGATGCTTCTATTGCCTGGATATTCTGGGTTTGAAGCTCTTTTAGTTCTGTCTATATAATAACCTGCAATCAGATAATATCCAATCATTTTATACCCCAAAATTCCTTCCAGCTTTGATCCATACCTTCTCTGGTCCAGTGGAACTCACCTTGCTGTTTGTTGCTCATATACCACACTCCACCTCCAGTCTCTGTGACTTTGCACAGGCTTCCCTTCTCATGTCTAAGATGCTAGTATTTGTATTATGCTTTAAGATTCGCAAAATGCTTTGCATATGTCATTTCATTGGATCCTGTTAAACTCTGAAGTAGATGCTATTAATTCCATTTCACAGATGAGGAAACTGAGACTAAGTGAAGGAGGTCAAGTAACTTATACAGGGTCACACAGTCAATAAGAATCAGAGGCAGAGGGGCGGCCAGGTAGCACAGCAAGTAAGAGTACCGGCTCCAGTGTTGGGATGACCTGGAGATCGAATCCCGGGCTCAGACACTCAGCACCACACCCAGAAATAACTGGCCGTGTAACCTTGAGCAAGTTACTTAACCCCGATTGCTTAAAAAAAAAAAAGAATCAGAGGCAGAATTTGAATTCAGATCTTCATGACTTTCACTGCAATGCACTGTCATTGGGCTACCTAGATGCCTCTGTGACTCCAAGAAGCTATAGCATGTGCATTGGAAACACCCCGGCAAAACCATCTCTGCAAACAAGCTAAACAGGGTTGAGGGTAATCACTAGGCCTCAAACCTGTCAGTGAGTTGTCTACCCCAAGCACATGAGACCTTCCCTTGGCAGAATGGGTGGATGAGAACAATTTGTTCTGATGATCACGAAGGCAGCAGGCACTGTGGAAACACTTAGTGCTTGGTCAGACATCAAAGATACCAAGGTCATCTGCGACATCCTGGGCCATCTCCAACGGTCTGACTTTTGTCTAGCCACTGAACTTCAAGGACTCTGGAAGACAGACAGGCTGATGACTTGTGCAACTCTGCCTCCATTAAAATCCAATTAATTCGTAAGTTAAGAGATTGCTCCATAATGTCACTGGTCCTCTTTGAAAATGAAGGATGAACAACAAAAACAACAGGAGACTGTCTCTTATGATCCCTAGTTTCCTTCCAAGTTCAACTCAAGTGCCCCCTGTGTGAAGCCTTTCCTGACTCCCTTAGCAGCTAGAGATTCTCCCAACCTAAATCACTTCGTACTTATGTATTTTGTATGCCTTATATATGTACGTTTTTCTTAACAGAAGGTAAGCTCTGTGAGGACAGGGACTATTCTGCTTCTGCCTTTGTATCCCTAGGGCCTTGCACAACAGTGCTTATTGATTGATTGATCAATGATTCTATGTTCCATGTTCTAAATTCTGTGTTTGCTCTAAGGCCCCTTCTAGCTTACTCTGGCTATTTGCCTGCCCTTTGTTTCTTCCTACCTAACTCTAACTCTCTCATTTAGGTCAGGCTTAAGTCCTACCTTCTTCAGGAAAGCCAGTCCAGCCCACATTGTCCTTTCTTCTCTGAACTCTTGGGGAAGCTATTGTCTCATTTATACAATATGCTCCTGAAACCATCTCATAAAGAATATTACTATAAGGTGACAACATGGCACTTTGTGCATCATTCAACTCTTCTGTTTGGACATCAATGGGAAGAACTTAATGATTAGGTAAAGTGAGAAGTGAAATACTAATAAAGGTTTTTGTGAGACAAGGTCAAGAAAACTGGGGTTGATCTCCTCCATTCAGTGGCACTAAATAGACTGCCTGGAATTGTGTGTGTGTGTGTGTGTGTGTGTGTGTGTGTAGGTGTGTGTAAGACAGACAGACAGAGAAAGGAGAGACAGAGAAACAGAGAAGTAGGGAGACATGTAGAGGAGAGAGAAGAGAGAGGTGTGGGGGGAGAGAGAAAGAAAGAGAGGGAAAGAGAGGGAGGGAGAGAGAGAGAGGGAGAGAAAAAGAGAAGGAGAAAAAGGGGGGAGAGAGAGGGAGAAAAAGAAAGAGAGAGAGAGAGAGAGAGAGAGAGAGAGAGAAAGAGAGAGAGAGAGAGAGAGAGAGAGAGAGAGAGATACAGAGAGGCAGAGACAAAGACAGAGGGACAGAGGAGAGAGAGAGAGAGAGAGATACAGAGAGGCAGAGACAAAGACAGAGGGACAGAGGAGAGAGAGTCAACCCTGTCTACCCACCCATATTGTGAGATTGTGAGCTTTTCATGCAAGGGTGTTGTTTGTGGCTCTTCATCTCCCCCTCACCTCGCAGCTCAGGAAACTTGGGAATCAGTAAATGAAAATTCGTTTTTCACAAGGAAAACAGAGGATTGGTATGGTGGAAAGACCCCTGGCTTGGTAGTCAGAGAACCTAGCTTCAGAATCCTGACTCTGCTCCTTACTACTTGTGTGACCTTAGACAATTCACTTTCTCTCTGAGGACCTTAGTTTATTACTCTCTAAAATGGGGGTAATAATCCCTGCCCTACCTCTCTCATAAGGGAATTGTCTGGATCAAATGAGATAATAGATGTGAAAGAGTGTAGGAAACTCTCAAGTGTGGGAGAAAGGATATTTTATTGTTATCTCTTTGTTACTGATATTTGTCTTATCTACCCAGCCAGACTGGGAGCTTCTCCAAGGTTCAGACCCTATCTTATAAATCTTAAATTATAGTCATAGAGCTGGAGGGGGTCCTTAGAAATCAGCTATTCTAACCTCCTAATTTTACAAAGGATAAACAGGGTCTCAAAAGGGAAAAGAGACCGAGTTAGAAGCACAGGCAGTATTAGGACTTAGTTCTCCTGATTCTCAGCCCAAAATTCTTTCCCCTGTAGCCTACTGGCTCTCCAAACTGAGAATGTGGTGCCAGGAAAGGAATGGCAGGGCTTTGGAATAAGGCCATTCTGAATCTGTCTTGGTGTCTTTGTGCTGCTGACAGACCCAGGAAGCCAGGTTGGGGGTGGGGGCTGGCCCCAGAGCTGCCTTATCTCCTCTGTCTGGTGTCAGCAGCCTTAGTCCCTCCCTGGAAGGCTGGAGCTGAAGAAGGGAGCCTAGGGACTGAGGAATATTTGCATTTATATTAGAGGCTTATGTTTTCCTTGGAAGCCAAGGGGGCTCAAGGCAGGAGGAGAGGAGCCTGTGGCCTTGGTGGTCCAAGCAGCCTGCTAGAAAGAGAAACTGCCTTCCTTGTTGAGGTCAGGCCTGGGTGGCCCTACCCTGCTGTGCCCGCAGTTGATGGGATGGTGGCTGTCTAGGAAAGGAAAGTCTTACTCAGAATTCTTTAATAACTCCATATTGCCTCCAGGATAAAATACAAAATCCTCAGCAAGCCCTTTAATGTCCCCCCCCCCCCCAGCTCTTACCAACCTTTGAATTTTTATTTTCCATATCCCTTTTACATATTCTCTGTTTTGGTCAAATTGGCCTCCTCATCACTGTTTCCCATGCATTAAAATCTGTGCGCCACCTACCTGTGTTTGCCCAGGTGGTCCTGGAAATCTAGAATGTACTCCTTTCTTACCTCCACCCAGCAAAATCCCTGCTTCTCTCAAAACTCAGCTCAGGGACCACTGCCTACATCAGTCCTTTCCTGCCTTCAGTTGTTTGCATTTTTTCACTTTTGAAATTTCTTTACATTATTTTGTAGTAATTTTTTTTTTTTTTGCTTTTTGGAGGGCAATTTGAGCTAGTTTTTTTGTGTTAAGTGTCTGAGGTCAGATTTGAACTCAGGTCCTCCTGACTCCAGGGCTGGTGCTCTATTCACAGCACCACCTAGCCACCCAATAGTAATTTGTTTTTGATTATCTAAAGTTGAGAATTGCTGCTGTGCCCAATGGGCTCGACCATTGTGCTCTGCTCTTGACCCAGGTACACAGTTCAGCTCAGGATCAATGCTAGATTCCTTTTTCTCATACTCTTTGACTAGTTAAACTCCCACCCCCAGATCCTGGCAGGGTGGGGGGGAAGCTTTCTAGTTTAGGTTGTGGGTCATGTTTGGTTGTTGTCCTTTGTGCTTGAAGACATCACTCTGTTGGGGTCAAGGTACAGTTTATCTGACTGTGAGCTTGGAAGCCCCTGCCACCCGTTGGGCACAAATAGTCCATACAAACATTTGGAGAAGAGATATCTCTAAATTTGCAAATCTCATGTTTCTTTTGAGCTACTGCAATTCTGCTTTGCTAACAGAGCACATTGCCTTCTTTGATGTGGGCATGCTATGCTGGGTGGTCCTGTGCCAGTGTTTCCCAGTCTCACAATTGATTACAAAGTTCTTCAGAGAGACCTTGAGAGTGTTCTTGTACTGCTTTTTCTGACCTACATATGAGTGCTTGCCTTGTGTGAGTTCTTTCTAAAACAGTCTTTTAAGCAAGTGTATAGTTGGTATTCAAACAATGTGTTCAACACATTGGAGTTATGCTCTCTATAGCAGAGTTCGAATGCTTGGCAGTTCAGATTGAGAAAGGACCTCAGTGTCTCATACTGTATTTTGACAGATAATCTTCAGAATCTTCCTAAGACAATTCAGATGGAAGCAATTCAGTTTCCTGGCATGGCTCTGGTAGACTGTCCAGGTTTCACAGGCATGCAATGAGACTGGAATGATGGCTCTGTAGACCTTCAGTTTGGTAGGCAGCCTCTTCTCTTCCACACTTTCCTTCAGAGTCTCCCAAATGCTGAACTAGCTCTGGCAATGCATGTGTCAGCCTCATCATCTATGTGTCTATTCCTGGAAAGTATACTGCCAAAGTAAGTGGATTTATCCACAGCAGTCAGAATCTCTCCATTTGCTATAACTGATGGCTCCATGTATGGATGGTGTGGTGCTGGCTGGTGGAGAACCTCTGTTCTCTTGGTGTTAATTGTCAGATCAAAACTGGTACAAGTGACAGAGAATCTATCCATACTCTGTTGCATCTCAGCTTCAGAGGCTGCATGGAGCGCACAATCATCTGTGAACGAAAAGTCACGTGGAAACTCTCCTTCCACTTTAGTCTTGGCTTATAGCCTTTTCAGATTAAATAATTTACCATCAGCATGGTAGCTGACCTTTATGCCATTTTCATCATCGTTAAAGGCATCTGATAACATTGCTGAAAACATCATGCTAAAAAGTATAAGAGCAAGTACACAGTCCTACTTCATTTTATTGGTGACTAGGAAAGTGCAAGATCGTTGTCCATTATCCAGAACCCATGCAAGCATGCCATTGTGGAATTGGCATACAATACTGATGACCTTCTCTGGCAACCACATTTTGCTATGATCTTCCACAAGCCCTCATGACTGACAATATCAAAAGCCTTGGTCAGATTGACAAACTGTAAAACCAAACATGAGCAGCTTTCAAGAGGACTGCTGCTGTGAACAGCTTTAAAGATTCTGATTACATAGTATAGGGAACTCTCTATTTATTCAATAACAAATCAGAGCAAAACATTCACAATGTTACAAAAGCATTCACAATGTTACAACTTATCACAGAAAATCAAAATACAGCTTTCACCATGTCACAAGCCAACAATTTATCACTAAAATGGCCATATAGTTTTCACCAGAATGGTAACATAGTTTTCAACAAAGTACAATCATTTAGTAATTCAATCATTTAATCATCCTTAAGCCTTCTTAAGGGGAACAAAGTTCAAAAGTCAAAGCCCTCCACCCATTGGATGTGATTAAATTACAATTTCATCAGTCACTACTCAGTACCCTCTTAAGGGATGGTGGAAAGTACAAAAGCCACCCATCCTCAGGTCACAAGTAAATTACAATTTCATCAGTCACTACTCAGTATCCTATTTTATCAGTCATTACTAGACAATTTCATTAGTCACTGTTCAGTATCCTATTTCATCAGTCACTACTCAGACAATTTCATCAGTCACTACTCAGTACCCACCTAGAGGTCTTTTCATCTTCACTTGGGGCAGGCTTTCAGCTTCCATAGTTCCTCTTCTATGGTCCCAGCTTCCACCCAAATCTTTTTTTTTTTTGCTTTTTTGGAGGACAGTTGGCATTAGTGACTTGCCCAAGGTCACATGGCTAGTTTTTGTGTTAAGTGTAAGAGGCCAGATTTGAACTCAGGTCCTCCTGACTCCAGGGCTGGTGCTGTATTCACTGTGCCACCTAGCCACCCAAATGCTCTAAATCACCATTTTTTGGGAGGGCAATTGGGGTTAAGTGACTTGCCCAAGGTCACTCCCACCCCAATCTAACCAACTGCCACCTGAGTTCAAAGGCAGACAGCTCCCAGTTCCAGCTTTGGAACTTGTTCAGCTTTCCCTGCAGTTCCTGCTCCACACTGAAGCTCACAGAGTCCAGTACACCCCCAATACTTCACAGTCTCTGTTCCTGGGAAGACAAGGCTTAACAAAGCCACAATACCATTCATACACATTAACAAAGCCACAACAACATTTGTACAAAGTACTGGCACCACAGTCATGCTTCCTCAGTTTTTGGCAGCTCCAGCAGGCCCTTGAAAGTCTTGCCACCACAAGTCTGAGTTCTGTGTCAGTTCTCAATTCTCATTTCTCTTCTCAGTTCTTCTCAATTCTCAGTTTAGTCTTCAGTCCAGCAGTAGCAGTTCAGCCTCCATATGCTCACTTTGAGAATTTCTCTCTCTCCTTCTCTCTCTCTTGTCTCTCTGTCTCTGTCTCTCTCTCTCTCTCTCCCCTCTCTCTATGCCTACACCCACCCACCCCCTCTCCCCACAGAAGTTCTGACTGTCTGTAATAATAATGGAATTTAAAGATTCCCCTGTAATGGCTTGGTTTTCAGATTGATTGTGTTAAAACCCAGAGCTTGTGAATCCCACTTGTGGAATGGACTTGTTGACATGAAAAGAGAGGGCTGAACTGGGAGGAGCTGGTGATGTGAATTTAGAGAGGCACCAGCAGAGAGAGAGGCAGAAGAATGTTTTGGAAGCAGCATCGTGGAGGAAGAAACTGAGAGGATTGCTGAGGGCCACTTTGAACTGCCCAGGACTTTTGAGAGCTGCCATCCAGAGCTGCCAAGGACTGAGAAGACATGGCTGTTACGCTGGTACTTTGTCTGTCTGTTTTGATGTTGTTTTGCCAGATTTGTCCACTGGTGAAAGTCCTGTTGTTGCAGAGGTCCTGGAACCTCGCTGTTGCTTCAGGAGTCCTGAGACTGTTCTGCAGACAGAGAGTGAATTGCGCCCACTGGTGAAGGCCAATGCTGTTGTTGCAGAGGTCCTGGAACCTTTCTGTTGGTTCTAGGACTGTTCTGCAGACAGAGAATGAATTAATGAGGACACTGGCAATGTATCTTGTGGCCTTGCTAAGCTTTGTCTCCCCAGGAACAAAGATTGCTGAGAACTTGCCTTGGGTCAAGATGAAGAAAAGACCTCTCTTTGGGTATTAAATGCTGTGCTTAAGCTTGTTGTACCTCTGGGGTAGATGGCCTATTCAGTTGTGATACAAGGGTGGGAAACTTTTGACTTTTTTGTGCTCTGGAACTGACCAAATGAATGTACTTTGCTTATGATTGGAAACTAATCTCCGTTTGAGAAGAGGGGCCTTGTGATTGACTAAATGAATGTACTGCCTAGGGGTGGGGTAGTACTTAGAAGAGGGACTTTGTGATTGACTAAATGACTGTAATGTCCAGGGGTGGAGTAGTACTTGGAAATGATTGAATTACACTTGGTGAATGCTGTATTTTGAATGATGCTATATTTTGATTTTCTCTGTTCTTAATTTGTCACTGAATAAAATGGAGAGCACCTATGCTGGTATTTTGAACCTTGGGAAGTTGCCTTTGCTTGGCATTACACTGTCCAGTCTGTGTTCTTCCTTATATACAGTATTAGCTCCTCCCTGTTCAGTTCCTTCCTCTTATGTCAGCAACAGGGGTTCATCCCTCCTGTTTCTTTACAGAGGCTTAATTTGAAACTAGGTGCTAAGTACCTGTTAGCTTAGCAGTACAAAGGGATCTTCAAATTTCATTACTATTACGCAAACATTGTGTGTAGATCTCTGTTCTGCTCCTAGAATTTCTCCAGTTGTTGGGCAGCAAACACCATATTGACCATTCCTTAGCCCTTTCTAAAACCATAGTGGCTCTTGGATAGATGATCATCTTCCAGGTGAAGGATCAGCCTTTTAAGGAACTCTGGCAAGAATCTAGCTGGTAATGACTAAGAGAGAGATGGTACCTGTCCCCTCCCCCCATGATTCTCACAGGGCAATCTGTTTCCTGTTTCCTTTTTTATAAAGATGAATACTGGAGGCATCCTTGAACTCCTGGGGGATAACCTCCTCTTGTCACATAACCTCAAAGATTTAAGTTAACTTTGGTGTGAGCAGTGGACCCCCTGCCTTGTAAATCTCAACTGGAATAGGATCAGCACTAGGAGCTTCACCATGTGAGAGGAACTTAATGGCATTTAGAACCTCTTCTTCATCTAGAGAGGGAATGACTTCAACTTGAGGTATATGGTCAATGGCTTCATCATTGGTTGATGATGGTTTGTTGAGAATGTGATGAAAGTGTTCAGTCTATCTTTCCAGGATCATATTCTTATCGCTAATCAATGTGATTCTACAGGGCTGTGTAGTTGAGGTGCACCATAGATCTTTGGCCCATAAATGGTGTAATGGGAATGCAAATTTGGAAGATCTTCCCTGCCCCTAGGCTAAAGTGCACCTGAAGCCTGGGGTGGGAGGCTTGTTTTTCAGTAGATACTTTTTGATTGGCCAGTGGGTCCAAAAGGTTGTTACATTCTCTGAGCCAGGAGAAGGCTATATAAGCCCTGATGTGTAGCTTGGTTTTGGGGGCTCACTTTGAGAAGTGTTCTGTGATTTGATCTGTATTCTGGAAAGCCGTTGTCCAGGCCCCCCCCCC
>NW_027187368.1:13040338-13083606 GCF_028583685.1 Petaurus breviceps papuanus | reverse complement strand
CCCCCGGCTTTGAAAAACCCAGATGTGGAAACCCAGATGTTGACTGGGTATGGATGTAATGGTTGGACAGTTTGTAAATCTGTCTACTTGATCTGTTTCTGTCTTGATAATTCTGCCTGTATACTTTGAAGTTCAGGGTGCTGACCTTTTTCCCCTGAACAAGGTAAACAATATACGTCTGACTGATTAAAGTAAGCTTGTTAACCCATTTTGAGTTGCTTTCCTTTAACAAAGCAGATCCAAGAACCTGTGTGAGCAGGCACCCTGGGGACACTGGGGTGCTTGCCGCTACAAAATGGCGTCATGAACAGGATCTGCAGAGTAAAAGGAAAGTATGGGGACTGGGATAATTGTTTGTTTCCCAGTTGTGGTAGCTGTGACTCTGTGGAGCTGTGGAGCAGGAGAGAAGAATGGCCTGCATGCGGATTTCGCTGAGCTGAGAGCAGGGATGGTGAGCTGCCTGCATCGGGACCTGGACAGAAGCCAGGAGCGGCTGCTGCCTGTGGGAGGAGAAGGAGCCCAGGAGTTCGGAATTCAGCCACAGGAAAAGATAAGAACTGAGCAGCAAAGCAGGGGCACTGAGTGTGTTTCCTGGCTGCATCCCACAGTTTGGGACCCAGGGGGAGAATGGACTTGTGACTATGGTGGGTGGGATGAAGTGCCTTGGATCCCCAGGGACCCCACCTTGTTGGTTTTGTTGCCCAGCCCCCTCTCTGGACTTGGAAGCAGGGGCTGGAGCTGTGTGAGGGGAAGGACACCCCCCCCCCCCGGAGAACTTTATTTGAACTCTTGTTTTGAACTGAAGTGATAATGCTATGTACTTTGTGTTTGTTTAAGGCCCAGTGGCCACTTTGGTAACTTTAGTTCTGTATCTTGAAAATGTGACCTAAGAGATGTTTAGTGCTAATTCAAAAGTAAATTGTCTATGCTATGGGCATGAAAGATCTTGAGGCTGAATGTAATGGGAATGCAAATTTGGAAGATCTTCCCTGCCCCTAGGCTAAAGTACACCTGAAGCCTGGGGTGGGAGGCTTGTTTTTCAGTAGATACTTTTTGATTGGCCAGTGGGTCCAGAAGGTTGTTACATTCTCTGAGCCAGGAGAAGGCTATATAAGCCCTGATGTGTAGCTTGGTTTTGGGACTCACTTTGAGAAATGTTCTGTGATTTGATCTGAATTCTGCGAAGCCGTTGTTGAGAGTCTCCCGGCTTTGAAAAACCCAGATGTGGAAACCCAGATGTTGACTGGGTATGGATGTAATGGTTGGACAGTTTGTAAATCTGTCTACTTGATCTGTTTCTGTCTTGATAATTCTGCCTGTATACTTTGAAGTTCGGGGTGCTGACCTTTTTCCCCTGAACAAGGTAAACAATATATGTCTGACTGATTAAAGTAAGCTTGTTAACCCATTTTGAGTTGCTTTCCTTTAACAAAGCAGATCCAAGAACCTGTGGTAGCAGTAAACCCTGAGGACGTGCTTGGGGTGCTTGCCACTACAAATGGCCTTAAGGACATCATAAAAAGTGCTTTGTATTTCTACTATTAGTGTAAAACTGAATTTCATCTGCCTTCTTACTGAGCCAAGAATCCTGCATCTCTCTAAGCTTCACTTGCACTTTACTGTTGATGGAATTAAACACTGCCTTCTTAGAAACAGATGAACTATCCTGCTGGTAAACCCTATGGAGTTCTTGTGGGGTTTGGTTTTTCTTTTTGGTTATTGTTTAGTAGTTTCTGAATTTCTCTATAATGTTTGTCACACCAATCTTGATGTTTTTGAGTGTTCTGGCCCAAATGAATAAATGAGGTGCTGTACACCAAATCTCTGAAAGCTGCCCACTCCTTTTCTGCTCCACTGTTGTCAAATATGTGTTGGCTCAGTTTTAGCAACAAACTGTTCACTTCTGGAGAAGAGTTCTAATCTGTGGACATTAAGTCTTCTGGTACTTATCTTGCCTTGGAGCTGCTGCTTTTGTTGAATGTTTAGCTTGAAGAGGATAAGTCTATGATTAGTCCAGCACTTTATCCCACATGTCACCTTTGTCATGCTCACATCCTGTCTGTCCCTTCTCCTTACAGTGACATAGTATATTAAATGCTAAAGTTCTCTGCAAGGGTACATACATGAAGTTTTGTTGCATTTAGGTAAATGGAAGACAATATTAGTGATGAGAAGATCATGAAATGCACATTTTCAATAGTAAGTGATTGGTGCTGTTTCTAACTCCATTCCTCCCAAGTATTCTCTGCCATGTCTGATAATCTGTTCCTTGTTGTTCTTCAATTGTTTCAGTCGTGTCTGACTTTTTCTTACCACGCTTGGGGTTTTCTTGTTAAAGATACTGGAGCAGTTTGCCATTTCCTTCTTCTAGTGCCCATGCAATATTCACAGCACTGATGGTGACTATGAATATGCCAGCATAATTCTCAATTGCAAAATGTAAAAGGCTCTCCATATAGATCACAGAAGCAAAACATTTATTCAGACACCAGAAAACTGAATCCTCAAACCAGAAAGCCAAATCCATCATAGCAACAAAGAAGTTAATACACCATAACACAGCAGAGAGCTGCACCATCCTTTAGCCTTCCCACAAGCAAACACTCACAAGCCTAGCTGTCACAGCAGGGGGGAATACACTCACAAGCTTAGCTATCTCCTTGGGTGTGTCTTCTTCTCCCTCCAGTTCTAACTGCTCTGACTCTCTGCTTCCTGGGGGCTCTGCTCCACCCTTCAACAAGCTCCTCCCACCACAGGCTCCATGTGATTACAATGGGCCTATTAGGGGGCAGGGAAGATCTTCAAATTCCCTTGGGCTTATTAAGGGGAAGGGAAGATATTCAAATTTCCATTACCATTACATTTCTCCAATTCATTTTATAGATGAGGAAACTGAGGCAAATAGGGTTAAGTGACTTTCCCAGGGTCACACAACTACTAAATGTCTGAGGCTAGATTTCAACTCAGGAAGATGAGTCTTCCTGACTTTAGGCACTCTATCCACTATGTCACCTAGCAACCTCCTATTTTGGTATTAATGTCACCTAAAATCATAAGCTCTTCCTCTTTTGGCACATTGATGATGAGGGTGTCTGTATCTTCATAAAATTTTTCTTTCACTGTATCAGAATTTGTCACGGTGGGAGTATATGCTATGATGATGGTGTGGCACTTTCTTGCAAATGGCAATCATATCATCATAAGCCTGTCATTCATCCCTTTTGGTAGGCACACAAGTTTGTTGACTAGATTAGCTTTTATTTCAAAATCCACACCAGCTTCATGGCAGTCACCTTCACTTAGGTCACTTTAGAAAATGTGTATCCATCTCTAACTTCAATAAACTGGCCCTCATTTACCATCCTTGTTTCACTCTGGGTTGCTGTTTGGATGCAATACCTATTGCGTTCTCTCACAAGAGCTGTTTGACTTTCAGATCTGCTGGATTTTGTGTTGACCATAAGCGCATACACATTCAATATACCATTGGTGAGGGGAAATTATCTTTGCAAGTTTGTGTGTGTGTGTGTGTGTGTGTGTGTTTCAACTGCAAGATGGGATCCCCACTTGCCACAGTAAACAGACCAGGGTTGGGTGAAGAAGACAATTTTTAAGGCATCTTTTCTAGCCCCTTCCTCATACCAGGAGGTGAGCAGTATGGTCCTTCAAAAAGCCTGGGGCCTGCCAAATCCCACTGCTGCTTTCAGTGAGTATTCACCCCTATGACCTGGGCCGCCGGCTGGCAAAGTTGTGAAGATAGCTCCCAGTGTATCTGCACCTGCTGCTTTGTCTCTTGCCTCTCACCCCAGGACTTTGAGATAGGTAAAAATTATACAGGCGGGGCGGCAAGGTGGCTCAGTGAGTAAGATCACTGGCCCCAGAGTCGGGATGACCTGGGATCGAGTCTGGGCTCTGATACTTAGCACCCACCCAGAAACACCTGGCCGTGTAACCTTGAGCAAGTTACTTAACCTCAATTGCTTTAATAAGTAAATAAATAAAGATTATTAAAAAAATTATACAGGAAATGTCTTTTGGCTCTTGAATAAACTGGATGTCAGTGAGGCAGAGTTGCTCTAAGTTGGCGGCCTCACTGTCTCTTCCAGAGTCATTGAAGTCCAGTGGCAAGGCAAAAAAGTCAGGATGCTGGTGATGACTGAGGATGCAGTGGATGGGCTTGTAAGCACTCCACAGTACCTGCTTCAGTTGCCTTCATGATCATTGGAATGAGTTGCTCTCATCTACACATTCTTCTGGGGGAATTCTTCACACACTTGGGGCAAACACCCCCCTAACTCATTGATTGGTTTGAGACCACTTGATTAACCTCAACCTGGTTTGGCCTGTCTGCTGAAACAGTTTCCTGGGGTTTGACTGCTATGCATGTTACAGGAAAAGAAATCTATGCAAGGTAAGCTATAAGCAGGATAAATAGGAAATAATTAGTAGAAAGAAGGTACTAGAAGTAAGAGAGGTTGGAGATGTCTTCTAGTAAAAGAGAGGATTTTGATTGGGATGTAGAGGAAATCAGGGAGGTTAGGAAGTAGAGCAGAGGAAGGAGAGCATTATAGTGATAGGGGACAGCCGAGAAGATTTCTAGACCTGAGAACTCGAGTGTCTTGTTTGTGGAAGGCCAGTGTCACTGGATCAAAGGGTACATGTAAGGGAGAAGATTAATAAATGTTTATTGACTTGGGTTAAACCTGTTGAAGGTCTTATAGTCAAAGGAGGTTCCAAGGTATGGGCTCACTCAGATATTCATGGGGGAGTAGTGGAGAAAGTACTGATTTGGAGTCAGCATTGTCAGCCTTTCTGGAGGTTAATTGGGGGTAGATTGGGGAATCCTTCCAATGATTCCACTGACTTCTCAAGGGGCATGACAGATTTGAATGTGAACATACACAACACCCTTCTAACTGATCCTGTGTTGCCGATGACAGGAACATCTTCAACTGGACAAAACTGAATGAATTAATCCACTTTTCAACCTCTTCTGGAAAGCAGCCATTGTTTTTATTCCCAAGACGGCTTCTTCCTCTTACTCGTAGTGAAAAAATAAAAGTGCTAGAAAGTGTTATACAGTAAACATGAGTGTTTTATACCACCTGAAATAAAGAGACAGGGTTGTGTAGTAAGTAGAGAGTCCCTGGCTTGGGAATAAAGAGATTGGATCCTGGTCCACTGACTTGTTTCTAATTTTGGACAAATAATTTGACTAAGAGAGGTAAGAGGTAGGAGGGAGGGAGGGGCTGAGGATTGATTGGAAGATACTTGGTATTTCTTTCACCTCTAAGATACTATGAAAATCAAGTTAATGACTTAAAGACAACCAGGGACACAGCTGTTAAGATCTTGATAGCAGCAATGAATGGAAGAAGTCACTTGGTAAGTGTTGAGCTTCCTATTGATAGAGGTATTCAGGGTCTTATTCAGCTGTTTCAGTTGAGTCCAACTCTTCATGACCCCATTTGAGGTTTTCTTGGTAAAGATGCTGGAGTGGTTTGCCATTTCCTTCTCTAATTCAAGTAGAGGTTAAGAACAATGGAGAGATTTTTGTTTAGGTAGGGGTTAAACTAGTCTATGACATTGCTCTAATTTTTTCTTTTAATAACTCTCCAAGATGCTGAAATGCTCTGCCAGGAGAATCCTATTCTCTTAAGCCTGGGAATGTAGACTGGAAACTACAAAGTCTAGATTGGAGTCCTGTCCAACCTACTGATTTGCTGTGTCACTTTATAAAAGTTCTGATTGCTCTTCTCTGATTTCCTTATGGCACTCTGAGCTCTCTAAGGACAAGGATCTGGGAGCCATTGCCTTGTTCTAGACTATTGCAGTGGTCTTAGTACTTCGCACATAGTAGGCACTTAATAAATGTTTATTTATTGATTGATTGATTGGACTCAAGTGTCTCAAGTTATTAATTTGCCTCAAGTGTCTCCCCACTTTAATCTGTACCCTAAATATATGCTAAAATGAGTTTCCTTAATCACAAATCTGACATGTCACTCCTCAGTAAAGTACAGTAGCCTCTAGAATCAAATATAAACTCCTTCACTTAGTTTTTTAAAATTACATTTTAACTTTAATAATCAAGTATTTTACTTCTCACTTCTCTCAATCAGAAAAAAAAGAAAAACAGACCCCTTGTACAAATAAACATAGTCAAGCAAAACAAGTTCCTGCATTGCTCATATCCAAAAATTCTAGTCCATGACCTCTTCTCTCAGGAGGTGGGTAGCATTCTCCTTCATCAGTCCTCTGGAATCTTTTTGGTCACAGTGTTGATCAGAGTTCTAAGTCTTTCAAGATTGTTCATTTTTGCCATGTTGTTATTGGAGAATAAGTTACACTCTTGTTGCTGCTCACTTTACTTTATTTCAGTCTATCCATATCTTCCCAAGTTTCTCTGAAACTACCTTTTTTCACTTCTTCTAGCACATAAGCCATAATTGTTTAGCTATTCTCCAACTGATGAGTATTCCTTTTGCTTGTATCTTACCAATACATACTTACACACACACATAAAACTGCTATAAATTTTTTTTATATAAATATAAATTTTTATATAAATATCATATTCTTTGATCTCCTTGGAATACAGGCCTAGTAGTGGCATTGCTGGGTCAAAGGGTACATGTAATTTAATAACTTTTGGGCAGAATTTCAAGTTGCTTTCCAGAATGGTTGTCCCAATCAACAGTTTCATCAACAATGCATCATTATATGTGCTTTCCTAAGCCCCTCCCATATTTGTCATTTTCCTTTTTAACTTTGAAAATCTAATGAGTGTAAAGTAGAACCTCAGAATTGATTCAATTTTCATTTCTCTAATTATTAGTGATTTGGAGCATTGTTTAAAAAAATACTAATATAGATCATTTGTATTTCTCACCTTGAAAATTGTCTATTCTTGTCCTTTGACCATTTATCGATTATTGAATGGCTCTTATTCTAATAGATTTGAATTGGTTCCTTATGTATCTTGCAAATAAAACTTTATCAGAGAAACTTACTGCAAAGATTTTTCCTGCAGTTAAGAGCTTCCTTTTTAATCTTATCTATATCTATATTGTATTTGTTTGTGCAAAACCTTTTAAATGTTGTGTATTTTTCCTGCATCCTCTTCTACTATGCTTTTATATCTCTTTGTCCCCTGCCCCCACTTTATATGGAAGGAGAGGGGAGTGTGCTCAGCACCAATTCTCCATGTCTGGTGCTGATAGTTTCCACACCCTTGTTCCTCTTCTCCTGTTAGACTCCAATCACAGGTTCTTATTGTTTCTTTCTTTTCTTTGAAACCTCTTTTATGGTACCCCCTGAACTCAGGTTAATATATTTCTTATGACTAATCCCTCCCTAGACCTACTGTCCCTCTTATTTTTTCCTTTCCCTTCTCCCTGTTTTCTCCTGTTTCCCTGTTGAGTTGGATGTATTTCTACAGCAAACTTGGTGTGTGTGTGTGATTTCTGTGTTCTATCCTTCTTGTCCAGTTCAAATGAAAGTGAAGTTTAAATGACACTTTCACCTTAATTATAGTGTGGTATAAAGTATATACCATGCATAATAAATATAGGCATCTAATTGTACCCTGCCCCCATTCCTCTCTTTTTCTGTTCTAGTGTATTCTTTCCCTCATTCCCTTCTTTTATTTTGAGATAATCAAAGCAAGACAAAAACCACTTACGGGTCTTTCATCTTATTTAACTCCTCTATGACCCCTGATTGCATTATGGTTTTTGGGATGGTATCATCTTCACTCCACACTAGAATGCATATACTTCATCCTTATAAAGTCTTTTCCTGTTGCTCATTTGTCTTTACCTTTTTGTTTTTCTCTTCCCTCCCATGTTTGTGTTACATTTACAAACTCCTATTTACTTTGTAAACAGAAACTGTGAAGTTTCTCCTTAGCTCTTATCTTTTCATCAAAAATGTCTGAAGTTCTCTTTTTCATAAAAAGTCTGTTTTTCTCCTGTAGCATTATACTCAATTTTATTAGATAAGTGATTCTTGGCAGTAACCCTATTTCTTTTGCTTTTTGTAATATTCCATGATTTTCAATTTTTAGACTGGTAGCTATTAAACCTTATGTGATCCTGATTGTGGTTCCTTGGTTTTCTACTTGTAGAATTTTTTTCCTCTTACCTGGAAGCTCTGGATTTTGACTATGACTTTTTTGAGAGTATTCATTCTGGGGTTTCTTTCAGGAGGTGATTGGTGGATTTATTTTTATTTTTACTTCATTTTCTGGTTGTAAGAGATCTGGGCAGTTTTCTTTTATGAGTTATTGAAATATCCACGATTTTTTTTTGGTCATGCATTTCAGGTAGTCTTATGACTGCTAAATTATTTCTTTTTGACTTATTTTCTGGGACAATTGTTTTTTATATTAAATACTTCATATTTTCTTCTATATTTCCAATCTTGACTTTTTTTGAACATTTCTTGTTGTATTATGGAGTTATTAACTTCTGTTTGGTCCATCAGAAAGTTCGTCTTCCATAATTCTCATTTCTTTTCCAATTCTTTCATCTTTTGCTCTCATTTAATTAAAACAAATTTTAAAAATAAGAACTCTGACATAACTTCTTTTAGGAATTCTAACTGATTTTATGGGCATGCTATGTTTTTCTTGAAAGTGTGTTAAAAAGCAAAATACCTGATCTTTTTCATTCTCTTATTTGGTTTTATGTCCTCTTTACCATTTTTCATTCCAGCTGGTACAATCCATCCTTATAACCTGACTAATGTATAATGTGAAAGTATTTACAGATCCTATACTTGAGTATAAGCCACCATGGGGGGGGGGGAAGGGGGACAAAATGTGAAATTCAAGGAATTGTGGAATTGAATCCTGTAAACTAAAAGGAAACAAACAAATTAATAAAAAAAAGTGTGTTAAAGTTATTTTCCTTTTCTGAGTTTGTGTCTTGGGCATTCTTGGTATCCTAATAGCTCTTTATCTTGTTTTTTTTTAATAATTTTTCCAAAGATCTTCTCTGGGCAATCCAACATTGCTGGATTAATTGATATAGAAATATCATACTTGAAAATATTATGTATGTATGTGTATATGTATTATACATATAAATAATATATGCATGTATATTTATATGTACATACACATATAAGTGTGTATGTGTGTGTGAATATATGTGTGTATATAAATATATGTCAATTTTTTTTAAAATTGGGACATTTGCCCACAAATCCTTTTTCTGTTTTTCCTGATATTACTTTGACTACTCATAAGTAGCTCAGTAATCCCTTGGATCAGTTATTTCATCATCCTGGAATATGTTTCATCTGTCTGGTGATTCAAATTCATCAGGGGCAGCCAGATTCTCTCTTATTATCTTCCTGTTCATCTTGGACATCTCCTCCCTATTAATCATTTTTGTTCTGTCCTTTGATGAGTTAGGGTGAAGGCCAGTTACAAAATGGAATTGCTTTGGTTTGGGAATCAAGAGAACCAATCAGATTCTTTCTCATGAACACTGACTCCATCTTGTTCCGCTACATGTATTATCCTCCATGTTTTTATGCAAATCATCCATGGGACACTAGATGGTATAAACAATCTATTGGTTCATAAATTCAGGTGGATGCAGTTAATCAGAATGTCTCAATTCTGGGAAAAGAAAGACCTCAAAACCTACTTGCTCCCCTCCCAACTTGACTGAAGCTCACTGTTCCCTCTTCTCATCTTGGAAAGATCCTAATCTTTCCTTCATTTAGAAATCTTATTACTTAATTTTACATGTTAATTTGTATCCTGTTAATTGTTTTCTTTTAATTAATTTAATTCTTATTTTATTAATTGTTTTTAATATATAGAAATCTGTCTTACTCTGCATTCAGTGTCTTTGGAAAGTCCATTGACTTGTTTATTATGCCCATTTTGCCAATTAACTGTATAGCTTGGATTGTGTTTCCTCAGTTATTATAAATTACCTACAATAACTTCACAAAGATTATTATATTTGGCAAAGAAAAAAAAACAGAATAAGAGTGGAGTAGCTTAACCTTTCCTCCACCATCTGTTTTCATCATCCCATACATACTGAGCAGTTATCCTATTCTTTCTTTGATCTTCCTTTTTCCTTAAATATAACCAACAATTTCCTTTTTGGTGTCCTTAACTTTACTTGCCATCCTACATATGAAATCACCTCCTACCAGACTGTGTCATGATTTTGCATCCTTACTTTCATCGTCTGTCATTTACTTAAAAAAAAATTGTTTGTAAATTCCCTGTGTATCCACCTTGGTCTTTTAAAACTATTCCACCTATTCCACCTTCCTAATCAAAATTGCTTCTTTTGTTTCTTTAGAATTTCTTTCTATAGAGCTTCCCTTTGCTTCCGGATTAATTTCCATAGAATTTCAGTTCAATGGACCCTACTGAAACTTTCTTTAAGCCCTGTGAAATTTGCTCTCCCTAAGTCTATGATTCATGTCAGATAATGCACAACTTTCCTCTTCTCTGTCATAAATATTAAGGTAGAACAGTCATCTCCCCTCCAAGTTCCTAACATTTCTCCCCTAGCAATTGTTTTTCCTTCTTGGTGAAAATAAGATCCAGAATAGAAGTTCTATTTAGTTCCTCCATCTTTTGAAGGATGAAATTATCAAGACAAGTGAAGGAATGATCAGCTGCTCTGCTTCTGGCATAGAGAGGGCTACAGATGATGTTCAGATAATTGAAGTTTCCATTAGGTGCTAGTCCTCCTTGAGTACTCTATCCACCCCATCCAACACATGAACATAAAAAGCAAATAGATGAGAAATTCACGAAACATTACAAGCTTAATGAAAGCATGACATTCTAATGATGTCATGGATCCTCTTCAAAAATGAAGGACAAACGACAATGTGTCCATATGATCTGTAGTTTTGGTTGGAAAAATACCCACTAGTCTTCTGCCATGTGGTCTAGACTAGTCTTTTCTTTAAAAGGTATTGAAACTATCCTTGCAACTCAGCTGGATCAGAAAACCAATGTTATGGCTTCCTGGTTGCCTGAGTAGAAAAGAATCTAGGAGGAGTTTCAATAGAAGTCTTAGGCTAGACACTAGTGGACCACTATGGGCAATACAGGAGGCAAGGAAGATCCATTTAAGTGAATTAATGGATGTTGCATCTTTTTCTGAATATCCTTTCCCCACTCTAAATATCCTTCTCTTGCTATTATTAAGTAAACCTCCTTTTATTAACTCTCTTGTGAACTATTTGTCTCATTTCATTCTAATCTCCAATCTGAATTACTAGATCAGCCTTGTCCACTATAGCAATTATATAATCCAAAGATATTGTCACTTCTATTTTTTCCTATGTTGATCTTTACCCAAATATCTTCTACCATGTTTTTCTATCCAGATCCCTCTTCTAGATTTTTCAGATGCATACATACATCTTAATATACAAAGTGACTCTCCATACCTTTACCAATCTTGTTCTTTTTGAACAAAATATGTTTTCAGGAGCTATATTCACAGGTCCTACCTCACCTGTATTGTCAAAATTGCCTCCTTGCATTAGGTTTCCAGTCCATTTCTTCCTGTAATCCATGTTTTAATGCATTTGTACATAGACTACGGAGGCCAAGTGTTTTATTGCTGGTTCCTTTCTTGGATTTTATTTCCTATGAATTTTTAAGCATCTGCACATTTGTAGCTACTCTTTATGAAATGAAACTTGCATAAGCCATTTTCTTCCTCTCCCTCCCATGTCTATTTTAGAACACTTTTGATTAGCTTTACAAGACTTCAAGCAAATACTTTCCATCCAATCCTTGTTAGTTGCACTCTATCACTGACCAGGAACTTGTTTATTACTATGTTTTAAGCTGTGTTTTAGGAATCCAAATTCCATTTTCAAGCACTATAATCTTTTCTTTTTTGGAGGGGAAAGGCAGGACAATTGGGGTTAAGTAACTTGCCCAAGTCACATGGCTAGTAAGTATTAAGTGTATGAGACAGGATTTGAACTCAGGTCCTCCTGATTCTAGGACTGGTGCTCTATTCACTGAGCTGCCTAGCTGCCCTTAAGCACTATATTCTTAACCCTTCCCAAAATTCCCTTTCCAAGTCCAACTTTCTTTTCTGAAGTCCTTGTCTTCAATTGACTACACTGGTGAGAATATCACCTTCAAGTTCATTTCATTGCCTAAAGTCTTATATACTTTTTCAGGTAAGTCCCCATCAAGATTCCTTGCCCATCCATTCTCATTTATTTTTTCTCATATTCATGCAATAATTAATATGTACTCCATTCTTCTGGTTATGCTTTTATTCTCTGTCTTCCATAAGGTAATCATGTTTGTGCTTGAAACTTCATAATCCTCATCAATGTTGTCTAGATTCCTCTGGAAGTCCTATTTATAGCCATATGAATCACCAGAAATGGGTAGTTGTCCTCAGGTCTGATAATTCTTGGGAGGCTTAGTATCTAGAAATGGGGATTTTCCATTTCCATGGCTATTCTGGAAAGAACTGGGCCATTATAAACATAGTTGAATTTTCAACTTTAGCCTAATGTTAAGGCCCTCAATATGTGGTCTTTGGACCCCAGAGGTCCTCAAGACCCTTTCACGGGGTCCATGAAGTCAAATTAATTTTCATAATTATAGCAAAAGGTTATTTTCTTAATATTATTGTTTTTTTAAAAAATAAACTTTCCTTATTTTTCCAACTACATATCTGTGTTAGGCTGGATTTGTTTCATATTAGGACAGATTGAATGTAGAAACACATACAAGAATCCAGGTGTCTTCTATTAAACCAGACACTAAAGAGATCTGCAAAAATATGTAAAACAATGCTCTTCTTCTCACCAAATTTTTAGTTGGGAAAGCATAGTTATTATTCATAAAATATGTTATTTATGTTAACATGCAATAGATCTATTATTATTTTAAATGAATTAATAAATATTTTAAATTTGACCAGTTTTAATTTCTAATATGGTAAATATTGATAGATATGACCCACATAAACAGAAGTTCTTTGGAATTCTTAAATTTTTTTTAAAGTTTAAAGGGATACTGAGAACAAAAAGCCTGAGAACTGTTTCTTAAATGTATTGCTCCATACCTCAAGTAATTGGGTAGGGGCAGATGGGAGGCTTCTGAATAAGACCTAGCTACCTTCAAATGGGGGAAATGTCACTAGAATTCAAATTCTCCAGTGTGGTTTTGTTCATGATCTAGTTTCTGGTTGCTAAGCAGTCATTCAGATAGACGTGAGAAAGAAAAGAAGCGGGACCCTCATCTATTGCTTTTAAAAAGACCTTTGGCTCATGTATTTCATGTATTATATACATATGCTCAACCTATATATTCTTCCTCTACCTCTAACCATAATAACTGAGGTGATGGGGCTTTACTGTTCTTTTTACCATTCACCCTTGGCAAAATGGTTGTGGTGGTAATAATGATGACAACCATAAAATGATTGGGTGATAATGGTGGATATGGGGATTGTCATGGAGATGACAAAAACAGTGTTACATCACAGGTCCAGGCATAAAGTACATACTTAATAAATGCTTATTGTTTGCCTTACCTGGTACTAGTTGTGGTAATGATGATGATTATGGTGATAATAGTGACACTAAGGAAGGAGACAGTGGTGATAGCAATGGATGGTGAAGATGACAATGGAAATAGGGGAGGTGACAATGATAGTGACGTTGGTTATGGTGATCATAGTAATGATGGTGGTGAAGACCATGGTAATGGCATTGGTGACAATGATGACGACAATGTTTTTGACAGGGATGATTGTGGTGACAGTGGTGATGATGATATTGATGGGGACTCTGAAGGTGATGTTGGTAATAATGATGGTCAATTGCCAGTGATGGCAGCAATGAGGATGAGGATAATGATGATGTTGATGGTGGTGACAGTGGTAATTGATGATAATTTCCTGAACAGGATGTCCATGTGGCCTTGGTTACTATATATTCCAAACACAGAACTTATCTATTTAATAGTTAGGTGACTGGATTGATGCAACTAGGTCCCTTTTCCTCCCCATGTGCCCTACAAGCCATTTGCATTTAAATATAGTTGTTAGTATTCTGATGTTTTACTTAAGGGAATTTTTAAAAATGAAATTTTCTAGAGATTTAAGTGTTATAACATTCCATTTTGCAATTAAATACTTTCAACGATTCAATTAAGCAAATGTCTATTAAGTATCTGCTATCTTTAAGGCCTGGGTGCTAGGGATATAAAGATAAGATACAAATAGACTTTCTTGTACAGGAGCTTACAACCAAATAATTCCACAGAAATATCCAGTTCATATAGCACCATTGGGAAATGGTTGCCTGGGAGTTTTGGCTTATTCTGGGCTGCTGATATTCTGAAAGGCAAAAGTTTATAGACTGGCCCTGACATGCCTAGTAACCCATCCAGAAAAGGCATCAAAAATGGCATGATTATTACCACCCTGCATACCTTACATGAGACTACCAGCTCATCTCACATATTCCTCCTTCCTGGTTAAAATGTTGACATCAGTAGGTGGGACAACTGTGCCCTTACTGGTGTTTTGTGAAGAATTCTAGCTAATTCTGAAGACTGACAGTGAAGTATTTTTATATTAGAATATATTTTTCTTGGCAGAGAAATGGTGAACTATAGGTGTGGAATGAGACATACAATTACACAGATGGGGCAAGGGGAGGGGAATTATTGAGAAGTGATAATTAGCATTAATGAAATATTTTCTCCCAATAAAATAGAACCAGTAAGAAAGGTAGGAGAGTTGGGGCCCAATTAATTTATTTTTATCACTATTTAGTTTAGTTGTGTGACCTTGGGGGCAAATCATGTCTTTCTGGTTCTCAGTTTCTCCATCTGAATTATACAGTGAATAGAAAATCCTGTTTTAAAATAGTCTGTTCACACATGGATTTGTATATTATAAATATTGAACCACATTCTAGTCTTACCTTCTTAAATCTACTTAAAGGAAAGTTATGTTAACAGTCTATTTTCCCCATTTTCAGTATGATAGGAACAGTACTGGACATATGTATAGAATGATAAACAGCATGAGAATTAGCATGGGAAGAATTCTAGACCTAGAACCAGGATATATCTGGCTTCTGCTCCCATTTCTGACAATCACTGTGTTCCTTTATCGCTCTGTTTTCCAATTTCCTCATCAATAAAATGAGAACAGTAATGCTTGGTGTTTTGAGAAAAGGACTTTGTGAATATATAATGAGTTGTTATTAGGGTGCCTCCTGGTTATAAAGTACTCACTGGCAGATTTGATCCTCAATCAACCCTGTGAGGAGACACAGGACTAGAATTACTACCCTTATTTTATAGATGAGTAAATTGATTCTCAGAAATGTTAAAGGACTTACCAAGAGCTACAAGAGATGCAATTATCTGGTCCTCTCAGGCTCCTAGGAAGCAAGAGGACTGAACTTAGTGTCAAGATACTATTAGAAGGCACCCTGCTTTCCAGAACTAAGGCTCAACAAAGCAGACTGTGCCCTGAGCTTGGCATAACAACAGTCCTTTGCACTCACCCTCTGGATGAACACTGCTGCAATTAAATCACAAAACTGATGGTCCCCAAGCTCAAACACCAACAGGCCCAGACACGAAGCCCTGCTATGAACAGAGTTTTTGTCACTAGACAACCTTGCCTCACTGTTGCTGTTATGCCTTGCTACTGTTGCTACACTATACTGTTTGACTCTTTGTCTAGTCACAAGTATATAAATCAAGGTTCAGTCACATTAAAGTGTATCCCACCACTAGGGGTGGGGCTCTGGAAGATGTGTCTTATTCCCTCCTTGCTTGCAAGCCATTTCCCTCACTTCGAAATTAAACTTCTGTCTGATTCCTGATTCTCCTATCTCTAGCTTGCTCATTTGGTTCAGTTGACATTAATTGGTGTCAGAAATGGAATTGGACATAGAATTGGGCCATTGGACTCTTTGGTACCAGTGAGAACAAACCCACTGGAGACTTATTTCAAACCCCTCCTCATCTGGTGAGTTCTGTGCCCTTGTCCCTGCTCCAATCTCTGAGTTCCTATCTTGGTCAATCCCACCATTTTTTTGTGAGGAAAACTCTGGGGCCCTCCCATGACCCAATTCATCTCAGATTACTCTGGTAAGGATATCCTTTCTACATGCTCCATTCCCCTAATCAACTTTATCTTCTCTGTTCTGTTCTGGCTTCACTAAGAGAATGTTTGGTTAGTTCCATACCTCTGTAAAACTGGTAAATGCCTGCCCAGTTATGGACTGTGACTCTGTGTTTTGTTAGAACTGTTTGTGTCTGTCTGCATTTGTCTTGTTGTTTCATCTGTGTTTGTATATTTGTAAAATGTGAATGTCTGTGCCATGTTTATGTTGTTTGTAGATTTTGTCATCTTGAAAGATTTAAAATGCATCCAGGCAGAAAAACTTCTAAGGGCTATAGTTAAAGAGTTTAGAACATTGGGAAAGGGGGCAGCCAGGTGGCTCAGCGAGGTGGCTCACCTGCTCCAGTGTTGGGATGACCTGGGGTTCAAATCCAGGCTCATATACTCAGCACCACACCCAGAAATAATAACTGGCTGCGTAACCTTGAGCATGTTACTTAACCCCGATTGCTAAAAAAAAAAAAAAAAACCATTGGGAAAGATTATTGAACTTTCTACTTGGAGCAATTGTCCCAGTAAACAGGACTACTTCCCACTTTAGGCTTTATGAAAGAGATTAGGTTGTAATAAAAGAGAAAAAGAAGAAGCCCTAAATGACATTTCCCCCCCTATAATTTCAGCTTTGGCCATGTTGGAATTCCAATGTTTCTGAAATTACAGAGGTAAAGTCAGGTAATTGAAGTTTGTAGAATTAAAAAAAAAACTTCTTAGATTAAGGAATTTGAAGATTTATCATTTTTGCAAGATTGCAGGGGAGAAATCCTGAGACTTTGGATAATTCTAGGAACTCACTCCCTTCTGAAATATCTTATTATGTTTTGGGGTACCACTCTAGAATTCATTTTAAGGAAAAAATAAGGATTAAATTTTATAAAAGTTAAAAGTAGATGGCACTGCCCCTGAAGATGGATAGCTTCATTATTCTAGGGCAATGAAGGAAAGCAGCTAGTTTGGAAGTAATCCCAGAGTGAAGAAAGAAAAAAAAAAGAGGTAAATTGTTTGCATTTCTTGTTAAGCCTTCCTTGAACACAAAAAGAGACTCCTGTAACTCCCTAGGTCAGAAACCATCTCCCTGTTAACCCCAGATCAGATCCCCAAATATAGGTGTTCAAAAAATGTTGGAAAAATGTAGGAAAAACTTGAGTTACATTCTGATTGCAGAAAATTTATTAGCTGTGTAATATTAAACATTATATTATCTCTGTTTGTCCCAGTCCCCTGATCTGTAAAAAGAAAAATAATAATGCTATCCACCTCCCAGGGTTGTTGTGAGATCAAAATAGTATAATGATTGTACAGTACTTGACACAGTGACTGGCATATACTAAGCACTATGTTATTATTATTATTTCTTTAGTTGAATGTAATGTTCCATGCCGGATAATTCTGAAATGAGTTTAAAATGCCAAAAGTATTAAGACTAATAATTTTTGTAGGGATAATTGGGAAACACAATTGATTTCACCTGAAGTTTTGCTTTATGTTTTAAACACATAATATTGTTTATTTTGTTATTGTATTTCTAAATTCTCATATAATGTGAAGTTTGAGAGACCATTGTAACAGAAATGCTATTAGACAAAACTTTTTAATCTGGATGCTGTTACACATAAATTGGGCTTTTAAAAGAATGTGATTTTAAAAAATGGATATATGAAAACTTAAATACTTAATGAGGCATCTTTTGATAAAAAACAGATAATGATAATAATAATAAGTTTAATAGAAAATTTTTATTTCAAAATTCTTGGCTATTATGGAAGTGTATAGGGTGGTTTAAAGATGTAACTTCAACATATTAATGATGAATCAACTATCAGGTGTTTGCTGTATATCTGAAGCCCCAGAATATGGGTAGTTTTAATTTAAAAAGTAAAGGATAAATGAAATGTTAACTGTTAGGGAAATATCAAGAAAGATATTAAAGCCCTAAGTTGTAGTTAGTGAAACTTTGCTATTTAAGATAAAAATTCTTGGGAGTGTAATTTACTATTGCTTTGAGTTTTGATTACAGACATATTTGTATGAATTGTCATGAAGCCAATAGTAGAAAATAGCATATGCTGTAGTCTGGAAACTACTAAAGGTGGCTGTCTATGCCTGGGAAAAGTTTTGGGGGTGACTTTGGCATGGACTAAGGTAGAATCTTTATAACTTTATGTCTCCATTGTGCTTTTTACTATCTGAAAAGGAAATTTCCTCATGTGGTTAATCCTCAGTTTTGCTTTTAACACTCTGTTACATTATTGTTACAATCTCCATGATTGGATGTCAGATACTACTCATGTCTGGAATCAAACACAGCTAAGGGAGTTTCCCCCGTTATGAAATGACATTGTTTTTACTATGTCCCTCTGTTACCTTTTATGGCAAATTGCTATGATCAAGTTTTGTAAGTACAATACTAAATCAATTGAATAGTAGATTGACACTGGAACATGTCAATAAGATACAAGTATGAGCATTTTACAATTTTAACCTGCATTTGTGGTCCAACTATAATATAGGGATGATATCTTCCTTATGATTAGACAAGCATAAGATGAAGATATAAAAAGTTATTTAAATGGGGTGGCCAGGTGGTGCAGTGAATAAAGTACCGGCCCTGGAGTCAGGAGGACCTGAGTTCAAATCTGGCCTCAGACACTTAACACAAAAAAACTAGCCGTGTGACCTCGGGCAAGTCATTTAACCCCAATTGCCCTACCTTCCCCCCCTCCAAAAATGAAAAAAAAAGGTATTTAAATAAATGGGATAGTAAATTTTGAGAAAGCAACAGAATGAGACTATTTTCTCTAAGAACTATATACATATATATATATGATTGGCTTACAAATTCTCAAAGTTGGATCAAAGATTTATTAATTAATGATTAATTGGGCTTTACAAATAAATTGTATTGATAATGATAAAGCAGTGAAATTATTTTTCCATTTTTAAAATATCTGTCTAATGATATTAAAGAGCAGAAGAGTTCATTTTACAGTTGAACCCTTGTGAATTTTTAAGGATTTCTACATCAGGTACAGTATTTAGGTAAGGACAGAAATAGTAATTGGTATATAATCTGAAATTCTCTGAAGTTTCAAGAGTAGAAAACAAAATTTACTAAATCATATTAAGTGAAAATTGTCTAGGAATCTCTGAATTTGGAATCAGAGAAACAGAACCCTTTCCAGAACTGTCTGAGAATAAAGCCTATTGTACGAGAAAAGATATCTTGGGACCAGGTAACTGCATGAGACATCTGGGACTCAAAATGTGCTGGTTAAATGGATATTGAGAATGGATCAGTATAATACATGTAAATTTCCCTTCTCAAAACTAGTCCATTGTGAGCCCTTTGAGTAGAGTGACCTATACCTGACTTAATGTAATTATGTAATTACGAGAATTGTGAGGAAACCTGATAGCATTGTTTGCACCTAGCTCTTCGTGGCTAGGAAACTGGACCATTTCTATGTGCTATTTAGAGATGTTGACCAGAAGCTCAGATCCAAAGATTGATCAAGAAGTTTTCTTAGAATTGTCCATCAATCATTGTTTCTAAGGACCCCTACCAGGTCCTTCTGACTACTTCCACAGCTGCCACACTTGTGGTGTGGACTCCTGGATCATCTGAAAAAAGCCCCTGCTCCTGAGTGGATGGCAGAATCCCCTGAAGACCTCAGGGTTCATCTAGTATAGTCCCAGAAGTAGCCAACACCTAGATGAGACAGCTATCTCAAGGTTCTAGATGAGGGCTGAGTTTACTGTCCTAGTTTTTTCTCCTCCTCCCTTTTATTATGTGCCCAACCACCAAGCCCTGATTCGAGTGTGTGTCGGCATTTTGTCCCTCTACATTGTTGGCCTCCTTCTCTTTTCTCTTTGCAAGCAAGTAACGGCTAGACAAGACCTATTCAAGTCAACACCTTGTTCTGGCCCAAATGGCCTTTCATCGCATCTTGGTTTATACCTATTTCTCCTTTATTGACCAGAAGGGTAGGGGTTCTTTCAGACCTCCTCTCTTTGGCCAGAAGAGGGAAATGTCAAGATATTGTTAGAAGATACCCTGTTTTCCAGAGCTAATGCCCAGTAAGCAAGCTGTGTCCTGAGCTTGGCATAACAACAATTGCCTGTGCTTATAACTGCCAAGTGAACCAAACCAGATGCCCCACTGCTGCTCCTGTCACTCCAACCCTGATGCTGAACAACCACAAGGCTCAATGACCCTAATGATTTGGAGACTTTTTATTGTGGTCCAGCTGAGGATTTGGAGATTGTTTACTCAAGACCCAAGAATGCCTGTGCTGTGGTTAAGCCATTTATGGTTTTCACACTTAAAAACTCTACCCCTGCTGTAAGTGGGGTAAGACCCTTTTTTAGGAAGGAGGGCTTTGCAAGCCATTTCCCTCACTTTGAAATTAAAATTCTGTTTGATTCCTGACTCTCCTGTCTCTAGCCTGCTCTGGTTCAGCTCTGTCATCCACAGTTTAGAGGTTGGTTCAGTCCAGTTGACATTGGAAACGAAAGACCTGCGTTAGTCATTTATTAGCTTCATCACCCTGGGTAACTTATTTCACCTTTCTGTTTGCTCACTGATAAAATAAGGATAGGGCAGCTAGGTGGCGCAGTAGCCTGGAATAAGGAAAAGCTGAGTTCAAATGTGGCCTCAGACACTTACTAGCTGTGTATCCCTGGGCGAGTCACTTAACCCCGTTTGCCTGAGCTGAAGAAGGAAATGGAAAACTGTTCCAGTGTCTCTGACAAGAAAACCCCAAATGGGGCCATGAAAAGTCGAACACTACTGAAAGACTGAACAACAACAGCAAAAAATGAGACCAAGATGTGAGTTCTACCTAGTTCAAAGAATTATTGAGAGGAGTGCTTTGGTGGAAATTCTAAAGTCACACAGAAATGAGCTACTAATATTTTTTATTATTCTGAAGAGAAAATAAGATATGATGGAAAGTAAATGTTTAGAGACAGTTACATACATTGTGATTTTTAAAAATAGTCTTTCATATTAGCCTTCAGCCTGATCTTACAAAGGTGTATCAGGCTAAGAGGCCCAGGCTACTGAAAACTGGTCAGTGCACACAAAGAGTTTATAACTCTGGGAATAGTGATCCATTGTTCATCATTTCCACAGAAAGTGAGGAAAGAAAACATTAGTTGCTGTTGCACTGGGAAGGCCTGAGGTTAGACTCAAGGTAGAACTTCCCCATCTTGCGAAGTTATGAGACTGGTTTGTGAGCTAACAGAAAGAGCAAGTGAGGAAGATTTGTCAAAGAATGCTGAATTCGGAAGGGACTTTAAAACCTAGGTCACAGAACATCAGAACTGTGTGGGCTTTAGAATGTAAAGCTGTTGGAAGGGAACTTCGAGTTCCTGGTTCAACCTTTTAATTTTAGGAATAGGAAACTGAGACCCAGATATGGAAAGAGGTTTCACCAAGGCCATATGATAAATTAGTGTCAGAATCAGTTATCCAGATCTCTTCATTTCTACCTCATTGTTGTTGTTTTCCCCCACTCTACAATTGTGTAGAGTCACCTTTCCCATGGTGATGGGTGATTGCAGCCTTGCATGGAAGCAGACAAATGGATATTTGGAGTGTATCCCTTCTTTGCAGAAGAGTCAGTGATTCTGGCTTGGGCTTAGGACTTGGAAAAGCATGGAAGTGATCCTCAATGATTAATTAACTCCAGTTTTGTCACCCAGGTGTACCCAGTGTTTTCTCCCCCTTCTCCTTCCATGTTTGAACAGGAGAAGGCTGAGGCGGGAGTGGTAGCCCCTGCTAACACAGCACCTGTCAGGGTGTAGCTGGGCCAGGGATGTCAGCCAGTTCATTAGGTCCACAGTGGACTGCCCAGCCAGACAGGCACAGGCAGAAATAAGCCAAGTAAGGACACAGAGGGAGTAAAAGGATTGAGTTCCAGAGAACAAGACAGAAGCCTTCCCCATCCAACACCCACCTTCAAGATTGGTCTAGCTAGCACAAGAGTTTTTTGAGCACTGAACTCCAAGACAGGAAATGCCAGTTGGCCTTAGGATTCATACCCATTTGTATTTTATTTATCTAATGGCAAAAAAATGGCTGAGCCCGGAAGCTCTACCAGTTATAATGAGTCACTGGGGATGCCCGATTCCATTCAGTACCTATTCCCTAACACCAGGCTAAACCTGGATGCCTCCTTCTGGCTGAACCTTCTTATCCCCAGAATAAGTCCCACTTCTGGCACCAGATTGACCCCTCACTTCCAACAACCACATTGCAAACCTATCCCTTGGACACAAGGGGAACCTTGTAGACAAGTAGAAAAGTTCTGTGCATGGCATTTACTGTCTTCATCTCTAGAGATGGAGTTCAGGGCATAGGGCCAGTAACAGCGGGCTAAGATCACCATCTTCATCTACAAAGTCCAGCATGTGTCACTGCAAAATACACAAAAATTGTGTAGACCCTGTCTCTTTACTTCTAGTATCCCTATATTCCTTCGGGTTCAGACTCCAATCCTGGAAAATCTGCTTGATCTTCAGTAAGCTATAATAGCTTTTGTGATCTCTCCCTTGTAAAGCTTAGCATAGTAGAAAGGACCATGGAATAGCAGCAGAGTCACAGAATCACAGAATTTGAAAAGGACTTCTGGAGAAGGGCCATCCCCTCCAACTCATATCTGAAAAGAGATCTACACTACCTTCCCCCGTGCCCCCCCAAGCGAGGAGCAGTGGAGGTGCGTCAGTCCTGCAGCCGCCTCCATGTGGCTCCATCAGAGCTCCTGGTCTGCAGATCGTAGGGGGCCCAAGTGACCATTCAGAGGGTAATTGCTTTTGCTTTAACCTGCCTGGATCTGGATCATGGTCTTGGGTGGAGGTCCTGAGGTGTGTGACTAGTGAGCCAGAGCTTATAGGGGCTATAGAAATGGCACCCTCCTAATAGTTCCAGCATCTGTGAAAACCCCAGCAATTTGGGACAAAGCTCTCCCCTCTGGAAGCAGAGTTCTACTGTGGCAAAGACTGCAAAAGTCAAGTAATTGGCTTCCAATATGAGCAAGCAACAGAAGCAGAAACAGATGATGGAATCCTTTTTTGGGGACAAAAAGGATCAAAGCATGGAGTGGGAGGAAGACAAAGAAGTCAGAACTCCCGCACTAAAAGCTTCCAAGAAAAATATGAATTGATTACAAGCCATGGAGGAGCTAAAGAAGGATTTTGAAAATCAAATCAGAGAAGTGGAGGAAAAATTGGGAAGAGAAATGAGAATGATGCAAGAAAATCATGAAAAGAGAGTTAACAACCTGACTGAATATAATACCTTAAAAAATAGAAAAGAGGCTCAAAAAGCCAAAGAAGAATGCCTTAAAAAGCAAAATTTGCCAGATGGAAAAAGAATCTCAAAAGCTCACTGAAGAGAATCATTCTTTCAAAATTATATTGGAGCAAATGGAAGCTAGTGACTTTATGAGAAATCAAGATACTATTAAACAGGGGGTGGCTAGGTGGCACAGTGAATAGAGCACCGGCCCTGAAGTCAGGAGGACCTGAGTTCAAATCTGGCCTCAGACACTTAACACGAGCTGTGTGACCTTGGGCAAGTTGCTTAACCCCAATTGCCCTCCAAAAAGCAAAAACAAAAACAAAAAGATACTATTAAACAGATCCAAACAAATGAAAAAAAAAATAAAAGGCAGTGTGAAATACCTCACTGGAAAAACCACTGACCTGGAAAATAGATCCAGGAGATATCATTTAAAAATTATTGGACTACCTGAAAGCCATGATCAAAAAAAGAGCCTAGAAATCATCCTTCATGATATTCTCAAGGAAAATTGCCCTGACGTTTTAGAACTAGAGGGCAAAATGGAGGTTGAAAGAATCCACTGATCACCTCCTGAAAAAGATCCCCAAAAGAAAACCCCTAGGAATATTATAGCCAGGCTCTGGAGTTCCCAGATCAAGGAGAAAATATTACAAGCATCCAAGAAGAAACAATTTGAATATTGTGGAAACACAATCAGGATAACACAGGATCTGGCAGCTTCCACTTTGAGGGATCTAAGGGCTTGGAATACAATATTCCAGAGGTCAAAGGATCTGGGATTAAAACCAAGAATCATCTACTCAGCAAAACTGAGTATCATGTTTCAGGGAAAAATATGGTTATTCAATGAAATAGAGGACTTTCAAGCATTCTTGAAAAAAAAACAGAGATGAATACAAAACTTGACATTCAGATATAAGAAGCAAGAGAAGCATGAGAAGGTAAACAGGAAAAAGAAATCATAAGGAACATATCAAAGTTGAACTATTCATATTCCTACATGGAAAAATGATAATTGTAACCCTATGAAACTTTTCTCAGTATAAGGATAGTTGAAGGGAATATAAATGTATAAATATATATGTATACATACATATATATGTCTATATAGGAGGGTATAGGGGCTTATGAATACATATGTGAATGTGAATGTGTGTATATATGTCTACAGGTATACATAGAGGGTACAGGACCAATTGAATAGGAAGGGATGATACTTAAAAGGTGAAATTGAGAGGTAAGAGAGGAATATAATGAGAGGAGATGGGGAGAGACAGAATGGGGTAAATTATCTCATATAGAAGAGGCAAGGGATAACTGTCACAATGGAGGGGAAGAACAGGAAGGCAAAAGGGAATGGGTCAACCTTACTGTCATTGAATTTGGCTTAGGGAGGGAATGACATACACACAAAATTGGATATCTTGCCCTACAGGAGAGTAGGGGGGAAAGGGATGAGAGGGGGGATGAATGAGGGGAGGGCAACTTGGTGGGGAGGATAGTTAGAAGCACACACTTTTGAAAAGAGACAGGGTCAAAGTAGAGAATGGAACAAGTGGGGGTGGGATAAGATGGAGGGAAATATAGTCAGTCTTTCACAATATATCTACTATGGAAATGTTTTGTATAACTATACATACACAACCTATGTTGAATTGTTTATCTTCCCAGTAAGGGTGGGTGATGAAGGAGGAAGGGAAAGAATCTGGAATTCAAAGTTTTAAAATCAAATGTTTAAAAAATAATTATCATTATTATTAATTATTATTATTTACATGCAACTTGGAAATAAAATATACAGGCACTGGGGTGTGGAGATCCATCTTGCCCTACCGTAAAGTAGAGGGGGGATGGGGAAGATATAGGAGAGAGCAGACTGGGGGAGGGGGTATACAGTGGGATCACTGTTTTGAGGTGGTGGGTAGGGGAAAGACAGGGAGAAAATATGTAACTCAAAATCTTGTGGAAATGAATGATGTAAACTAAAAATAAAATTTAATTTAAAAAACATTTCATTTTGTTAGATTCTATCCAATGATCTAGTCTGTTCAGATCATTTTAAAATTTGAATTCTATCATCCAGTGGGTTAACTTTCCTTCCCAGCTTTATGCCCTTTGCCAGTGTTACATGAAATGATGTAAAGAAACTGCAGCTTTCTCACTAGCAGCATGATTTTTGTAAAGTTATTTCCTTTTCCTGATCCTCAGTTTCCTCTTCTGTAAAATGAATAGAAAATCAGAGAAGAGAAAATGGAAGAGAATTTGGAAAGTCTAGAATCTAATAGCAATCCCTTCTTGTTTGCAAAGCACATGCTTGTTGACACTCTCATTTGACCCTCATATCACCAGTGTGAGTGGAACAGTTTGGGGTTTACTAACCCCATTGTGAAGGCTGGGAAGCTGAAACCCAGAAAAGGGAAGTCATTTGCTTAAGGATACACTGAGTTAGTGACAAAGTTCAGATATGAACCCAGGTTTCTTAACTCAATGCCTTCTTGTTTGGGCTGTCCCAGATTCAATTCCTTCTCCTGGGGATAAGGTCCTGACTTCCCTGTTCCTGTCTCAGAATCACCTTTACTTACTAACCCTGGAGCATAACCTCTCTGTTGCAGACACACTGGTATCCTTGCTGCCCACTAGGCCTTTAGCTTTTCTCTCTGCCTTTGATCTTGTTTCAACCACCTGGAAAATCCACCTTCCTCATCTCTGCCTTGCTGTCTCTGAAGGCTAAGCTCAGGCTGTTCCAGTGAAGCCTTCCCTTATCACTCAGGTCCTAGAAGAATACCTTTCTCCCCTGGAATCCTTCAGCTCTGCCTGCCTGGCTCATTGGGCTGAGCATCAACCTAGGATTTGTAGCAGGTTCAGCCTGGACGAGTTATTTGTCTTCTTTTTAGTTCCTGTCATTAGACTTGCAAATAAAAGGATCCTGGTATTTGCCAGACAACATGGTCTAGCTGACAGAGGATTGGACTTGGCATCAAGAAGACATGAGTTTGAACCTTCCATCAGACACTAGTTAGATGCATAAACCCTGGTTAGTTGCATAATGTCTATGAGTCTCAGTTTCATCATCTATAAAATGGGTATGATGATATAGCCTATCTCTTAGGGTAGCTGTAAGAATCAAACATAGAAGTATGTAAATCAGCCTTGAAACGATAGACCTATAATGTTTGGAAAATTTGAAGCACTATATGGACATCAGTGATTATTAGAGCCAGAAGGAAGCTTTGGGATAATCTAGTCCAACTCCATCATTTTGTGGATGAGAAAGTTGAAGACCAGAGATAGAAATGTCTTGCATGACTTATTAGTCACGTGACCAATAAGTTCTGACTGGAAGCTCATGGTTTTCCCTTTGGCTGCCTCTCAGACTTGTGAATGCATTGAATGTGAAGATTCCTAGGAGGCAGGTCATTGGGTAAATGGGAGAATGGAAGAAGGGATGAGAGATAGGAGAAATAAAGGTTGGAGGAAAGGGATTTGTTTGACCATTAGGGATATGTGTTGCAGGAAGATTGTGCTATTAGTTTATTGTATGACTTTGTTGAACGAGTCACTTTCCTTCTCTGCCGCAATTTGCTTCTCTTTAAAATGAGGAGTTGATATGTCCAATGGGCTATAAAATGGCGCATATCCTTGAACCCAACAATACCACTACTGGATCTGTATCCCAGAGAGAATTACAAAAAAGGGGGAAAGGACCTATTTGTACAAAATATTTCTAGCAGTTCTTTTTTGTGGTGGCAAGGAATTGGAAGTTGAAGGGATGCCCATCAGTTGGGGAATGACTGAACAAGTTGTGATATATAATTATAATGGAATATTACTGTGCTATAAGAAATGATAGACAAGATGTTTTCAGAACAACCTGGAAAGACTTGTATGAAATGATGCAAAGTGAAGTAAGAAGAACCAGGAGAATGTTGTGCAGTAACAGCAGTTCTGTATAATGACTAACTGTGAATTACTTAGCTATTCTCAGTAACACAGTGATCCAGCATAATTCTAAAGGAGTCATGATGAAAAATGCTATCCATCCCCAAAGAAATCACTGATGGAGTCTGAACACAGATCGAAGTACACTCTTTTTCACTTTAATTTTTTCATGGTTTTTCTTCCTTAGGGTCTGTGTCTTTTTTTTTCACAACATTACTACCATGGTAACATGTTTTGCATGACTGAGTATGTATAACCTATATCAAATTGCTTACTTTCTCAGGGAGTGAGTGGGGAGGTGAGAGAGGGAGAGAGAAAATTTGGAACTCAAAAATTTTTAAATGAATGTTAAAAGTTGTCTTTAGGGGGCAGCTAGGTGGCGCAATGAGTAGAGCACTGGCCCTGGAGTCAGGAGGACCTGGGTTTGGATCTAGCCTCAGACACTTGACACAAAAAAACTAGCTGTGTGACCTTGGGCAAGTCACTTACCCCAATTGCCCTAGCCTCCCCCTCCAAAAAAAGAGGTGCCTTTACATGTAACTGGGGGTGGGGGGGAATAAAATATTATTAAATAAATAAATAAATAAAATAAGTTGAGACTAGGTGACCTGTAACAACCTTTAAGTTATTAAATATATAACCTTTAAGTTATTATATACTAACTCTGTAAGTAGATTCATAGCTGGTGGGAAGACAGAGGCTGGACTGGGCCCTGGGAGAGCTTGTAAGGGACCCTTCCCTCAGAAATGGAAACAGAGGGCTCTGAGCCCTTGGTGCTGCTTGGTTTCAAAGATTGCCTAGGATCTGAGAAGCGCCCTGCCACAGGGGGCCTGAGCAGAGAGAGAGCTATGTGGGCTGGGTGCCCAGCACCCGGCACTGCCCAAAGCTGCTTTCAGTGTCCCTGAACACCCACTCCAATGCTAAGAAAAAGTCCTACCTCCTAGATATCTTTCACCCTCCCCCTTGCCCATGCTCCATCTCCACCTGCTGGCTTTAGGGCAGCCGTTGCATTCAGGGCCCAGCCATTGTGTCACCCAAGCTCGGGTGGGCACACCTGGTGCTTGCCCCAGCTTGCAGCACCTCAGCAAGCCTGCTGACTGCCTTGATTTAAGAGCCTCTGTCTCCCAGGCTGAGGGACTGCCTGCTCAGCCTGTGAGGTTGTCCCCTTTAAGGCACACCAGCTGGGGCTATGTTGTCTGAGAGTGAGGTTGGAAGGAAGGGGTTGGGGTGGGTGAAAGACAGAAAGCCTGGAGCTACTTTGTTACCATGTTCCTCTCTTCTCCCATGGCTTATTGGGTAAAGGAAATGGCTGTTCCCTTTACCCAGAAAGATAGCCATTGGTTTTTTGTTTTTTTAAATAGTCATTGGTTTCGTGGGAGTGGGGAGTTTTAGGGCTTCAGGTAGGTCTAGCCTGTACCTGAAGAGGAGTCCTCTCTACAAAGACCTCCAATGTTTGGAGAACACACAAGTACCCAGAGGCACACCTTATATTTTGAACAACTGTTAGAAAATTTTCCTTCTGTCAAGTAAATCCAGCCTCTCTATGACTTCCATCCACTGCTCCTACTTCTGTCTTCTGAGGCTAAGCAGAGCAGGTCTAACTTCTTCCAGAGTCCTTCACATGTTTGAAGATGATGATTCCTTCAACCAATCCTCCTATGGCATGGTCTCTTAACATCTCTGTTGCTTGCCTCTGGTCACTTCCCAGTTGTTCAATGTCTTTCCCCAAATGTGACACTAAAA
Organism: Petaurus breviceps papuanus; assembly: GCF_028583685.1. NCBI lineage: Eukaryota > Metazoa > Chordata > Mammalia > Diprotodontia > Petauridae > Petaurus > Petaurus breviceps. Next base: position 13,054,440 of record NW_027187368.1, on the reverse strand, counting down.
CCTGAACTTCTGGTTTGAAACACAATACTACAGATGTGGTCTGACCAGTGCAAGGGACAATGGGACTATCACTTCAGCCAGCCCTGGACACCCACCCCTCCCTGACCCAACTGGTCTTCTGGAGTAAAGAATCTGAAGGTCAGGCCTTTACTGTAATCCTTATTCTATCCTGAATCTCATCACCAGGTCTCCACCTTTCTCCCACCCCCCCCAGCTTTCCCAAGGACAGGCTTTACTGCCCTCTCCACAATCATTCTTCAATTCCTTTCACTTCACTCTTCTTCCCTCTCTATCAAGGTTTCTTAATCTATTTCTGAGTTATAGACTTCTTTGATAGCCTGCTAAAGCCTTTCTCAGAATAAAGTTTTTAAACATACAAAATAAAAGTTTTTCAAAGGAAACTAATTGTACTGAAATAGTTACCAGAATATTAAAAAGTTCACAGACCTCAGGTTAAGAACCCTTGCTTTAAAAAAATAAAACCTAGCCATGTGACCTTGGGCAAGTTACTTAACCCCAACTGACCTCCAAAAAGCAAAAACATAAAAATAAAAATAAAAGAACCCTTGCTTTAGATGCTATCCCAACTGCCTTCCTACTCCAATGTTCTATGCTCTAAGATCCTTTTCAGCTTTGACATTTTATGTTCTATGGATCAGGAACTGGGGGGATTTGGGTGAATTCTGGTATAAAATCATTAGCATGTAAAATATATGCAAATCATATGCAAAACAGCATGTTTCATGCTAATTTAAAGAACGGAGAGCAGGACCATTTTGGGTAATAGGGCAGCAGCCCTGGTCCTTGGGCATTGGCAGACACATCTCCTTCTTTTCATTATTCTGATTGCGGTCATAAATCCTAGGCTTGGCTCTCACCCCTCCCAGCCTTCTCCAAGGAGCCATCCTGGGTCCCCTTGCACTCAGGCTGTTTTTCTCTCTCTCCCTCAATCTATAGGACCATAGATCTCAAACTGGAAGAGAACCTTAGAGGCTATCTAGTCTAAACCTTTAATTTTACAGATGAGTAAACAAAGGCAGGAAAAGTGAAGTGTCTTGCCCAAAATCACTCATGATGAATTGTACAGGACTTGAATACCACTACCTCTATTTCCTCAACTGTAAAATGGGAATAATAGCAGCACCTATCTTGAAGGATTGTTGTGAGAATAAAATGAGCTGGTATTTGTAAATGAGCTAATATTTGTGAAAAGTGCCTAGTACAGTTCCTGAAACATAGTAAATACTATAGAAATGACTTTTTTCTCTTCTTTTTCCCTCCTCAAAACCAGCAGTCTTTCCACTGGGCCACTCTGTGCTGTATTATTCTACCCTTCTTGCAGATGAGGAAACTGAGGCTCAGAGAAATTAAATGACTTTTTTAGGGTCACACAGCTAGTAAGTAATTGGTTGGAAGGCAGGATTTAAATCTAGGGCTTGCTTTTTTGACTAACTTTTCTTGCCCTTTTCACTATACTATACTATGCCTCTGTAGTGAGTGTCCCTTCACTGCAGGCTGGTTGTACATTTGTTGAAGATCTTGCCAAGGGGTTAAACGAGCTGTGCTCTGAAACTCCTTTAATTTTTGAGATTCTGTGACTCAGAGTCATGGGTGGCCAGTTCCTATTTGACCTGACTCAGTCCTTGAGCCCTGGAGGATGGGCATTCCCCTAATTCAGAAGTCAGAAACAAAAATGAGGACTTGAGTGTGATCCTGACTATGGAGGAGCTTTCTAATTCCAACTGGCCTGTGGGTGGACCTATCTGGGCATCAGCATATGGCTTGAGGGTGACTATGTATTTTTGTTGTCTCAGTAGTTCCAACATGTCAGTATGATACCATTAGGTGAATATAATACGGAATGATTTTAAGAGTCAAACTAGCAAAAACAGATTAGAATTCAAGAGATCTGCATTTAAATCTTGGCTCTACCACTGAATCCCTGTGTGACCTTGGGCAAGTCACTTCTCTCTGGGTCTCAGTTCACTAAATATAAGACATGTAAGTTGGACTTAGATGATGTTTGAAGTCTCTTCCGATTCTAACATTCTATGATTCTGTTTTTTAAAGCTTCTCACATCTTTAACATTCTATGTTCTAATAATCTGTTTTTTTTTCATTTTCTTTAACAACATTTTATTGACATCTTTTATTTACATTGCTGTCACTTCCCAGTGACTGCCCACCCCCATCCTCCACAGAGCCTTCTCTTGTAACAAGTAGCACTGAGTTAAAAAGAAAAATCAACATTTGGCTAGAACTGAAGATGTATGTGCCATCTTCCAGCTATAGCCCATCATCACTGACCAAGAAGAGGGAGGGCATGCTTCAGCATCAGTGCTCAGGAATCGGGATTGGTCACTGCATTCATCAATTTTAAAGTCTTTCAGTGTTGTTCTCCTTTATATTATTGTGGTCATTGTGTAAATTGGGGCCCAGGTTCCATTTACTTCACTCTGAAATTTATACAAGAATTTCCAAGTTACTCTGATTTCTTTGTCTTGGTCATTTTTCATTGCACTATAACATGCATACCACAATTTTTCAGACATTCCCCAGTAATAGGCATTCACTTACTTCCATTTATTTGCTCTCCACAAAAGTGATAAGTATTTTTTGAATGCGACCTTTCCCTTGGTCTTTACCTTCCTTGGGGGTATATTTCTGGGGGTGCTATCTTTGGGTCAAATGATACTACAGCTATAACATTGCACTCCATATTGCAATGCTCCTTTAAGCTCTTATATTTCAGGGTTAGATGTTCTATGACTCTTTGAGGGGAAGTGATTTATCCGGAGTCAAAGAGAATTACCAGCAGAGCTAAAACTATTACCCTGGTTTCCTGACTCGTAATCCCTACTGGTTTATAGTCGATACGTTTCAAAGGAATTCAAAAGAATTCAAAGGAATTCCCTAGTTCTAGTATTTTGGTATTTAGCTAACAAATTACCCTAATTTTGTAAATTCAAATATGGGGTAAACAAAGTAGAAGAGTGATAACCCCTAAGTTAACCGTACCGTATAAAAGAATGGAATTGAACCCAGAAAACCCAATATGGTGTCTAGGAAGGTGAATAGAGGAAAAAGATTGGGGACGGGTGGGGTCGGGTGGGGGCTAGATTGAGCCAGGCACGAAGTCTTCCGGTTGTGGGAGGGTGGTGGTTCTAGTTCAAACGGTCGAGGTGGTAGGTGGGACTATGTGAAAAGGCTCCTCCCGTTAGTATCTACCCTCCAATGGGTGGAAAACGTTCTGAACACTCCCTCCGAAGCTGCTGCTTCTCAGTCTCCATCCTTCTTTGGGAGCCTGAGCTATTTGGGGCTATGAGCCTCAAAGCCTTATTCTGGGTCGGCTGGGATGTCCCTATGAGCTGAGATTATGTCGAAATATGTAACACATGATGTTCAGTACTATTCTGGAGAGGGTTAACAGGCAGCAGGCGCCACTGACCTTTTCAGACTCAGCCTAGGCAATATGATAGGACAGCGGTGCTCCCCCTTGGAGTCCTTAGATCGGAGAATGTTAGAACATAGATGCCCGTCATTTGTCCAATTTCCTCTTTTTACAGAACGCACTTGCCCTGAGAGTCTTTATATTAAGAAGAATTTGGGATTTGGGGTTAAAACTGCTGGGCTCTATAGGGAAAACAATTGGAGAGAAACGGGGTGGGGGGGGTGAGCTGGGGAAGTAGGGAGAGGGAGCCACAGAATCCTTCTTTCCTCCGGTTTCAGTCTGTCCTTCCGATCCAGGTCCCTTTCACCTTCCGTTTGCATTAAGAACGCCAACTCTTCTGGGCTTTCTTCGTTGGCTGGCCCTGTTCCTTTGCTCTCTCTTTGGCGACTATGGCCCCACTCCTGAGCTAGGAGGCAGTTGGCCATGAGCGGCCGTGGCCGCTCCTAGGAGCTCTTCCTCTCCTCCCCCCCCCCCCCCCCCCCCCCCCCCCCCCCCCCCCCCCCTTCCCCCGCTATGTCCTTGTCTGGGTGGCTCTGTACAACTTGCGGCCAGAGGATCAAATTAACTTTTGCGCACTTCATTGCGCCCCTCCTCCTCCCTCCTCGGGGCCGGCCCCCCTTTTCACTTTCCTCCCACCATACTTCCCCCGCTTCCACACCCCCCCCCATATACAATCCTTATTGGGCAATTAATCTTCGCACCTCGGCCGCCAGCCGCCCATTGTGCGCTGGTGAATGGGGGCAGCACGGAGCGCGGGCTCGGCAGGGCAGGGCTGCGGGTGTGCGCGCGGTGATAAGGCACTGCACAAAGTGCCCCAGAGCGCTGAGCTGACGGCGCGGCCTTTGTGCGCCCGTCAGCGGAGACACGGGCCGGGAGCTCACCCTCCCTTCCCCACCTCCCCTCCCTGCCAGGCTCAGTCCATCTGTTTGCGCCTCTCAATCCCCCGGGGCTTGGGGGGAGGGCGGGGGCTGGGAGGTGGAAGGAGGGAGAGAAGGAGAGAGACAAGCTTGTTTCCAGCTCCCGGGCAGGGCTCCAGGTACCCCGGGCCTCTGTCGTGCCTACTCGCTATCCAATTAAACTACGGCTTTAAAGGAAGGGTTGGTCATGGAGCAGGGCTCTGTCTTGGAAAATGACGTTGGGGCCAACCAAGCCAGGAGAAGCTATCGACCTTCAAATGAAAAAAATCACGTTAGGTCTGCAAGAGATCCTAGAGATCAACTGTTCCAAACCTTCCTCAATACAGAGTCCAGGGAGTGTAGTAGAAAGAGCAAATGACTTAAGAGTCATAGGAGCATGTTTGAGTTCAGACATTTACTGTCTGTATGAGATCATCGGTACACATACAGTGTATGTAGAAGATCACAGGCTTCTCTCTGAGTCTCAGAGAGACTCATCATTTTACTCATCTGAAAAGTGGGGGTAATGATCATCGAACCTTCCTCATAGAATTGTTGTTCAGTTGTTCCTGACTCTTTGTGACCTCATTTGGGTTTTCTTGGCAATGATACTGGAATGGTTTGCCATTTCCTTCTCTAGCTCATTTTACAGTTGTGGAAATTGAGGTAAACATGGTTAAGTGACTTGTCCAGGGTCATACATCTAGTAAGTGTCTGAGGCTAAATTTGAACTCAGGAAGACGAATCTTCCTGATTCCAGGACCAGTACTCCACTATGCCACCAAGCTGCCCTTCATAGGGTTACTGTGAGAAAATAGACTTTAGAACTTTTAGAGAAATATACAAGTTATTTTTGCAGAAAATGAAAGGAATTTAGAGAGTAAAATACACTTTATCAAGATTATACAGGTCTTCTGAGTCAAAATCCAGAGTTGGTCCACTATCCTCACCCCACCCCCTCTTTTCTGTAGTCTAACCAATCACAGTCCAAGGCACCTCCCTAAAGACCAGACAGCAGAGACACTGGGTCCACCATCTTACCAGGGAAGGGGAGGGGGTTTAACAAGGCTAGGTTACCTCAAGAATTAGAAAGGAGCTAAAAGAAGACTCCATGAAAAGAGAGAGCTATGAGTCAGGGGATTGCCCAACAGGAAGGAGCTTCCAGGCATTATGGTAAGGATCCTGGATTAGCTGGGAGACCTGAAATGTCTTGGATCCAGCCCTGTGATAATAATGATACCTACTATATTGTGCTAAAGAGAACAGACCTAGAGCCCAGAGGCCAGAAAGGAAGATGAATAAAAATAGTGATCCACTATATGTCAGACATTTGTTTGACAATGTAGCCCATCCTTCTGAAATTGGCACCAGTACTGGTTATTGGTTCTCAGAAAGGCCTTTGAAGATGAATAGTTTCACAATCTGGTTTTGTTAAGCTCATGTGTTTACGAACAAATCCTTACCTGCACTCAGAATGGTGAGGCATGGCATGCACAGGGAATCCCCAAATCATGACTACTTCCTCTTTCACCTTAGATCAGATTTAGTTTCAAGTGTATGAATGAGGAGATTAGGAAAGATCTATCTTTGACTCTGACATTTTATGCTGTAGGATCTGTCTAGCTCTAACATCCTGTGCTTGAATATCCTATATTCTAAGTTTTTTCCAGCCTTTGTTTTTTCCAGTTCTTTGCCTTGTTATTGCTGTCATCATCATCGATGTAGGGTTGTTGTTGTTGGTGGTGGTGGTGGTGGTGGTGGTGGTGTGTGTGTGTGTGTGTGTGTGTGTGTGTGTGTGTGTGTGTGTTTAAAGTAGCAACAAGATCTAAGGAAAGGCTGCAGCCTCTTCTTTGAATTATTTCTACAGTCTTCAGAATTGGTCCCCATGACTTTCTCACCTTCCCCAGGGTAATCAGGAAACAGTTGCCTTACCCTCCCTCAAACATTCTCCCTCCCACTCCCATCCCCTCAAAATGGCCTGAATCTGTGTTTTTAAGTTAAAACAACAGACTGACTGCTCCCAGAAGCTCATCTTCCAGAGGTAAAACAGATTGTTAGACAAAGAACCAGGACAAAAGCAGGGAGTCATGGTCACCCTGAGGGGGTTGGGGGTGGGAGGACAGAGAATCCTGCAGATGCTCTCAGCCTTGCCCAGCTTGGGATTCACTGGAGCAAAGGAGGGTAGACTGAGAGCTGGAAAGAACATTTAATTCATCTCCATCAATTTTGTAGATAGATCCGCTGAAACTCATAGAAATTATGACTTGAGGGTCACAGGCAGTAACAAAGCTGAAATTTGAACCCAGCTCCTTTGATTCAAAGTGAATCCTCTTTCCACTACATTCTGTGAAAAAACTGGACCCGGTCTGGTCATTTTGGGAAAAGCCCATTCAGTCCTCATGAGAAGGATTCTGTTTTTTCCTATGTAGCTGGAGTGATGATAATAACTCAATATGATGTAATGGAAAGAAAACCAGATTTGGAATCAGTGGACCTGGGCTTAAGTCCAGCTGCTGCTACTTATTAATTGTATGACATTGGGAAGTTTCTTCTGCCTCTGTAAAATGAAGTGCTACCTAAGGTCCTCCTCCTTCCAGATTCCAAGATCAGAAAATCATCTCTTACTTTAATTTTCCTAGGGCACTTTATTTGGATTACTTCTCAGCTATCATTGTACATGTTACATCCCATCCTCTAGGATGTAATCTGCTTCAGGATAGGAGCTACCTAATTTTTAATATCTGTTGCCTAGCACAGTACCTTGTATATGGCAGAAGCTTAGCAAATATTTGTTGAATTAGATGTCACATTTCTTTATCAGAGCTGTTGTGCAAGTATTATTATTCCTACTTTACAAAGAAGGAAACTAAACCCCAAAGAAAGGAAATGACTTGCTTGAGGTCACATAGATAGTGAGTGACAGAGTTGGACCTTGAACCCAAAGCTAGTGACCTTTAGGCTAGGGTTCTACCTCATTAAATTGCTCTTTCTAACTGATACTTCCAGGGTAAAGTAGTGGTTGGATATTAGTTATTCCTTAGTTTAGGAGAAACTACTCAGCTGCTACAGGTCTTTGACTCACTACATCCACATTCTGGTAGTCTCTTCTTAAAGATTCTGCTTCTCATTAGGACAGGCTATCCCCAAATTTTGCCCCTTTGTGTTCTGATCCCATCTCCTTTTCTCATCATTTCCAGCTCAACTAAATCCTGCACAACCCCTTACTCAACTGCCTTGCACTGACTCATACCTATGTTTTACCTGGCTGCTATCTTCCTCTTCCTCCCTCCAATTCTAGAACCATGAACCATGATCAAATCAACTCTACCATTGTTCCTGGCCTACTTCCCAATGGCTTCTACTTCATAGTAACTTTCTGGTAAGAAGAGCCCCTTGTGGGCACCACTCTCCCATGTATGTTGTTTTCCCTACTAAAACATAAGCTTCTTAAAGGCAAAGATCATCTTTGGTTTTTGTATTTGTATATCCTGTGCTACTGGCACCTTAGAGATAAGGACTGAGGCTGAGGGAAGTCTTAAGAAAAGGTCAGCTCCTTCTCCAACCATCGATCTTGACGCCTGTAGAGCCATTGATACTCCTTGATGTCTCTCTTCTCTAACACAGCTTGGTGCTTCCTTTGCTCTGTGTTTTCCCCAGCCTCTCAAAATCAGAGAGGGGTCTTCTCCCCACCCCCATACTGAAATAGCTTTCTCTTTCATACCAATTGTTCTGGATGTGATGGTCTCTTACACAATGGCTTTGATTGACTCAAGGAAATGTGTGGGCCCTGTACATACTCAGTTTAGATTGTTAATTCAAAGTGTTCTCACTCAGTCAAGGCATTCTGCTGAATGGCCGCGATTTCAACCCCACCCTTATACTATGTAGTACTGAATTACTAATTCATCTTCCAGTCCTTGCTTTAAGACTTCTAATGAGAGGGACCTCATTGCCCCTTGGGGCAGCCCATTTCACTTTTACATAGTTCTAGTTGTCAGGAAATTTTTTTGTGAGTTACAGGTTCTTTGTAACTACCATCTGAGAACTAGTTCCTAGTTTTGCCTCTTGGGGGTCAAACAAAGCAAATCTAATCTCTCTTCTCTAGGACAGTCTCTCAAATACTTAAAGATAGCTATAAAGTCCCTTTCTCCTACTTCACCTTTATCTTTTCCGAACTAAACATCTTCAATTTTTTCAACTGATCATCATGATATAACAATGGACTCTTCATCTCATCCTGGTTGTCCTCCTCTGGACGCTACAGTTTATCAGTGCCTCTCTTAAAATATAGCATCCAGAATTGAACATAACCCAGATACAGTTTGCCAGGACATTGTTTAGCATCACTATCACCTCTTCATTACCTTTGGCTACCATATCATGTTGATGCCTATTAAATTTGTAGTCCACTAATCCTTTCAGATCTAATCAGGCTTCTTCGTCTTGCTGATTTTTTGAACCCCAGTGTGAGACTTTACATTTGTTGTGATTGAATTTTATCTTGTTTTCATTTAGCACAATGTTCCTGGCTGTCAAGATCTTTTTGGATACTGACTCTACCATCAAGATTCCCAGCTTTGTGTCACATGCACATTTGATAAAAATGTTAAAAAGCACAGAGCCAAACATTCCATGGAGACCTCCCACTAAGTTCATATTGACCTATTAATGATTATTCTCTGACTACTGCCAATCAACCAGCTCAGGATCCATTTAATTATATCATCAGCTAGTCCATCACACTCCTTTTCCACAAGAATACTTTGTCAAGTCCTTTGCTAAAATTTAGGTTAACTAAATTTACTCATGGAGATTAATATATGTTAATAATTATTATTATGATAGATATAATTGATAATAACATTAACATTATCTATATCTGTAGAAGTTCCCTAATTTACCAGTTTTCCTGTCCCCCCCCCCAAAAAAAAGGTAAATATAGTTTAGGATAACCTGTATGCAGGCTTTTGGGGTCTTTATTCTTCTTTTTCTAAACGCACATTAATCATCTTTTTAATGATTCATTCTACAATTTTCTTAGGTCAAACTTGATGGTCTTTAGTTTACAGATTCTTCTCTCTCCTCTCCTCTCCTCTCCTCTCCTCTCTTCCCCTCACCTCAACACACCCCCCCTCCACCACCCCTAACTACACACACAACAAACCAATCATCTACCATCTTTTTTTTTTCTTATCTTTTCTTCATTCTTCTATTCTTTTCTCATTTATTTTCTCATATCATCTTTACTTCTCTTTCCCTCTCCCCACAGCTCCACTCCTCCCCGATCCTGGAAACAGCTCCTCTCCCCTCCCCTCCCCTCCCCTCTCTTCTCCTCTCTTTCAAAAAAACAAAAACAAAACCAACCAACCAAAGCTTTTTCCATTTACTTTTTTCCAGTCCTATTCTCCATGACTTTTAAAATATCATTGACATTGGTATAGAGGTGTATGAAATTTATCAAGGACAACTAGGTATTCTTTTACTATCTCCGAACTAATCTGGGGTATTACCTCCCTTTCAAGTCATTTTTTTGCTGTCATTTCCAGATAGACCTTTGGATAATTCTCCTTGGCAAAGAAACAGAAGGAAAAGAAGGTGTGGCTCTACTTTTTCTCTATTGTCATTTGTCATTGTCCTTTATACCACAAAGCAATAATTCTTTCCGTTTGTGATTTTGTTCCCCTACCCCCCACTCCCATAGCTTAAAAGCCCTTTTATGGTCCTTTTCTCAGTAGCCTCAGCCTCTGTGGGACTTTAGTGCTGAAGTCTAACACTACTTAATAGTAGTGTAGGGACTTACCACAATCTTACACATTCTTTCCCTGTTACCCACCATGCTTCCATCTTTTGAAGATCTGAATTGGTTGGGCCTTTCTCTTTGCATCATTCTCTTCAGGTAACCCTATTTCCTCTTTTTATCAGAATTGTTGTCTTTGTGTCTTTGGAATTTCATTCTTGAGGTTCTCATCTTTCCCTAAGTAGAATTTTAGGCCACGGTCATTTACCTATTCTTCCTCTGAACCCTTTAGTCACTTCCCTCTAAAATTCCTATTATTTCCACCTGAGAAATTAATTCTTCCCTTTCTTGCTGAGAGGTGAATACAGAATAGAATTTCCCCTTATAGATTCTTCCACCTTCTAAAGGATGAAATGATCATGAAGGGAAATCATCATTCATCCCAGTATTTGGTTTTGTTTGTTTTTTGCTTTTTTTTGGAGGGGGAAGGTAGAGCAATTGGGTATAAGTGACTTGCCCAAGGTCACAAGGCTAGTTTTTTGTGTTGAGTGTCTAAGGCCAAATTTGAACTCAGGTCCTCCTGACTCCAGGGCCAGTGCTCTATCATTCCAGTATTTGTGAATGCCCTCAAATCCTCCTCCCTGGGATTTCCAAATAAGATCTCCTTTTCCTCAATGCCTTTATCTTTAAGGTAGCTGCTACTACCTCCTATAGTATTTTGATTTGGGTCAAGAGGGGTGAATTTCTCAGAGCCTCCTCAGCAGCCCTCTTCTCTAAGGCCAAGATCTCATTGCTGTCCTCCTTCATTGCCCACTCACCAAGCTTTCTTCCCAGACCTTCCAATGTCTTCCTAAATTCAGGGTAATCATTCCAAGTGCAAATATCTCTTGGCAAGTTGCTTTATCTTCTGTGGTGGACTGCTCTCTTGCCAAGAGGAATGGTGCTGGACCCAAGGAACCTTTAGGCTTTAAAGAGGAGCCTAGTTGAAGGTGATATCTTGCCTTCTCTATCTCCCCTTTATTCCTCCACTCTTCATTTATTTCTTAACCATTTAAAAATAATTAATTTAATCACTTAAAATGATCTCCGTTCCATCAAATCAATGTCTACACTGAAAGGAACCTTAGAACATAGATTGTCAGACTTGGCAGGGGCCTTAAAGATCATCTGATTCAGTTTTCTTCTTTTACAGATGAGGAAACTGAGGCCCAGAGGGGCTAAAAGATTATCTCCTCAGGGTCACAAGGCTAAGTAGCAGAGCCTGGTCCTCCGACTTTATATCTAGCCTTTTACATTATATTTGTCCAACTCATTTCCCCTTCCTCCTTTTTTCCCTTCCCTCCCCCTCCTTTTTTCTACTTCCCTCTTTCTGTCCCCCTTTCCTCTCCCTCAGTTCTATATCCTTCATGTTCTCATTTCTCTACTTCCTTTCTCTGTCTTCTGCTCTTTTCTGATCCCATCTCTGCCAGGGCATCTGGGGCATGGTCAATGCCCTCCCCCCATCCCTTCCCAAACCCACACTCCTTCAGGAGCAAGATAAGAAATCAGCTGGGCCTGAGGGCTGGGGCAGCCGCTGTGAGCAGTTGGAAGGCCAGGTGGTCGGGGTCTGGCACAGTCCCCACTCCTGGCCCCAACCCGGGAGGATAGAAGAGGAGTGAGGAGAGCTGTCTTTTGTACCATAGGGTGACAGCCTCCCCTGGCACCTCAGTTGGCAGAGTCATGCATCTTGAGAAGCTGCAACAGCTGATATAGGTTCAAGCAAGAGCTGCAGGGCTGGAGTGCCCTCCCCAAGTGGGCCAAGCATGAGCCTAAACTGGACCTGGGGCAGAACAAGTTGTAGGGGGAAAAGGAATTTAGGAGATCAGATCCCTAGTAGGTCCCCTCCCTTTCATTGAAAAGAGCACATAGGAAAGAATCTCCCCCAAAATATAAGGCCTCAGGACAAAACCCTCGAAGGGGAAGAGGGATAAAGATAATTGTAAATAAGGTGGATGAATGTGGGAAGGCTTTGGAGATGGAGTCAGAGGATAGGAAAAGAATCTAGTTTGCTCCCTCCACATATGATTGATAAGGAGACACTTCTGTCTCATTTTATCTTTCTATCTCCAGTGCCTACTGCAGTGACCGGCACATTGTTGTTGTTCATTCGTTTCAGTCATGTTAGACTCTTCATGACCCCACTTGAAGTTTTCTTGGCAAAGATGTTGGAGTGGTTTGCCATTCCTTCTCGAACTCATTTTACAGATGAGGAAATTCAGGCAAATTGGGCTAAGTGACTTGCCCAGGGTCACACACCTAGTGTTTGAGGAGATTTGAACTCAGGAAGATGTCTCCAGCACTCTAGCTATTGCGACACTTAGCTGCCGACTGGTGCATAGTAGGAGCTTAATAAATGCTTGCTGAACTATTTTATGCCATCTTCCTCAAGGTTAGCAAGAAGGTGGAGGCAATTACATTGGAAATTGAGGGATGGCAAGGAGGCCCTGCTCAGATGGACATCCAGGCCTTTTCTATTCAGGGCTCTGCTCTCCTGATTAACTACTTAAAGCATTTAGAGGAAGTGACTGACCTGGAGACTCTAACTAGTGCCTCTGGTCACATGGGACCTATACCTTCCCTGAGATTTGCTTCCCTTTATGCTATTTATATCTTGTATATACATAGTTCCTCCCATGTTATCTCCTCCATCAGAAACGTGAGCGTCTTGTAGGTAGGGACCAGGCTTTTGTCCTTTTCATTGTATCCCCAGGGCAGTGCCCACTAGTAATGTACTCAATACATGTTGATTGACTATACTATATGTGTGTGTATGTGTATAAATACCCACGCACACGTGTATGGGTATCATGCTGGGGTGTGTCGGAATGATGGTGGGAAATAATAGGAGGGAAACAGTCTTTGACAATCAGAAAGGTCCTCCCTGAGAGGATTCTCAGATTCCATGGCCACCCCTTAACCACAAAGTCCTAGTTGACACCCCCACTGATTGTCCCTTCAGTACATAATCTCAAAGGGCTGACTTCTGGAAGTCACCCAATCCTTAAAAGTAATTCCAAAGAACCTTAGGATTTTACAGACACCAAACCGGTTGGAGGAGTTGAGGGGAGCCTGAGTCCTGAGAGGAGGTGGCCCCCAAAGAATGCCCTGCACCCCCCCCCCAAGAATGTAGGAACCCTTCTCACGGCTTCCCTCCTTTCTTTCTCTCCCTTGGCCATATGGGGCGAAATTTGCAACCCTCCGGGGGAGGAAGGAGAGCTCTGGAGGATGAAGGGGAGAGACCGAGGAAAGGAGAAGAGGAGCTGAGAGGAGAGCAAGGAAAGAAGTGAGAGAGGGAGAAGGAAAGGCGGAGGGAAGATTGAGTGCAAGAAGGGAAGGAAATGGAGGAAAGAATGGGAAGGAAGAAAGAGAAGGGAATGGGAAGAAAACGAAGGAAGGAGCAGATGGTGGAGCCGTCGGGCAGCGGCCCCGCTGGCTCCCGAAGGCTGCGCGGGGATCTCCCGGCCCCGCCCGGCTAACGTCCAGGTGGCTAGAGCCGCTCGGACCAGCTGCGTGAGCCGAGGGGGTAGGAGCTGGGGCTGAGACCCGGGCATGGCTGGAGGGGGGAGGCGTGTTCAGACCCCCTTTTCCCTTCCCCCACTAACGCCCCCCCCCCCCCCCGCCAGCGCAGCGGGACTGTAACGTGCCCTGCTTTACATGACAATGCGCCCGCGCACACAAAGGCCCCCAATCAGCATTTTATTGGCTTCAAGTTAATTATCCGATGCCAGGAGGGGGAGGGGCGGCCCCCAGGCACTTTCCCTTTTGTGGCGAGCGAACCGGAGGGGAGGGGAGGGTCCTAGAGGGACGATTCCTCCCTCTTCCTCTCCCCCGCCTCCCGTCTGACTGGGTCCCCCGCCGGGAAACCGGGGTGGGAGGGGGTGGGGATGAGTTTGAAATAAGCCTTCTCCGGGACCCAGGGGAGCGGTCTGCTCCCTCCCCTTCCCCATACCCTGGCCACTCCCGCTCACATAATGCCCCC